>NC_054055.1:39699103-40009461 GCF_017639655.2 Falco naumanni
AATTATAAAATCACTGGCTGTGGACTAGGTTCCATTACAGAATCCTCTATAGATTTCCTTCCTCATCTTAAACATTAATTTTAGTCAAATTATGACAATGATTGGTTTGGTCCTTATTTGTTGCTCATTGTCATGTGTAGAGCCACTGCTTACAACACAAGGTACTAAAAAAGAGCTTGTAAATAAGGATGTCTAGTTTTTATGGCTGTTTCTTGCTGCACTGTGTTGTGGCAGAATTTAGATCAATTGCTCTGTGGAATCTAGACAAAGTCCTCTTTGCAACTTCAGTGCCCTAGGATGTGGTAAGAAATATCAGTATGCCTTGATATTTGAAGTGCTGTGTATCTCTGTTCTTCATTCGGCATGGCAATTTGGTTTGATTATGGTTTGAACTTGGATCAACAGAAATGGTGAGGTATAGGAAACAAGGAATCAAGGCTGTCATATTATCAATTTAGTAGATCAGATCTCAATGCTGAATCTTAAAGCATAATCTAAGTACAGAAATTTTGTACAGAATACAACCTTAAAAATATTATTGTATTAGAGCAAATCTGGGGGGGGGGGAGGGGGGAAACAAAACCAAACCAACAAATAAAACCCCAAACCCCCAAAACAGGTAGAGCTACTTAAGGGAAAAGAACAAAGTGATAGGAAGGGCAAACCTGTATTCTCAATCACTGTAATTACTGAACTATGAGGTTTGGTTAAACCTCTTCATCTACCTCAAATTCTATGTCTTACTTTCCATTGACTGATCATTACAGAAATTCCCCTTTCTGTACCTCTGATCTCCCAATAGTACTTCCACATTACTTACAGTAAATAATCAAAGTAGTATGAAATAAATATAGATTTAATCTAAAAAATCCTCTTCACTACAGAAAAAAACAAAACCACTTGGATCTTAACCAGCACATCATTTTGCTTGTCCAATATCAAGGAAAAATGTGAAATTTTAAGCTATCTGAATGAGAAGAAGATCCAAGACTTTCTCTTGTGTTTAATCTATAGCACACAACTTGTATCAAGTGATATTTCATGTCTCAGATTTCATTCTGACATCTCAGACCTCATCTTTTCTATTGTTCTTTTCATGAGAAAGTACATGGAATTAGAGATGCTACAACTGAGAACTTAACCAATCTCAATTTCTCATAGAAGCTATAGCATATTTCTTCCTATCAGTCCCACAAATACCGAAATCTTCATGCAGTATTTGAAAAATGTCTTTGTTACAGCAAAGTCAACATTCAAATGTGTGCACTTGGTATATGCACTTACAGACTTGATACAGTATACACACTGCTATAGTTGGTAAGTTCTGTCATCAGTGCAGTCTTGTCTGCATCCAAAAAGAAAGCTCAAGTCTTTGCAGTTGTGGTGGTTTGGTTTTTTTCCCCCACAGGAGTTTCAATCATAATGCTCTTAATTTTCACTTAGTATTAGCATGTACAATCAACACTTCCAGTGATTATTCTTCATTTTACATATTGATAGATGCAATAATCAAGTTAATACACCAGAATAATATACAATTCATAATGCCAAAGTATGGGCCAAGTGTTTTACTTGCTACCACGCTGCCTTTTATACCCTTTTATGTATTTTAATTGGTTTTGGTAGTAAACTGTGCTCCGGCTTGGGACAGCCAGAACCAGGGGGATTCAACGTTACAGCCAGAGTGAGATGAAGACACAAATGAGGTCAAGTGCCACCAATCAGGAAAATTTATTGAAACAGAGTGTTGACAAGAAAAAAGCAATAGGAAAAGGAAGAAAGGATAGAAAAGAAGGAAACTCAGCAAGAAGCCAGGACAGAGTTGGAAGAGAAAGTCACCACCATGGATCCAGTGGCATCCTGCTAGTCTGTAATTCCCTTGTCCATTGGTGGTGTGGGTCTCTGGATCACACACACTTACTGTTCAATGGTGCAGTCTTTTATAGGGTATTTGGGAAGCTGTTTCCCTGACAATGGCTCATACTGCACTTCTGTGCATGCTTTCCATCTCGGCATGCTGGTTCTGAGGAGCAAACACAGTGGCCACGTGGCCCTTTGTCACAGACTGCACATGCCTCAGCAGGTTGAGGTGGTCAGTCATGTCTGGACATGTCCCCCAAAACAAACTGGCCGTTTCTGGACCCCAGCCGATGTCTGGGCTTGGGTGGCTGTTTGCTCCTTGTCTGGTCCACAGCTGCTGAGGTCCTGCCAGGTAGCTTTGCACCAAGCTCAGCAGGTATGCAAACAAGCTTTGAGACTATCAGCTGACAATATGCTCTCCTACACGACCCCACGTCTCAAAGATTGTCACTTCTTCATCCATGGTGGTGGAAAGGTAGAGAAAATAGTAAAGTGTGGAAACCAGCATAGCTTATACAATGTTTACAACTGGGGTTTCAGGCTTAGACTGAAACACCGCACGGATATTTTTGACATCACAAAATGAGGCAGCTATGAACTGCATACTTGAAACAGTACATTGGATCAACTGTACAAAACATGGAATTAAACATGGGAGGAACAATAACAATGCAACACCACATACCATATAGAAAAGGATGTGTTTGACCCATGAGATACCTGGAAGCCAAGAGAAGGGATCAAATTCCCAGCTCTCCCAGATCTGTACAGGGACATGGACTAGTTTACATATTCCTGAAGTGATATGTTTCTCAACTTGACTATTATAATCAATTTTTAAACAACAATTAGAATCTTTAGTTTACCACAGACACACCCTTCTTCGGCTAGCAGATAATCAAGAACCATTCGGCGTTGGAACACTGCTGTTCACATCTGCATAGTCTGATCTGCCAATAGATCAAGGGCACTGGCAGTCTCATTGGTGATAATTTCTAGGACTGCTTGTAACTGTATGATGTGATTTAAATTACAGGTAGGTTCTCAAGGACCGCTAACCAGTTCATTAGGGTTTCAAGTGGTTGGTCCATACTACTTGTGCTACATACTTCTCTGCAATAGTATTACTGTGCTGACAAGTAAAAATAGCCATATTAAACCATTTATCCTTTGCCACAATACTGATACATTTGTAATTAATATATGAATATTATATCCAAGTGTCATTGGAATAACTGAACGTGAGTCTGATTCCACTTGCTTTCTACCTTGAATAATTATGAAGTTTACATTCTGTGGTTTACAATCATAACTGGGTGATAATGTCCATTCACAGGTCCTGTCCCAACCATACCACTACCAATTCTCCCACTTGAGTGCTACCTTCCCCTTCAGTGATTATTTTCTGTTCAGTTTTTATTTGCAAGGCAGTGGCTTGATATTTCTGTATCTTACCCTCTTGTTTAGCAGAAGCATCCGTAAACCAAACATTCTGTAAGAGCGCTGAAAATGGTGTGTATAACTTGCAGCACAAGGGTAAATTGGACCATTTTCAGTTTTCAAGGCAGCTTTTTCCTGAATAGGCAAGGTCTTGGCAGCACCCTCTGAAACCTTGAAGATGTTACAGTAATGTTTGATCTGAGCATACCATTTCTGCACCAAGGCTTGTTGTGCCACTCTGTCAGGGGGTGGTGACCCAGCCCAGGTTTTATCATCTTATAAGGACCTCTAAGCACCATTGGTTGTTTATGTATGGTGCATTCAGCCTCTCGTAGGCCTAAGCTGACAACAAACAAACCCTTTTCCCAGGTGGAGTACCCTTTCTAAGCATCCTTAAAGCTGCAAGAGTAGAACCCTATAGGTCAGGTGTGTCCTTTCAAAGTAAACACGAAGCATTCTTGGTCCTCGGGTTGTAAGTGGACCATAAAACCAGTATCTTTGACATTGATAGTTGTCATAATGGGATGAGATTGTTCCTGGATAGATGCTCTAAGCTCAGCAATGTTTGGCACAGCAGCTGTTAAAAGGCCTGAGTTAGCATTAAACCTTCAATAGTCTACAATTAATCTCCATTTTCCATTTGGTTCATGAACAGGCCATACCAGGAAGTTAAAAGGAGAGTGGGCTGGCACTACAGATCCCTGTTCCTTTAACTCCTTCAATACTGGGGCTATTCCTTCCCATGCCCCTAAGGGTAATGGACAGGGTTTGACATTAGACAATCGTGAGGGAGGGAGCAAAGGTGCGGCATATCTATAGACAGGGCGCCAAATGTCCAATTCCTCCCCTTATCATCAATCCACACCTTACATTTCAGAACATCGAGTCCTAAAAGGTTAAGCAGGAATGGCCCCACAACCATCTTATCGGAGTGGCTGTATCCTCCCTGGGTAACTGCAAACCAACCGTAGCCAATGTTTGCACTTGAACGTTACCAAAAGCATCTGCAACAAACAGACATTGCTTAGCCAAAGTTATGCCGCTTTGTGTTGCATCTTCAGTTTTAATAGCTGAGATTTGAGCTCCAGCAACTACCAGGAATATTATTGTTACCAACTTAGGTTCCACAAAACAGGTTAATAATAGATCACCTTGGTGATTTTCAGTGAGCTGCCTCATATGTACCCACCCTTTGCTCCCCTGCTCACTACAAGGGGGTGAAGGCATTAGTTTTCTGTCACCCTAGGGTATGTAGTTGGCTTTGGTAAGGGGACGCTAGGAGCTGGGCTCTCATTCTTAACTGGTGGACTTTCAGGCCATCCTGACACCAGCTTCTCCAATTTGTCAGTCAGCAATTCGTTCATAAGATCTCATGGAACACCTTTCTGCCACTCCATGGCAAACAGACCCTTATGTCTGTGTTCTCTCTCTCTCTCATGTGGTGATGCTACAGGAGACGTCCTTTTTTTGCTAGTTGGGTGTGGGGAAGGTTTCAATTCTGCATGCCTTAAAACTTTTGGGTCAGTTTTGGTGGATGGAATGGTGACAGGAATGTATTTTCATCCATAATTTATTAATTCTTGAGCAACTTCCCCCCAAGTCCACATTTTCTTTTCCTGGGGTTTGCGATTAAGGGTCACTATCCCTTCTAACGCAGCAATAGCCCTTTATCCCTCAAACATTGCATGTACTTTCCCCTGTAACTGAATACCAATTGCTTTTTAGGAGTTGGGGAGGCCCCTTACGAGACGAGTCATTTGTTCTGGGTCAACTACTATCATCACTGGGAAGTCTTGTTTAGGTCTAAGCTCCTGGTCATACATCATTTGCAGACATGCTGCCTTCTGTACATTTTCTACTAGCTGGTTGACTGTCCGCACAATAGCAAGGGGATCTCCCCTTTCCATAGGGTTAAGACCCCCAGCCCGACAGGCTCTCTCTGGGTCAGGGACCAGGGTGCACGGTAGCTGCCAGTGGCTGGGAACACTCCACCACCACCCCCAGCCATCAGCTTCCTTTCTGCTTAACAGTATATGATCCCCCCGTGACACTCTCCAAACACGTTCCGTCTCTGACTCCTCAGGAGCAAGGCCAAACTCTTCAATTTAGCCAGTTCAATAGCAGAATCTGGAACTTCTTTAGTAGTAATTCAAGGAATTCATTCCTCATCATCCTCATATTTAAACTCAGTCTTGACTAAGGGTTGCAGAGAACAGGTGAGGATATCGTTTGTCCAGTTTTGATTTTGCTTCCTGATTCATTACTGGGACATTCAGTATTTTTTTCAGAGAGCAAAGTGCTGTCCTCACCTGTGAGGAGTTGCTCTTTCAAAGCACATTGTAAAT
Source organism: Falco naumanni (assembly GCF_017639655.2). Lineage (NCBI taxonomy): Eukaryota > Metazoa > Chordata > Aves > Falconiformes > Falconidae > Falco > Falco naumanni. The sequence goes on from NC_054055.1 coordinate 39,704,749, forward strand.
AATTTGCCTGGGTTCTTTCCACTTCTAGTTGTCCCTTTCAGTTCTCTACTTGCCCTTGCAAGGACCGAACCAGATCCTGTGAGGATTCTACGACCTGGCACCTTGCCGCGCACTGCTGTCCCCTGGCTGCCACCGCAGCGCACGCGGCGCTGCCTGTCCTGGCCGAGGCCGCAGCCCCCGCACCCGCCTGTCCCGCCCCGGTTCGGCCGGGCACGCTGCGCCCGTCGCAGCCGGTTCCCCCGCGGACCGCCCGCGCCCGGCACGGCGGGGCCCGGTGCCGCTCCGAGAGGCCGCACCGCACCCGCTGCCCCGGGGCGGCCGCTCGGTCCCTCGCACCGCGGCGGGGCGGTCGCCTCAGAGCGGCGGCGCCACCGCACCCGGCCCCGAGGGGCGCGCGCGTCCGCCAGAGCGGGAAAAGGCCCGCGCGCCCCGCGGGGCGGCTGCTCGGCCGTTGGCGCCAGCCCCCGCAGGGCCGAGCCGCCGATGTCTGTCCCGGCCCGGGACGGCCCCGCCGGGGGTCGGTGTGACACCCGGAGCGGGGGGAGACGCACACGCGCTCAGACGGCGCCGATCGGGGAAGTTTCTGGGAGCGGAGCGTCCGCAAGGGAGCAGCGGTAGGAGGGGGGCGGGGCGGGCAGCGCGGCGGGAGCCCAGCGCGGGGGGAGCCCGGCCGGCGGCCGGGGCGCGGGGGCGAGCGCCAGCCGCCACCCCGGGCCCAGCGGCGCCCCGCGGGCCTGTAGTTTCCTTGTCCGTCGGTGCTGGGGGCTCCGTGTCACGCCCCTCTGGTGCGATGGTGTGGCCTTCTGTAGGGTGTTGGGGAGCCATTTTCCTGACAAGGGCTAGTACCAGATGTCCACGCACTCTCCCCATCTCGGCAGGCTGGTTCCGAGGGGCCCTCGTGGCGGCCACGTGTCCCTTTGTCACAGAGTGAGCATGCTTCGGCAGGTTGAGGTGGTTGGTCATGTCTGAACATCTCCGTCAAAACGATGTAGCCATTCCTTGACCCCTGCTGATGCCTGCCTCCGGGCAGCTGTTTGCTCCTTGTCTGGTCTGCTGCCGCCAAGTTCCCACCCGGGAGCCGGGCACCGAGTGCGGCAGGGATGTGAGCAGGCTTTGAGATCGTCAGCTCACAGCATGGCCTCCCACAAACTGCCAGGCCGCCTTGAAGCTGTCCTGCAGTATCTTGATTTTCCTGCCCAGAAAGTAGAGCTTCTCATCTCTTACATGTATATACCACATTAAACTTTTACTCATATCCCCAGTCGGTACCATGTTGCCACAAGATCTCCAGTTAGCAATATGTGCTACATAATAGCCTGTCTGAAGCAATAGTGGGCAATTTTAATTCAGTGTTGCTACTATATACGGTAGAATTACACCTGAGATGAATTTGACCTGAAAGCTTTCCTTTTCATCAGTGACATAGATTTGCTCACTGCTATTCAAAATGAAAGATAAGCACTAAATCAAATACCATCTCTATCGGCTTGTGAAGATACTGTCTTATAAATTGGATGTTGTTGGGCTAAGGTACAAAAAAAAATCTAAGTAACTGGAAATCAAGAAGGGCTACTAAATCTGCTGATCTGTAATGTGAATAACTTGGAACTCAGTCCATTTCCTTCCTCAGAGAAGATGTGTTCATCAGAGTCAGTAAAACAGTAAAGATAGAGCTAGCTCTGATAATGGACTCCTAAATCTGAAGGACAAAGTTTTAAGACAATCCAATAGTTAAAAGCTGGGAGAAACAAATTCAGATTAAGCAAGAGGTACAATCCTGTCTGAAGATTTCTGGCAATTAATAATTTACCTTCTTTCTTTGCTTGTTTAGTAGCGAAATAGCTGATCAGATTTATGCAAAATGATTTTTACTACTAATGTTATACCAATTATTCCAGCAGTTCATTCAAGTTTTATTACAGGAGAATCCATGGAGGCTATTTTGCCACATCTAGCAGCTGGAAGCAATTTCTGATGAAGGGAATTAAGAAAGCTTTGTGTTAAGACTAATGCAGTTTGCTGGTGCCGTTTTGAGTAAATTAAATATGGAGTAGAGAGGATATGCTTCGGTGCCATGTTAGACTGTAGTAAATTAAATGACCAAAACATACTTGGTAAACAAAATTTACAATTAAAAAAAATTATTACAACTTTGTGAGGTTTTTTAGTTTATTTTAACAAAATAGGATGGTATTTAACATCTTCTGTTGACACCATTAGGACTGAGAAGCACAGAGCATGCTGTAGCCCAGGAAGAGACAATAAGGTTATCATTCAGAGATATCTTTGCTGTGCAATCCTATTGAAGATTTGCTGGATCTTAGTACCCAATAAACTTGATCACAGCATATATCATTTGTGTCTCTGCAGAACCTTCAATGTGGGGGGTTCCTGGTTTTCCAGGGGTTCAGTTTATTGTCATTTAGACAGAATGTGTTTAAAGTAAAATCTGTTGTCATATTTGGTATATTGTATATGATTATTCACAACTTTAACAAATATATAGATACAGTAAAAGACTAGCATACTCTTTACATGAAACATTGAAAAATAACAGAGTAGGTAATTTCAGAACTGGAGACTTACTTGTACTGCTTGATGTAGGAAATCTTTTACATTGAATAGACTGATTCATCATGAACCACAAATTTTTCATATAGAAGTTCTATTCTTAAAACAAAAGAAATATTGCGTTTTACGAAAATTAAGGTTTATTTGTTCTGTGTGTGTGTGTGTGCATGCGCATGTGTGTGAAGGGATATCTAGCATTTGAAAGGAAGGAGGAATCTTGAAGAATAATTTTAAGTCTTTTTTACTCATATATTACTTCCTGTCTAATTTTACAGAATCAGTCTTTTTTCTGATTTTTTTGTTAATCTTTTACTCTTTTGTATCCTGATTATCATTTGAATATCTTAGATGATTTTAAGAAGAAAGTATGGTTCACAGGAATTCTCAGTTGCAATATTCTGAGGAGAAAAAAAAAAAAAAGAAACAAAGCAAAACAAGTCCACAACAAAACACAAAACAATAAAAAGGTGCTAAAACCCAGGAATTATTGTCTGTATTGGGAATAAACTAATAATACTTGAATTAGCATAGGATCAAAAGGCAGAATACAGAACCCTTTCTTCTGAAGAGTACCTCCCTTTCTAAAAAGTTTTGTCACTGTTCAGTGGAATTCTAGCAGGAATAAGTGATTATTCCTCATGGGCTCTCATAGCAGCTATTACACTTGTGCTTCTGTTCTAAAGGCCAAAGAACCTCTTGTTAATTAGCATGAAGGAAAATAGCGTGCCTTCCTTCTTAAAAATGCTGCAAGGTAGAAGGTTCACTATGAAGTAGAAATCCTACTCCTTTTCTATAACAAAATAATAGCTGTAAAATTATTCTATATCCTGAAACAACAGCAAAATAATTGCTACTTCCTATAAGTTTTTATCTTGCTAATAGTAGAATACAACTCCTTGCAGTGCTACTTGTGAAATTCATGCCTTTCTGAGATAAGATTATGTTATCATGAAACAAATATTTCAGTTGTGAGGTTGAAAACCTCACTGATACTATCTCCCCCAAACTCATAGGCCTCAAAATTAATGACATTGAGATGTATATATATGCTTGCTTTTTGTACATCTTGTAGATTAGAAGAATCTACTTTAACATAAGCGATATCTATACTTTTGTGGAGGACACAAATATTTCTGAAGTATTTTAATTCCATTAAAACTTTCTGCTTTTTAAGGATCTGTTTTCAAATATCCTCTTGAAATTGGAGCCAGAAGCATTGCTATTACATTTACAATTGATAGAATAACTGATTTGTTTTTTTAAATTAAACAGAAATAACAATTTGGTTTTTCAAACTGAAAATCTACTAGTACTGAAGTACTTGCCAACTAGGATTTCCTACAACTGAAAATGTAAACTGTTTTTGGAACTCAGTACTAGTGAGCTGCTAAATACTTGAAAAATTCATTTAGCTATAAAGATTTGACGTTCTTTCAAAAACAAGGCATAACTTTTACAGAATTAACATATCCCTAGGTATGAGCAAGAAAGAAAAAGAGGAAGAATAAAGGCAAAGAATAAATTATAAGAATAAAGGCTCTATTCGCCACAGGAACGATGATTAGTTTTTTTCATGTTTTATCTTGGTATTCTACATTATACTTGGCAGCTTTAAGAGCATATTATTCACAAAAAGAGCATATTATTCATAAAAAGCTATGGTAGGTAACAAGTTCTTGCTCCAGGATGGGCCAGTCGATTTGTTCAGGCAGTTAAGACAGAGTTAAAGAAATCTCAAGTGTTGACAACGTTGATAAAAATGAGCTTGATCAAACAGCTATTGGAATTTGTGGGATATTTGTCCACTGATTTTAATGAGAGCATTATAAAAGCCTCTGACAAATATTTTGCTTGTCATCCATTTGGGAACATACACTCTGTACCAGAACAATTTTAATTTCTGTCAACAATTACACCTCATAAAATGTGGTAGAGGAAAGATCACTAAACAGGATTAGCCAGGACTGAAGAGAAACAGTTGTAATTCCCTATTTCTGCCACAAAACCTGCCCAAATTTTAGTCTCAGTAGCTGTAAATTCAGCTGTATCCCAGGCCCCAGTAAGCTGCTCTGTCGACTGCAAAGCCCCTGAAAGGGCCTGGGGTTGGAGTGCCCCAGTCTGCATATGGCCTGGGCAAATCAAGGTGCAGCATTTTGGGAAACTGCTACATTTTCTCACCTCTCAGACAAGAAGCCTCATTATTGCCTTAATTTTCTATAAATAGAATAAATAATGCTAATTAGTTCTTCATCAAAATATTGCAAGGAAAAATACACTGAGGTTTCATAAAACTTTTATATTAAAAGTACCAACTATATAAGTTGTAATAGGTGGATGCAAATTAACTGTATGGAGCTTATTAGCCATAAGGCTTTCTAGTAAAGACCTGACAAGCAAAGAGACAAGCTTATCTACAAAAGACTGTTGAGCTCCAAAACATGCACCTTTAAAAAAATCTCTATGGGTGTGTACTAGTAAGGGCATTCTAATAGCTATGAGTATAAATAGTGTTATACGTTGGCAAGTTAGAATACCCGCATAGTAATAAGGTATATTATTTTTTGTTTCTGCTTCTAGGCATGAATACATAAACACTGACAACGCTGAACTGCTCGGCACCAAAGCCAAGTTATAAGTGTAACTCAGCTAACGTAGTAAATATGGTCAGACCACATCAAATTATGCGTGAAGAGCTGCATAGAGTACTTGCATCAACTGTGGGAGGTCCACTCAAAATCTACCACTCCAAAAATACCCTAGGCAGAAGATCAACAGGAATTTTGCATTAATAAATACCAAACTTCCCTGTTGGATGTACGTGTATTTTAATATGAAAAATGCACACACAAAGAAATGCCAGCAGAAAATGAAATCATATTTCTGACTCCTACCAAAATACATGAGTCCTCTAAATTTTGGATGATACATAGGTTCATAGTTCAGTTATTACATAACACAGTTGTCATGATTAATGTTTCCTCAGGAGGAGGAAGACCCAGTTTCCCTCTGGACACCTAAGTAAGCACATGCAGACCTCAGTCCAACAGAAAGTTCACAGTTATGAATTTCACTTTGAAGAAAGTTCCTAAACTTATGCTATGGGTGGTCTGTGGTCCCAGCTGAGTTCACATTATTTCTTCCTTAGACAATTACCTAGTTCTGAGATGTTGTTCACAGGTTTAACGATAGTCAAGTTTACTCTCAATAGTTTAACGTGATAGGCATGGACACAGGTGTAAGGAGTGAAATGTAGCTTCCCCGTCATTGCTTGGTCCTGCTCTCTATCGTTTTAGTTGAAGCCTGGGGCCTTGCTTGCTGGTGAGGCGCCAGTACAGTCTCACACCTGCACACTTAATATTAGCACCCCATCACCTGACTAACCTTTTCCACAGATTGTACAGGGGACGCTCAGCCTCTGAAATACAGTATAGAGCAATTAACCTGTATCCTGTTTGTAGGAGACCCAAGTGACTTGGCCGTATGCACACAGAAATGCTTGAGTTAGGCAGTCACACGAGCCACCTTACAGAGTACCTCCCTAATCGGTGAAGATGGAGATATGCACCTCTAGCGCACAATTTGACCGAATAAACTCACCTTGCAAAGGTCTGAAATCATCCTCCACTGGCTATTAGAAGAGTCCTAAAGAGATTATGTTCCTAACTGAGGCATTTCAATCAAACACTTAACATTAGATGGCTGAAATCTAGTCCAAAATCTGAGTGGGGAGTCACAAGTATCTCTGTCCCAGTCCACCGCTGTAGTCACACCACCTTTCTAAAAGAGGACATGTCTCCTCAGGTAGCAATATTTACATAGCAGTAAATGATAGTAAGAAATATTCCAAGTGTACCTGGGTTGTAATGGAAGTGAAAGGTTTTCATATTCATTTAGTAAATAAAATTGCTTATCTTCCAGTCAAATTAGGGGACAGAAATAGCCAGAGACCTTGAAAAGCATGCTTTCTTTATAAAAATATCCTGGCTTATACATTCTGTCCATCTTAAAGCAATTGGTTTTACTTTATTGAACTTACCAAACAAAGATTTCTTTTTTTCTGCACTGACTGAAATAATCTCTGCTTGGTTCTTTTTTGTTGCATTTTTCTTCAAAACTACTGGGATGATGACAACTCACTTGTCACACTGCCGAATGATTATAATCAACTGATAATTGAGGCTTTGTGCTAGTTAGCCTTTGCAAATTCAATGTCTTTAGCTAGAATGGTATAATTACAGCCAGATTTATAAATCAGTATTACATGCTAATTACCAATATCAGAAAATAATAGCTAAAATAGTGTCCTGAATAAACTAAACATTAAACATGCACGGAATACATAAACAAATTGTTCTGTTCTTCCCCTTGTGTTGATTTTTGAGAAGATACTTATATGCTATTCAATCACATCATATAATTCCTACATTCAACCAAGTTCTGTGTTTTGGGTTTGTTTTCTTTTTACAAATCTTGTGGAGTTTTTGACATATTAAAAGGAGAGAGATTTTAGAAGAACACTCACCACTATTGTGTGAAGACAGGAAAGTTGTCAGACTGTTTCTGCTTGCTCACAGAAGGTAATCACTGGCACCTAATCTTGATTGCAATCACATTTTAATGACATTCCTTAGCCTTTCTAATCTTTTGGTTTATAATTCTCTAACCTTCTAGTGAATTTAAAAAGAGAGAGAGAAGGAAAGAGACTCAGTTTGGATGTATAGTAATTGGCAAAAGGGAGAGTCAATTATTTCAGATTATTAACATAGACATGCTACATCTGGTAGTGACTGAGTCTGTTTGTCCAGAAATGCCTATCAAATAAATAATTAAAATCAAGTGTTGGCGGATGTGGATCTTGCCTCTCATGTTTTCTTTCTCCTGATGTACAAGATTTTATAGTCTTTCAGTTTAATTTCTGGTTTTTGTTTGTTTTGGTGTGGTTTTTTTTGTTTGTTTGTTTTTTGGTTGTTTTTTTTTTTTACAATAACTTGGGTGTTCAAGAGATTGTATGCACAATACATGGAAAACTTCCTAGGAAAATTAGACATCTGTATGTGTTTATTTAGATTTTCCTACTTGTACTGGCTTAGGCTCTGCTAAAATGATAATAGAAAGTAGAAACAATCTATATTCTTATTGTACACTTACAGCCCTGAAGGAGAGCCTGCTGGGATTGGCTGCAGATGGCTTCATCTCAGAAGAAGAATGTGCCTCCTAACAGTTGCTTATTCTGTATGCATGATCAAGCTACAGTCAATGGTTTCCTGTGCCTCATTAGCTGTGGTGACAGGAAGAAGTATGATTCTCCCAAAATACCTGCCCTTCCTACAAACTAAGGTAACACTGCACGGAGGAAACACTGAGAAACTTGAATTTCATGGATTTTTTTTGGTTTTGTTTTTTTCATAGACCAAACCAGGAAACAGCAAAAATTCAATGAATTGACATAAAATGTTAAATTCTTTACAGGAAATTAAAGCACGTTATAGTAAGATTGAGCTTTTGATAGTTGCATTATTACCTTTCATTAAATGGAAAGAAGGAATTATCTCAGTTGGGCAGATGCAAATTTTTACATTTTTTTTAGTTACAAAGATACGATGTAATCTTTTTAAAAAATGTGCCAATGATGGAGATTCTTAAATACTGTAGTATAATTCAGTATGCATGTAGACCAGGATTTCCTTCAATACCTTGTTTAATGTTCTGTATTTTAAGTGGCATGGACAAAGGGAGGGCTGAAACTTCTTGGGTTTCTGATACAGCAGTGAGGCCTATGGATGTTAAAAGGGGAATCAAATGATACATTATTTATTTTGCTGAGTTGTTTATGTAGTTGTAGTCAGGTTACTCTTTCTCCCCATAGTTTTGCTGTCATTTCTGCCATTTTTTCCATTTTCAGCATCCCTGCAAAGATACATATAATCCTGAGGAATGTTACTGAAACAAGCGAGCTGGTGGGTACCTTGAAAAATTCTATTGACTGTAAAGGAAAACTTTTTGATTCAGATGTGACAGCTATGCTAAATTCTGCCTAGGCAGTTTCAAGTCCTTGTCCCCTAAACGAATATTTTTCAGTTTAAAGACTTTTTACTCTTACACCTCACAACATGAAATATGAAAGTATGGTAATACAACAACCATAAAAGTAACTGCAGTCTAATATAGCACAATATTTAATAATTGTGAAAGATACACTTATTTCTAACCTTGAAAGTTTCTGACATAACAGGCTTAAAGTCCTGACAGCCTCAGGACTGCTACTGTAAGTTGCAATAGTTCCCCCCAGAAAACAGCTGGCAATCAATGTATTTAGTTCACAGGTGAAGGATTACAATGAATTAGTCCCCAAAATTTCTTCTAAAAAATGCTATATGGTGTATTTATGCTGGGTTTTTTCATGGGAAATGTCCCTGCGCAGAACAGATGGTGGATGATACAGTATTGTACAGATTTTGTTGGTATTTACTCAGAATAAGCTGTGTAATACATGCACTTTCCACTCACTCTTTCAGTGTATCATTTGGAATTCTGTGTTACATTCTAATAATGCTTTCCCTAAGTAATTATGATTCCTATAATCAGATTTATTTTTTTTTCATATATGTCGTGGTTTTTTCCTCCACACATACATATTAGTGTACACATTTATATTAAACTATAAATTATTCTGGCAAGGTACATTAAGTCCTTCAGTCGAATAGATGTGCTCATTTTGAAAGTAAACAACAAAATAGATTTGTACGTATTTTTGAAAGGATTGACAACCTAGAGTTTCTCATTCAGTGGGATTGTAGCTGTCTGGGTCTTTGGAAGGTCAATTAGCTGCCCTAATTAAATGCCTTAATAGAGGCCTAGAAGCCTAATATTAAGAACCAATTAAAAATTATTGCCTATGTGTTTAAGAAAAACCTTAAAGTATAACATCAGTTATATATGTACCAGGGTCTTTTTGTTTCATGTACTCAATCTGTGAATATGCAACAAATGCATCTGTTAAAGAAATAATATGCATATTGTATTATGAAAGCCAGACTAATTTATTTTAAAGAGGCTGCAGTCTGCCATACATGTCATACTGAAAATATTTCTACCCATTAGAGTTAGATTTTGTCCTGTTGCATAGTTCTCCACTGACTGTGAACAATTCAGAGTTCCATTACAGTGGACTAAACTGGTCAATAGGCTAAATCTTTCTACCTTTCTCATACTTCATGGTATTGTACATTAAACTAGGCATAATACATTTAATTGTAAATAAAATTAGTAGTAAACAGAAACAAGTCATAGAACTTAATTTTTTTTTTTTCAAGCAACCAGGAAGGGTGTAGTTGTTGCTACCACTGTGTGTGACTTTTTAAGCAGTGTTGAACTGCTTTACAGTTACATTTAACTGCCTAAGCCACAGATGATATAGGCCTAGCCTGTTTTTCAGTCCAGTGAACGTGTGTGACAGTCATTAATGGGACAGACGTTAATTCAGCTCCCACTTCTTAGAAATCTTTTTTGGTTTAACAGATATTACTTCTTTTGTGAGGAATAGGTAAATTATTTACTTACAGGATAATCTAACAAACAATTCCCGTTTTGAAGGAAGGAGTTTCTTTTCAAATGCCTAGCTTGTAACCAATTACACTAGTGGTAAGTATAATGGGAATTGTTAAGGACACTCTTCTCTCTTTGTTTCGCAAAGGTTAACTGCTGGTCATCTCTGGCTGCTGTCACTTCTCTACTCCACAGGTACTAACTCTTCTTTCAAGTGGTTTGATTGATTATCATAATTACATTATTCTCAGAGCAACTGTAACTGGTGTTTAGTTTGGATTTTGTTGCTTTCTGTCAGATCTGATGAAAGGATTCTGAATATGTGTGTGAACATGCATGTGTATGTTTATGCATTGTCAAAATCTGTCAGCTAGAAACTACCAATGGCTAATAAAGGTAGGCTTAATTCTAGTACCTTGTGTTTGCACATTATCTGCCAACATACCCATCTTTCTACCTATCTGATCTCCTGTGTCTCAGTATAGTAACCTTCAACATCAATATGCTTTACAGTGCTGTTAGTGATGAATTGTTAAGTCGTGTTTCTTTTTCATTTATACCTTGCATAAGAGAGTTGTCTTTTTGGTTCTTCATTTTGTGGTGGGTTAGGTTTGGTTTTTTCATTTTCATTTTCATTTCACTTCTCTTTCCTCCAGCAGCACTGGAAGCTTTCTGTTTCAATGGAATTCATATTGTGTATTATTTATCCATGTGTGTTGAAGTATGGTATATCAACATAGTGGAGGGTTTTTTCTGGAAAACACTGCTAAAACAGCCCAGCAGGACACAAGAGGCATAAATGATCAGTTAATTACATAAACAACTGACAGTTTATACAACCCATTTTGAAAATTAATCTCTTTATATACCTCATAAGAAGAATAATATAAAGTATGCATACTGTGGTATGAGATAAACACACATAAGGTCATACTCCTATATAAAATTGAAATAAGATGCAATGATGAATTTTTCTTTTTCGTCCATTACAGATGAGAATAACTTCTATGAAAGCACTTTTTATTAAATGAGAAAGCAATGCAAAGAAAATATAGTAACAAAAACCATTCTAGACATGTACACGTCAGTATGTACAGAGCTGGTCCTTTTCCAGAGTAGAAAATCTAAGAGTGTGGCTGCATAATGCTTGTGAGTACTGTGTGGATATCCTCTATCCAGGACTCAAAGAGAGCTCTGACACAGTAGAGTTTTTGCTGTATGCCCAGGCTAATCCACCAGGCTGAAAGGCAGCCCGTGCAGTCTGAACCCAGTGAGGTGTGGATGCCACCGTGCAGCTTCTGGGATCAGATGAGTTTATCTACATATTGCTGTCCCAGCAGTGTTGGACTGTGGTTGTGTGTTTAAAATAAAACACAAAAAGTGGGCAAGTTCAGCACTGAATTCATGATCATTTACATTGCTTAACTGATGGCATTACTCTTGATAGCATGGCATTGGCCGCTGTCTATCACCACCCAGAGATAGCCACTGTTTGTCACTACTCAGAGATAATTTGCTGAGCTGGTTCAGGAGACATCTTTACCTACAGGTAATATGGGTAAGATTGTGCCAGGCCTTAAACAGTCATCCAACAAAAAAGGCTTTATGTCCTCAGGCATCCGTCCTTGTCCCAAAGAAAAGCACGCATAGCTGTGATTTCATGTTATACAAACACAGTCCTCATATTGAGTCTGCAATTAGAATAGAAAAACAAGATGTATGAAATACAGAAATTGTATTTTTAACCTACATCTAATCATGGTCCAAATGCTTTGGTGTGGTCATCATCTTTTTCTGCTGCCTGGCCAGATAGTGGTCCCTGGCTCTTATTTTTTTTAGCAGGACAGACAAATACATATCATGATAAAATGACAATTTAGGTATAGTGCAGCAAAGCTTTGTTTAACCTTTAATATATATTCAATGAGTGTAAAAGCAATTACTGTAGACAAAATAAATTTCACAGGCTAGAAAAGTGGCTTTAAACTGGAATGTATACTACCATTTCTGTCATATGGCAAATTTAACATTGTTCTAATGCATTTTTAAATGACCAATTTAGATTTAGTTTGAGACCAACACATTTCTGTCAGGGAAAGAGAGAGTAATAGCCTATTGGGAGATTTTTTTAGACTGACATGACCTTATCAATTTCTACCATCATTCATAAGCTCTTCAAGAAAATGCATCTTCTAGAAACTGTACAGAAAAGACTTATGAGTTAATAATAACCCAGCAGAAAGTAGGTGTTACAGGTTCCCCTCTCTACTGATCAACAGAGAATGGGTAGTTGAGTCCTCAGCTGCTAAGTCATGGATTTTTAGTTCAAGGTTTTAACACAGGAGGTCTCCAGTCTGATTCTCATGTGTGACCCCAGCCTAAGGCTGTCATGAAGGCACATCTGTAAAAGTGTATAAAACAGTGCAGAGGAAAATGCTGTCTAAAGTAAAAACAATTCAATCAATATTGTTTCAGAGAAAAAGAAGACTGTAATAAGTCATGAAGAATTAATATTAATTTACAACCAGAGAAATCATGCCTGGGGCCATGGCCCTCCAACTGCGTTGTTTATTTTCAGGGCTGTTTTCCTTCCTGGGCCCTGTTGAGACTTTTGAAATTTATTTATTTTGGAAAAATATAAGCTGTTTCTCATAGAAGACATAGTTGTGGTGATTTTAGGCAAACTTGTTGGTATTATTTTATTCCCTGATTTCAGTTTGTGGGCAGTGTTGTGTTTTTTCCTGTTCCTCTCAGGCATTCTGTCATTTTCTGACTCATTGAGAGTCCACAGAATGCTAGATAGTTATTTTCTTTGAAAAACTACACACGTGGGCAGAACAGTTTCAGCACAGGGGGTCATTTGTATTTTGTGTTTTGTAGTTCTTCATGGATTTAATTTAGAAGTAATTCTGTCCTGTTTGGGTCTTCTCTCTCTCTTTGGCAATTTCCTTTCATGACGTATATTATACCTACATCAGTGTGTTGATTTGCAGAATACCTCTGCTATTTGGAGGTGCATAGTCTTCATTTGCTGTTGCAGCCATGACGATGACTGGGATTTTGTCATGACATCTCTTTGAAGCTTAAAGCTTCCTTGAGGACTAGGGGAAAAATACGCTATCATCATAGCTGATTTTTTTCTGGTCAAATGAATATCACTAAGATGTATGAGGCAGAACCTGACAGATCATTTAGGATTCATTTTTCAGCAGTAGAAGCTAATTACACTGATCTTACAAGTGCGCCTAGAGATTCCTAGAGAGAGTGTATTTGGTTGTTTTTCACTGTACAACTCTCTGTAAGAAACCCTAATACTTGATATTAAAGTAATGCTTCATAAGATCTGATGTACTGTATAATAAATAACAGGAAAATTCTGGTGGTCCTAGGAGGAGTAAACTTATTAAGAGAACTATTTGGGGAGATATTGCAGCTGTAGTGAGAACTGTAGTTTTGGGCATAGTGACTTGCTGCTGCCGCCGCTGCTGCTTGTCCCATACTATTCCTTCTTGCTACCTGTTCTCTATACTTTGAGTGCCAGTTTGGCTTGCTAGAGGAAGAAAACAGCGTAGTTAAATGGAGTCTATTACTCTGATTTCATGTACAGTTTTTCATACATTATGATTTTGCGAAAAAAAAAAGCATTTGGAAGAAAATATTGCAAGTAATTTATGTGCCTCAGGCTGAATGTTTTTTACTTATGGAAAAATACATTATTTCATTTGCATTCAAAACAAGTTTATAAACATTTCTGGAAATCACTGGGTTTTTCCATGTCTTGTGTTACAACATTTGGCTAAAATGTGGATAATATTTGTGTTAAGGCTAAGTTTCTGTATTTTCCTCTGCAGTAAATAATCCTGATACTTGGTGCGATGTATGTTATGTTCTCTGTGTGCAGCAGGAAGTCTGTAGAAAAAACGAGTTATAAACAAGTAATGAATGCCTATGCACACAAAAGACTTCCAAAATAAAGTTACACGAGCAACTTCAAAGTTGTCATTTCTTATCATCTCAACAACTGGTTTTGTGCCATCTGTAGTGTGGTAGCATTGTTTCTGGGGAAATCTGCACTTATTTTTAATGTGCACTTGATAGCTACAAAGATTTATATAATATCTACAACAGCAAATCAGTAGATTTCTCAGTTCTTTTGAAATGTGGCTATCGCTTACCCAGACCCTAGAGAAGGAATTCATACCACCTACTTTTAAACATTTACACTGTAAACATTTCTATCTGAACTAGTCACTGTATGCTGCCTTTATGTTGTTCCTCAATAGAGACAGAGTCAGTTTTAGATACATTTTATCTGCTTTAGATGCCTATTTTAAGATGAAATGAATTATGCTCAGGAATGTATGTTTTTTCTCTGTTAACTTGAAGTTTAGGATGACTAGTTCAGATACAGAAGTCCACAGTGTATACAGCTACACTTGATACACAGTCCACTAAAGGAAACTACTAAAGGAAACTTCGGGTCTTTCTTTGCACTTAATAATCTCATTGCATAGATCTGCCTTGGAACAAGTTCTCTCTTTCGTGAGTACAAGGCAAATGCTTGCTTCTGTGATTTAATCTAGAATGATACAGTTATTTATGCATTCAAGTGCTATTATTAGCTTCAGTGTCTCTCTCCTTTTTATGTTTGCTGCTGAATGTGGAAGGAGGTAGTAAGCATTGATTTACTAATTGTCTTATTAATAGCCAATCCTATTAGGGAAGGAAACCAAGCATTTCACTTCCTTGGTTTGTTCATTTTCATTTCCTCCTCATTAACAGATTGCCCTTGTCATTCAGGGAAGACCTCCATACAGAGTTAAAACCAGAGAACTCCAAGACTGTTCTTGTGTAAATCTCTTAACATTGCCATATGCACTCCTAGATGTTAAAAAGTTTGGCAAGGATGAGATAATGTGTTTTCTGGAGGCTTGCACTAAGTCAGTAGAGTCTATAGTGCACAGTAGCCACAACCTCTACCGTTCTCATTTGAAACTGGGAGAGCTTAGCGTTTCTGAATGGTTTAGGGTCTATTATCCTTCAACATCAGCTACTGCCCCTTCTGTATATAGTAGCAAATTTTGTATATAGTTTTAGGAGCTGTACTTTTAAGATCTTGAAATCTCTATGAAATCTCAGTTGCATGACAGTAAAGGAGAAAATACAGTACTTTGAAACTGCAGTTCAGCTTCTGTGAAATCCCAAGATATTCAGGCCTTAATCCTGGGGTGAGGGATAAGGGAAGTTACTCAATTACAAATGTGATAATGACTGCAGCCCTCCATTGGAAAAAGACTGTATTAGCCCAGAGAGCTATCAGTGGGTCACTGATAACCAGTCATGGAGTAACACTCATGCACTTAAGAGATCCAGTCTGAGAGGGGCTTCTGCACTCGAGGAGGCATTGGCTATCACAGTCTTTTTGGAAAGTCTTGTTAGAGTTTATGTGGGCTTAACTGCAGTTTACAGTCATATAACAAGTTTCTTTTTTAATCACATTTAAGTCACATTTTGCTGTACCCTTTTAAAGGTGAGTTACAAAAAGGCTCTTATGTTTACCCAATGCTGCTGCAATAGAGACACCATTCCTGCCACTTGACAAGATGATCCATGTAAATAGAGAAGAATTGCTAAGAACAGGACCTAAGAGGTTTTGGAGGAAGGGAAGGAAAGACACTTTGAAATATCCAGATATCTGTCTGTAGAAAGGAAATTTTATATAGACCAGCTAGATTGATTTGCTGGATGGTCACTAAAGCTTGGTTCAGAAAACTAATATTAAATTAATATTAAAGGCCAAATACTTCACTAAACACCTGTTGCCTCTAGGGAACATTTTGGTTTGAACTTTTGCAATGAAGTGCATTTTATGTACGGTGTTATAATGTGTTCCACATTTTAGAGTTTCAGTGGCAGACCAATAGGTGTGCAAGTGATAACAAGCATGATAGTTATGACAGAATATTTTTTTATTATTATTTTTTATGGTAAGTGATAGGCATATGCCTTGTCATTGAAGAGATTTTAGAACATATTCCAACAAGAGGTGGATTCCTTTGAGAGGAAAGGGACTAATCAGGTAAAGGGGTTGATTTAATACTACGTTATAAATCAATAAAGTGAAGTCAAGAGATTCACGCAAAATATATTCTTTTTTTTTTTTTTTTTGAGACTTCTAGCTGCCACAATCTCCCTCTACATCTACATCAACATAATTGAAACTGGGACTTATTTAGCAGTATTCAGTTTTTTTTTAATGGAGCTGATTATTATTTCAACCTAAGACTTGTACAGCACAGTAGGGAGGTCTACATGAGCTAAGACCATAAAGGGTCCATGGCTAAGATACTAATTTTAGGCCTTATGTAGTATTTTAATGCAATATTTATCAGAATCTACAGTAAGGCAAAAAGTATTTGCCTGAAAAGTTTATGTACTATTCTTTTTTCAGATTCTCTTAGAGACATAATAAAGACAGGAATCATTTGTTCATCTTTTTCTTTTAATGAAGGTTAATTAGAGGAATTTTTATTTTATGAGAACTGTCTAGTATGCATATTTCTGTTATACAGAAACCCTATTACATCCATGTTCTTAATATACAGGCCCAGACCATGGGTGTGAAACAAGAAGAAACATTAGAAATTATTTCCTCCTACTGCTTCTCAAGCACATGGTCCTTCACAGAAATCCAAGGGATTCTGATTTCTAGTGCATATTAACGCTTTCCTTTTTTCTTGATTTGTGTTTCATTCTGTGGGACCAAGCAGACAAATGTTCTCTGGTCCTCATTCTGCTCGAAATACATACTGAAGTCCTAGAAGATGATGCTCTTTCTCTCCATTTAAAGCTCTAGAACAGACTCCAAGACTTCCAGCGTTCTTGGGGCAGTGAGGCTGATTGCCTGACTGTAAAGGCTGTAACATTTAATACTGTAATAAGGAACTTAAAGGGATTCATTCTGTGAGGTGCCAAGTGATTTTAACTCTTACCTAAACACAGTGGGAACAGAAGAGAGTCAGCACACATTTGGGTTATGTCCTGAGATAAACTTGTCTGTGCTTCAGTTTCTCATACAAGTAGAGAGCCTGTAAATAAAATGCAATGAAGTGAATTTAATCTAATAATAACAATGCATAGCAATCAGAAATGTTCCATAGCAAAAGCAATGAGATTCTCATGGAAATGGTTGAGAAATGCATGTTATTTAAGTTATCTGCACAGCCTCCATTAACAAAGCAGCAAGCACAGCACAAAACCATAAACAGCTGAATGATGTACAGATGCCCTTTTCTAATTCTGTGAACCTATTTCAACCTCCTACATTGTTTGAAAAAAAACCCCACATTTGTACATCAACACAGAAGCAATTTGTCACTATAGCTTCAGAAAAAAATAGTATCTGTGTAATTTACCAATAAAAGAATAACCTTTTTGTGTCCAGTGAAACATTCCTTGTGTTACCACTGAAACTTCCTTGGTAAAATTTTGCATCCCATTGTCATCTGTGTGTACACAATGACTTTCAGTTAACCACATGAAATTATGTTTCTGCAGTGGGTAGTTTTGAAAACCTTTCCTTCATTGAGCTGTGTCGTTTATTGTACTCTGTTTTCTTTCTTTTTTTTTTTTTTTTTTTCATTTTAGTTACCCAGAAATACTTTATATTGTGGGTGAAGATACTTGTTGCTTTTCTTGAATTTAAAATAACTTATTTGTTAAATAATGCAAAAAAAAAGTAATAATTCAAGCCTTTTTTTCCATAATTATTCTTAATCTCTAACACAGGAGTATTTGACCTATTGCCTAGGTGCAGGTGCTGTATACAGCTCCCAGGATAATTTGTTTCATTCTGTTGGTGGTATTGTATGCCTGTCTCCCAGCTTATATTTTTGTGTCTCTGTATTCGACATTATAGCTGATACATATTTGCTCACAGGGTGACAAGAGGATATTGCATCCCCAATAGCAGTCACATGCTTTTTAATGAACTTCTACAGTTCTTGTTATTATGGTTCAGGAACTTTATCCAATTCAGGCAAGGAGCAGGGAAAACTGATAAGTGTATAAAAGTCAGATATAGAATGCAGATACTGAATACCTAGTCTTGTAGAATGGGAGAGCAGTACTGAGACTCTCTTGCTCATGGAAATAGGTATGTGGCAGGGTGGGCCACAGATCCTGTTAGTTTCTTTAGTGTGTTAATAAAGCAGAAGGACCAGTTTTGTTAAACTATTTCTCACTCAGAAAAATAACATGATAACACCCTGCTTCTCTGTGGTTCTTTCTGGCTTTCACTTTTTCCAGGCCTCATAACATTTAGCTCTTTAAAGCTGGATCATCTGATCTTTCACTTGCAGTCTGCTTGTTGTGTGAAGTTATTTGCTGAAAAAGGAAAGCCGGAAAAAAGGAAACAGATGTTCAGAAACAGAATGAGAAATGCTATACAGACTTTTTTTTTGTCTTACTTTAAGTGATACCATGGTTATCTTTTGATCTCAGTTACGATTTCTGAATGCTTGAAAAAGCACAGCTTCCTTTCTAGACATATTCTAATATATGTTACAATTGCTTTACTTCTACTTTCTGAACCCTTTCATAAAGCATATCCTTTTCACTGCCTTTCCTTCAATAATTCTGCAATTAAAGTGTGTTCTTGACATTGTACTGGCTCTATCACTGTAAATTTTTTTAATCACGCAGTCATTTTCTGCTCTTCATGGCTTCCTCTTGCATTGTTGCATATTTCACTGCACTTTATTGTAATCAATCAGTACTGCTGTCTTTCCTCATCCTATTCCATCACTTTAAGCCATTTTTCCTTCTCTCACAAGCCAACTATATAAAACATCATTTCTCTTATCTATCTCTTACCAAAAAAACATTTCCAGTCTTTCACTTGAGAAAGATTCCCCGTGTCAGGGCATTTTCTTTAGTAATCTTTCTCTTTTTTTCCCTCAAGAAAGCCTTACTATATACATCCAAGGACTATATGAGGGAAACTTTGAGTGAATAATGCAGATCAGTCAATGCTGGTGACATTCTTGTATTTCATATTCTTGTAAACTGAAGATGACTTAATTTGGGGGGAATAATTAGTTCATCATTTTAGTTATTGTAAGAAAAAAAAAAAGGTCCCATGCATCTTTGTGTGGCTTATATGTTTTAGTTTTCTGAAATAGATTATTTTCTGAACAATGAAAAGCAGGACCCTGAGCCACAAAGCTTTCATAAGAGAAGGGAAAAGGAAGAGGGGGAGGGGAAGGGGAAGGAGAAGGGGAAGGGGAAGGGAAGGGAAAAGGAAAGAAAAAAGGAAAAAGGAAAAGGAGAAAGAAAAGGAGAAGGAAAAGGAAAAGGAGAAGGAAAAGGAAAAGGAGAAGGAAAAGGAAAAGGAAAAGGAAAAGGAAAAGGAAAAGGAAAAGGAAAAGGAAAAGGAAAAGGAAGTGTGCAACCCCCCCCCTCCAACTGTTCACCATAACCAAATGATGCCTAGCCAGTCCCTGAGAAATAGCAACACTGCCAACCTCTCTCCCTTCCCCACCCCCAAGTTTTATTTCTAAGCATGACATTAAATGGTGTGGGATACCGCTTTGGTCAGTTGGAGTCAGCTATCTCAGCTGTCCCCCTTCCCAGCTTCTTGTGCACCCCCAGCCTCCTTGCTGGAAGGCTGAATGGGAAAGAAAAGGCATTGATGCTGTGCAGGCATTGCTCAGCAGTAACTAAATCAACACTGTTTTCATCACAAATGCAAAACACAGCACTACAGAAGCTACTATGAAGAAATTTAACTCTATCCCAGTCGAAAACAGTGCAAAGTGTTAGTAGTTGCATCATAATAGCCATAATTTTCTTGTCTTACGACAATCAAGCAGATTTGCTTCAGGGCTGAGACAAGAATATAGATTTATGTATAATCTGAGATGTAAGTTTCTTTTCAATAACAATCGGAGAGAAAAAAAGTATTTTTTATCTTCTAATTTAAGTGCATATATTAAAAGAAGTCACAAACTAGGAAGCTCTTATGCCTGGAGCTGCATGGAAAATGTCCATCATTAATAAACATGCCAATAGAGGTCCAAATTTGCAAAATGACTGAGGGATAGATTGTATTTTAGAAACTTACAGGCACGCTGAAGTGATTAAGAAAAGAAACAGAACTCCTGTAATAGATACTTGAGAGCACCCTTGCTATCTTCAGCCTTTGTGTCTCGCAGCATGGTGTCAGTGCCTGTGGCATCATTGGAAGACATTGTTCAGTGGGCAATTTCTACAGGTAGGAGAGGGGAAGCCTTCCCCAAACCCTTCCATCTGCATAGCATGAGCAAGCTGTGGTCTTGCTATATCAAAAGCTGTGTACTCAGAAGATGTTTCCATAAAGCAAGGAAGGATTCTGTAGATCTGTCATATACGGGAGAATTCACAAGTCAAACAGAATACATAATTGCATTTTCTGGTTCTGATATTATTTGAATGATGTTCTAGAGCCACAAGTTAGTACCACAGAAAGCTGGCAAATATTAAATGACAGGAAAGCATACCGTGGGATGGAGCAACATTTTTTTCTGAGGAAGAATAAGTGTATGGTTTTCTGCAGTTTGAATTTAGCCAGTTTACAAAAGAAGAGGTGACATTCAAGAAATCATAAGGCTTTCCTCTTGCACCACTCTTCAGGCAGACACAAGAAAGCTGTGGAAGATACAGGTTTTCTGAGATGAGAGTCAGCTCTAGCCCTCGTACCATTTGCAGCTGCTCTGAATTGCACTGCATCGTGTGTCTTTGACTCTATAAAACATGGAGATTTGTTCTGCATGCCACTGCTTATATTTGAGCAGCCAGCAATACAGGGGAAGGAAAGCAAGAGGCAGAGCCTGTTGCGCTACAGCTACACCTAGTCAGCGTTACCCTTTTCCTGGGAATTATCTGTTGTGCATCTTTAGAGACAGTATAGATATAAGTGATGCAAAATTAATTGTTCACTTGAAAGTGCACTGATGTATTTAACTTTATAAAAATTGTCAATTATACCCATACAGCACAAGAATACAGCATATCCAATAAAACATGTTAGATAATATTTAAGTACACATAGTTGTAAAGTATACTTACTGTCATCAAGTACAGTCTAACTATAGCCCATTTGGATTATTTGGAATAAATTTTACCTGCAACTTTTAATATGCAGACTGTTGCAAAGGTTACTGGTCCAGTTGTCCTCATATTTGCTTTAATGCCAAGTAATAACCTAAAAAACAGCCTGAGTGTCACTGTGTGGCATCACAATCCACAACTGATCCAAAATAAAGCAGTAATCTTTAACATATTGTCTGTGCAGCTGTGTTCACTCTGGGAATTATTCATAGGTGTGGTTTGGGGATGTTTGTTTCCCCTTTTTTATTATCACAACCTTGGGATGCTGAGATGTGGCTACAGAAATGTTGAGAAATATATACTCAGTTTTTAGAAGAGAATGGTTCATGTCCGTGTGACCAGCTAAGATGCTTGGTAGAGGTTTTTATTTCCTTCTTGGAAGAACATAGGATTATTATTTTTTAATCTCCATACTAGAATTATGTAAGTAATGCACAATAAATTGCAATCTTTATAACAAGCATTTCTGAAGAATCAACAGAACTGGATTGTGATGCCATGTAACTGAGATTCTAAACATGTGCTTAGTCTCCCAACTTTGGATACAGAAAATAAAACAAGCACACATAATTTAATGAGACTGACTGAAAAACATGCAAAAGTTTGGAAAAATGCTGAAGAAAAAGAATTATCCAAGCAGCTAACTGCATAATTGATTAGTATGCATCATGAACAACATATATTTATAAATAGATCAAGTAAATCTAAAATAATAAATTTTCTTGATCTAATGTTTATTTTCTAGAAAAAACATCTTTAGCAAAAATGTTTTTGATAAAATTTTGGACTTTATAAATGACCCTGAAGATGATGATGCTCAGTATAAGTCATAAGATGAAGAACTTGGCCAAAAGGAGACTCAACACTAAAGAAATAAGAATTCTTGAGCTGGAGGAAGAGGAAAGGTGAAGTTACATAAGCATGATCTTGATGTTGCACTTTTACTGACTTTTTTTTATTAATTGGGGGAAAAAAAGGAACGGTTTGTTAATGAAACGCCCTGATGACACAAAGGCACTATTACAACAGAGGGAGATTGGAATGAGTGGTATAGTAAGGAAAAATGTCCATGAAAGATGTTTAGTTATATCTTGTCTATCTATTATTTGGATAATGTGGAGTTTATTAGCTTATCTTTTCCCTGCCTAGAATCCAGAACTTTTTTGTGTGAGTGTGTCTGTATATTTACTATTGTATTACTTGGCTATCACTGAAGTGGATGAAAAGAAGTATAAAGAAGTGCAAGAACCAACTACAATTTTTTCCACACCCAGGATCATGAACCGACTAAGCAGAGGAGTTGAAGATGGGTATATTTGCGAGTTATATTGCCAGTTTGAACCACCAGTTGTGGACATGAAATAGACAACAGTGATTCTAGAGTGCACCAGGCAAGGTATTTTCAGCTAGTATTAATGCCATTTTGCAAAGCCTAGTGTGTTTTTTATCTGTAATAATTTGTGAACATTTGTTCAAAGATTAACATCGTGAAGTCAGTCCAAAGTACATCTACAGAAAGGCTATTACAGTGAACAAAAAAGGGAAGACTAACTTACTGAATAGAACAAGAGGACTTGGCAAACTATAGTCTGAGAGAATGTGTGACTGCCCTCTGAAAATATATCACAGAAGTCAATATCAGATAAAAGTTAGAAAAATGATGAGACACCAAAATACAAACCTAAGGGCAAACTTAAGCAAAAGAAAAATGGAGTTTAAAATGGACACAATCTAATTTAAATTGAAAATAAGCAGATTTCTAACCATTGAAACACTGAAATAGTAGAATATATTCCAGTAAGAGTATTAGGAGCAAACCAAATAAATATTTTTTTAAGATGGAAGTATTAAAGTTAGGAAAGCTATGTAATCACCTGCATTGGCAAGTCGTTTGACTAGACAACTCAGGAGATTCCTACTTCTATGTTTTACCCAGATTTCTGAGCTTCTCATATCCCTCCTGTGACCTCCTTTCCAATATCAAGGACTGCCACCATTCAGGTACCACCCATAGGGCCCATCATGTCCTGCAGTTACAGCTGCCACATTTCTAAACTATTGAAGAGCTACAAGGTCACCTACTTTTTTACACTTTGAAATATCAGAATATGTTACTGTTTACTTCCACAAGAGAAAGAAAATAATCAAAGTTATAGATATAAATTAAATAGAAAAATTATTACATGGAAATAAAAACAACTAAGAGGTAGGTATAATCTACTTGAGGTGGTCTTTATTTTGTAACATACTTGTGTAAATAAATACATGAATAGGTCTATTCTTACTATTTTTGATTTTTTTTATACTTCTGTTCCTCCTAACTGCTATTGTAATCCTCAAAAACACTCCTTTAGCCATGTCTATGTATTGGTTAAGGAAAAAAAGCAAACAAATGATTTCTCATGGAAACTGATTTGTCTCTGTAATTTCTGTGGACAGAATTCAAGCAAATATATTTGATGTCAAAACAAAGTTTGAATTTTGATTCACGGTGCTGTTTAAATGTTAAACCAATTAAGTTAAAATAACTGCTCAAAATTATTATTTTTTAAAACACTAGAATTTCACTTATATAAATTTGTAGCTGAATTTGCAGCAGTGAAGAAACCAAACAAGAATCCAATGCAAAATGCAACAGTTCTTAAAGAAAGGGAATTATTATTTTCCCTTTTTTAGAGATTAGATGTATCATGGAAAAGTAACGTGGTTTGCAAGAGGTCACGCTACAGCATGGTGGAGATGCAACCTTGGATTTCTGACTGCTGTTAACACAAATAAAAATTACTTTGATAATGCAAACTCATTTCCAGTATGGAGAAAGTTGGTTAATAATGAATCATAAAACCATCACTCAGTCAAGCATTGCTGGAAATCACTGCTAGTGTGTTTGCAAGTTAATATTTAGGACCATTGTCAGAAGCATTAGTTTTTCACTTTGTAGCAAAAAGAGATGGAGTACTATTGTTCTTTTCACGTTTAATCTTTAACAGATGACAGGTTTTAGCATGAAGGAAAAATACATAGAAATTAATAATAATATTTTATATAAAAGCTGTAAGTTGAATGTGATGAGCCTGATTTAACATCTAAGGAATGAAAATTAATTCTGAAAGTCAAACACTTTGAACCTTTCCTTTGATGTTTTATGGCAAAATCTTTGTCAGTTTTGTAAGTTTAGTAAGCATTCACCTACCTTTATGCAGTGGAGGTTGTCAAATTGGCTCTCTGTTTATTTCTCATATGATTGTTTCAAAATACTATACTGAACTAAGATCTAAGCAGAGGAAAACTAGTAACTGCTCTGATAGTGAAGGAATGGAAATAAAACATTTACCCAGTAAATGATTTGTTGTAAATTATTTGCTTAGATACTAAGCTTCTTCTAAGTGGTGTGTAGGCATTCAAAACCACAATATATGAATTCCTGAGGCGTGTGTGTGAAGCTTCTGATTTTTAAACATGAGAGCATCTATGAATATCTGCATCTGTTAATAATTCACAATGTGATTACTGGATTAATGAATTTTGTAGGCAGTCTTGAGCCATCTGATAGCAACAAAGAGATTTGGAAGTCTGAAGCCCTAAAGATAATCTTCCTTATTAAACTACTGTTATAAACACAAATACTTGGATTCTCTCAATTTTAAAAATATTTTGCAAGCCACACATTATGCTGCTTAAAATCTTTGCAAGATTAAGTAATAAATCTTTTTTTTTCAGATATTCTGTTTTTCATGTGGATATTGTTCTTTTGAGTTTTTATTGAAATCAAAATTTGAAAACAAATGCCTGAGATACATCTTATCTTTTTGCTATACTTCACCATTCTTCATAGATTTCAAAAAGATTCAAGATAGTTGGTGAAATATTATATAGCTATGTAGCCTTTCAGTGAAGCTTCTGTAATGTAAATTTGATGACAGATTTATCCTGAATGCACATAATGGAAGATAGAGGTTCTGTGCAAGAGAATAATGAAGAGTAAAGAAAGTGAATATAATCCAGATACAGTTCATAATGTAATTCTACCAAGGAAAATGTCTTGCCATCATGTGAATTTAAAACCCCAAATCAAGTGATAGTCATTTTTAAGTTCTAGACATTCCCTAAAAATATTGCAATGTCTATGGATGGTTTAGTGAGATATGTATAATTCTGTGATTTCTTCTTTTATCCATTTATATTTTTTGTTTCTGCTAAATGCTACATGAAATATTCCCTACCATAATCTTTATTAGCTTTATTTGACTGTCAGTTTCTTTACAATCTTGAAGACTATGAAAAAATCATTTAACTTCATTCAAGAAGCAGCTATGTAAAATCATTTTATACTATTTTTATATATTCTTCTTTCCATCACTGTACTTAAAAGAAGAGAGAAAAAATACACTGTTCATACTCTTTTTATATACATTCCTGTCCTCTGTGCATGTGCATGTGTACATATGTGTGCATATTACTAAAAGATTAGATGTTTTGCTTTTTGGTAAGAAAACATCAGTCCTCATATAATACAAGCTATAGCTATTTATAAAACAATTACATTGTAGCATTTTCTAAAGTAAATTTGGGGATAGTTATTATATATATTATTATTTGTTACTATTACTGTTATTTTCCAGTGAAAAAGATACCTTTCACAGAATGATGAAACGATGTGAAACTGATTCAGGTGGTATTTGCACAGGTCACACTGGGTTATAAGTGAAATTCTACTTTATTAATGAATAAGGACAAATAGATATGCATAGAGAAGTTTGAAATATGAGGCAATTGCTTGAAATGCAAAGCAGACGTCACTTACATTGTATTATTGGAGACATGCAGCTACAGCCTGTGCTAACACCCAATGGGACCACACAATAGAAAGAAAATTCAATACTGAAGAAAGGCAGTTTCAGAGCTGTTAACATTGCATATTTTGATAATAAAGCATTTGCACTATGCTTTGAAGTATAGCTATACTAGACTTTGAGTCCAAAACAGAAGAAGAAACAAAAGAGGCAGTAGTAATGGATGGAGCTGAAGAATTTCAGTCCATAAAATTTTACCAAATAATTTTTAACATTTCATTATCAAAATAAGACAAGAATTTTGTGGTCAGTTTAATTAGAATTTTTTTATCATAGAAACATAATATATATATGCGTATATATATAATTCTACTGTTATGGACTGTTAATAAAAATGCTTTATAACATAATTTTATATTGTTGAAAATAAATTAACAATGAAATACTTTAATTTTTGAAAAAATCTACTTATACACTCAGAAGGATAACCGGCACAGCTTGTTTTTTTAGTTCACCTTAGCTTCATCTGAAACAAAAATTATTTCAGATTTTTAAAATATTGATAGACTGAAAAGCTACCACATAAACTGTCTCCCCTCAACTTCACACATAAGTCTGCACCAGTGCTCAGGTCCAGTAGCGGTGTATTAGTAATTTCACTAGCTGTTGCTAATAGGAAATTGCCTATTCGAGAAAGTGTATTTTCTTTTTCTACTTTACATACACTACGGTGCAGTGGGAATGTTGGCAATTTGGCATGGGTGCTTTCTGAGATGTGTATACATTTGCTATACCAATTGCCACCTGAGAATGGCTGTTATTAGCTTTTACATAAGCCTTTTTGTAACAGGCTGGTTTTTTATATTGATTGTCTTGTGTATCCTTTTTGATGGAAGGCAGGCTAGACTTGTTTTTAAACAAGAAAGCAGTCCCCAAAGAGACAAGAAATTGTAAATGCCAAACCCCTTGAAAATAATGTGTGACCTGTGCAGACATATTGTTAAAAAAAGTACGGATATTTGTCTTGTGAAACGTTTCAGCTTTTTTAGACTAAAACAAGGTTAGCACGTATCTGAGATTTTATATAAATTTGGAAAAATATAAATCCATATGCTTTCAAAGAAGAGACACTATTACAGCAAAGAAAAAGGTGTTGATCT
The DNA here is from genome assembly GCF_017639655.2 of Falco naumanni. Taxonomy (NCBI): domain Eukaryota; kingdom Metazoa; phylum Chordata; class Aves; order Falconiformes; family Falconidae; genus Falco; species Falco naumanni. The sequence continues at coordinate 39,731,966 of NC_054055.1, forward strand.
ATACTGTAGTGATTAGACCATTTGTCAAATACTGTTACTGTTTGCAATAACATTTACAGGTCACGCACGCAAGTTTTCAGCTCCCATTGAATCAGGCCTGTAAAATGGAATTTATCCCCTTGAATTCAGAAAATTGATTGAAATTAGTAACTTTGGCAAATTTATTTAAACTTTCTAAATCCCCTGCCTTTGCTCCACCTTTCAAAACTCAGTATTATTGCCAAAATGGGGAAAAAAAAAAAAAGTTAATAGAATAGAATAATGTGTAATGCATCTGCTTTCACTGAAGTATTTTTATAAAACTGATGCCTCCTTTAAAGCATGCATGTCTCAGGAAGCGTCTTACTGTTTTTCCATGTTAGATGAAGACAGCAAAGTGGTGCCTCATGGAGAACTTAATTATATCCCAGTTGTCCTTTTTCACAGTTATTACAATGTTATTGAAGCAACAAAACTCACATTTCTGTGTTTTAGGATGAAATTATTTGGATCAAAATATATCTTTTGTCATTGCCGAAACAGTTCATACCTACAGGGAATTGTAATCCCATATATTATATACCATTCACTCCAAGCTTTTCCTTGTGCAATCCCCACTGCCTGTCTCATGTGTGTTACTGCTTGAACATAAATTCCGCTAAACAATTATCTGCTTAGTAGAGCTAGTTGTACTCCATGTGTTTTTCAGGGCAACATGAAGTTTGCTCGTACTCTTTCTCTTTTGCTAGCTTTGCTCTTTGAGTCAGGAGAAGGATGAGTAGGTGTGTCAAAAACAGGGACCACTTTCCTAAAACACTAAATTAGCAGCATCACACCCACCTTGAACCTCTATATACACTTTCAGCAGAAGGAATTAGAAAGTCAGGGTGATGAATCTTAGTGCTTAACTTTTTGGCACTGCAGTATCAAGTGTCACAAAATCTGAAATTCATTTGTTGGATTTAGACCATGACCTTTAGAAAATCAAGTGTTCTTACAGTTGCTGCTGCTGAGTGTGTGAGTGTAAGCTCAATGATGAAAATGTGGTTGCCTGTAGTTCAGGGTAAAACTTGACCTCTAGTTTTAAAGTGACAAGCCTGGTGCTCAGTTCCAAAATGCTCCTGTGAGACTGACAGATTGATTATCTTGTTAGCTTTAACAACAGGCAAATTGACTGCTTCAGAAAAATCAAAACCAGCTTTTTGTCTAATGTAGTAGAGTACAAAAATACCAGATATTTTATAAGCAGAGAATAAAATTAATTCATAAATAGTTATCAAATAAATGTGATTTATATTAAAGCAAACCAAAGTGTTGTATTAACATACAAAATACCTGCTTCACCAGAACTGAAAATTATTCATTCTGTGATGAAAGTAATGAAGATATTTCAAACAGTATAGGGCACAACAGAATACAAAATACCGAAGCATTAAAATTTATTTTGAAGCTTTCTCTCTTATTTATTGTTATTCTTAAAAAAAAAAAAAAAAAAAAAGGTTAAATATGCTCCTAATATTTGGTACCTGTGTTCCATGTTACCTTAGTTTGATGATTAAATCTGTAACAGGCTTTGACTTTGGAAAATTACCCAGCATGTTTGCTAATTATAAGGAGTATAAACACGAACATTAATCATTTTAGACAACAGACAGTGCATGAGCGTACAAAACCTGTAAGGCACTAAGGCTGTGAAGAGTAAGAACAATCAGTGCATACTTAGTTTGGGTGGGATTCTTCTTTTCTGACTGGAGACATTGCAATCTGGGCACCTCTGCCTGATGTATACACTTTTCTTTTTTTCTTTTCTTTTTTTTTTTTTACAGTCAGAAGTAATTTTGCCTTCTTTATTTTTGAGGTCAATTCAACCAACATATTTGAGATGTCTGCTTTAAAATGATACATTTTTTGCTCTAGAGGTGCCTATTTTCCCCCAATAGCTGTAAAAGTAGCCTGGGGTATTAGCTCAGATGTCAAAAGCTATGTACGATCTATGAAGTCTTAACAGCACATATGTTAGGTAAAGAAATACATATACTTACCTAAGGAAAGTCTTGTTTCCCTTTCCTCCCTCTCTCTTTTTTTCCCTCAAGGAAGAAGCTTATTACATGAATGTTGGTGAAGTATATTACACACGGGCAAATAATACCACTTTGGACAGTGCTATGAGATTTCCAGATATCTGAAAGGTCAGTACCCCCAGAAATCCTACACAGTTAGGTATAGCATGTGTACAGAGCAATCCTTTATCGTATTTATAAATGCTGATGCATCTTAGCCATACCATACAGACATGGTAATCATTCTGTGTATTCACAGTGAAATCAATGCATCTGGAACATGCTAGAATAATTGTATTTGCACAGATGAATTGTCCATGCACAGTAAGTCCCTCTGAAGTATAAGGCTTCTACAGCTTTTGCAAAGATACAATATGGTCAGTTTAAGTTTCAAGAAATTCTGTGTAATTTGGTCCCTCATGGACAAAAGTCAATGTCTTGTCTTTGCCTTTTGAAATTATGTTTTACTATGTGCTTTACTCCAGATGTTGACACCCACATGTATACACTTTTCTTCCAATCTTTTCCCAGTATGAGTCAGAATCTGATGACAGAGATAAGAACCAGTCTGCAATGAAAAAAAAAATTGTTGCAGCCAGCAAAATTTATGCTTTAATCAGCATCTCCTTCATGTGCTGTGATTCACACATTTTGTTTCTGTAAAGTGCAATACAGTTTCACTGAAAAAGAAAATTACTGTTTTTCACTAGCTGAAAAACAAGTGGGGAAGCATTGATAAAAAGGATCCCTCCCTTTCCCCAGCTATTTCGTGACAGCAGAGAAACAAAACAAAATAAAAGAAACACTTGTAAACTTCCCATCTTTCCTTTAGGTAACAAAAGTTCTCTGCAGCCCTAACGCTGCTCCATGGATGATGCCATATGAATTGCATTGCTATGCTGGTTTATAAATGTACTCAACGGACTTGATAGGAAACAGTCTTCTGTCTGACATAACAGTTAAATCAAAACCAGAAAATTCAGATAATCTGTTTTTTCTACATATTGAGTTAGGTTAACAATATCATATCAAATAAGACAAGGTATGATTGTTTATGTAGAGTTGGTTTGGGGTGTTTTTTTCAGGATCTGCATAAAAGTAGAGTTTGTAACGGGTAGAAATTCGCCAAGTTGGAACAAATTATGGAGGATAAGAAAACATTAAGACCATTTCTTAATAGTGATGACTATTCACAAATATAAAACAAGGTTAGAAGTCTTCTGACTTTCTGTATTCTGCTGCTTGCATACAGGTAAAATGTTTTCTATAACAAGTAATACCCTATTAGCACCAATCTACTCTGTCCATCTTGGTTTAGCAGATCTAGGTCCTTTGTAGACAAACGTAAGTTGAGCATACAATGAATGAAGAAGTATAATTTATGTGAGAAACTATACCTTTAACAACCTGAAATCTGCTTTGAAAAAGCTCTACTAGGATTTATGCTTTTTCAAATTGACTTGGGAAGATTGGCAGTATGATGGATTAGCATGTAGAAGATAATGAGGCTTTCTGCAATGCTATTTTAAGTGATAAAATCCTTGCTTATTAACCCAGAATTGTAGGTGAGCTCACTCTTGCCTTTAGAGTGCTGCAGCTGAGGGAGGAAGGAGGAGAAGTCAATGAAGCTTAATAGGTATAAATCCACAAAGATTACAAGATAGTAAAATAATGGTAGTATCTAACTGCTACAGTTCATAATAATGACAGTAATAATAACCCATACATTTCTTAAAGGGAAAAAAAATATCTGCTGCGAAGCTTTTCTTTGTAATTGTCAGCTAAGTAGGTTAAGACAGGTGTTGAGCCAAGCCTTGTTTGATCTTTCATGATTTCCATCTAAGAGAATTATATATCGAGGAGAACTGTAGTGTTAAGATTTAAAGATAATTTTGAAGTCAGATTACAAATGAATAAAACCTTGATTTCTCAGACCTAACTGTAGAATAATAGTTTTTCCTATAACAATAGCTGCTATGAGAGTTCCCAGTTTATATGAAAAATATTACTGAATGGTAGAAAACTGAGTCAATATTTCACTATAATGGGCCAAAGCTGAGTTATTGTCCAACTGGAATATGCTGAGTTCAAGGAAATAGGAAATAAATAGGATGCCTAAATATTGCTACACTTCCTTTATATAAGGTACTCCTTCAAAGGTAGACTTCAGAGTATGTTACATCTAATGGGATAGCCAAAATCACTTTTCCCAAATACTGGATTTCAGGATTTTTTACATATATTTTCATCCTTAGGAATATGGAAGGCACCCAACTGTGACACTGATCTCTCACGAAGCTGGATGAGGCATATTGATGCACCAGAGGAGGGTAATATTCCATGCTATACCCAAGAAGTGGTATTGGTTAGAGAGGGGGGGATTAATATATTAGAAGTAAAGGGAAAAATTAGTTTAAATTCTCTTCAGACAGTTGGTTTAAACCTTGAGGCAGGATGCCTGATATTAACACTGGTAAAATGAAAATCAACTCAAAGAAATGTTGATAAGCACCTAAAAGTCTACCTGTCTCACTTGTATTTTATCTAAATGGTAGCACTTCAAACAAATCATTTGGAAATGCTATCACTTTTTTAGCTCTCCTGAGCAACAGCATTTATGTGAAGGTCACAAACACAATTTTAAACTATCTTAACTGTAGGTATTACCAAAGTACAGAAATATCAAGAAACTTCTCTCTGTTTACTTCTGTGCTATATTAACCCACAGGGTCACAGGAAAAACTTACGCCACAGTTTTCTATACAATTTACTTTTAATCAGAACCAGGGGAAGGAAAGATAAACTATGATTTCTCCTTTTTTCTGAACATGGACAGTACATTTTGTGATAGGGTAATCTGGAGAGGGTGGAAAAAGACTGTTCAAGACTTGGCTTAGTGATGAAGGATTCTCTGAGTAGGTGGGCTGTGGGAGACATATACAAAGAACTTCCTCAGAGGCATAATATGTCTTGGGATGTGGAGCCTATTGAGATTCAGTACAGCCTCACGACCCATAGAGTAATTCAGGAAAGGCATTGTAATGCTAATTGTCCTTCACAGCAGTTTGTTTTTGGTGGTCTCAAAGGTACCTTTGAGTTAATCAGCCCCCTCACTCTTCTGCTGCATCTGCTAGTTCACTCATGCCTGTTAGAGGTGCAGCACTGAATCTCACATTTATACCTACAAGGTCAACAGAATTGTTACCATTAAGCCAGTTCATTAAACACTTGTAAAACCTATCTTCAGAATAAAATTCAAGTTAATTTCACTAAATACAAAAGACTGGAGGGAGTGGGGCATGAAGAGATAAGAAAGATGGTGTTAAAAGAAATATTGCTTTGTCATGCTGTGGGACAAAGCTGCTTACAAGGGCATCTGGCCATCAGCTGTGGGTGATGGCCTCTAAAAATTCAGACCAAATTAAGAATAAGGGTACAGTTACATAAATTAATTACTAGTTAAGAAATATGTTGCAAATATTTTGAAATCTGATCAGTTTCTTGAAGTCAGAAAAAGCAGCCTATGAGTTTCTGTATGCTTATCTATGTTTATCTGACATCCCTGAAATGTTTTCTTGTATCATAAAACACATTGAAATACAGTTGTTAAACACCTTCAGACTCTCTTCTTTTTAAAATCATTGTTATCCAAAACGTCCATTCTTAAGAATTCCAAAGCTATTAATTTTTGGAAATTATGTAAAATTAATTTTGGAGGGGAACCTGAAATAAAACCACTCATAATGTAGTTTCAGTTTAATATTAATAAACTGTGGGAAAAAAAAGTCAGTTCTTTCAAGAGGATCAAATTGCTAGATTTTTAACAGATTCCTCAATGGATTGAGCTGAGGGAAGTTTTCCCGTTTCTGTGTCAAACCTTTCAGTTGATTTGGCTTACAGAAGGAGATTTAGTTTCACTCACAAAAGTACTTGATCTTACAAACTTTTTAAAGGACTCTTCATTTTACATTCTTTAAGAAGTATATTTATTACTGAGTACTGTTTTAAGAATGATTTTTTGCTACTTGCAGACTCACAACAGCTTACTAGCATTATCTAATTAAAAGCTCATGATTCCCTGAAGAGATGTAAGCATTAGTATTCTAATTTTAAAGATGCCGAGGGGTGAACACAAAAACCTTTGCTTTTGCACAGGGCCACTGATTCAGTCAAATAATCTGAAGAATATTCAGAAGTTTCTGGTTTCTGTCTATAAGGGTTTTTTCATTCTAATAGTATGCTGATCTAGATGAAAAAAAAAAAAAGTATTTTCTTTAATAAAACTGGTGATTTTTTTGACTTTCCTGATGGCAAGAATTATTTTTGTTTAATAGGATATTCATACAAAGCTTGTCACTTACATGACTAGTGTACACATTTCCTCACAGTTTTAAATTTCACTTTACTGTGAGTCGTCTTTGTCTTCAATAGAAAGGGAAAGGTTGACTTTTACTAACTGAGCACACTGGAACAAAGAAAGATGAAACACTCTGAATTGTAAATTACCAGTAGTCTACTTGGTCTGCCACATTACTTACTGTTCTAGGTGAGATTTATACCTCACCTCCCCATGCCTGAAATTCTTCACAGATATCAGGAAAAAGAGAAAATGCAAGAAATAGAGAGTAACTATAGCATATGCATCCTTCTAAGGTTTACTACTAGCTCCACTTGAAAATAAGAGAAAATGACATAACATGAGAAAAGCAGTCCTGGCTTTATTCACAAACTTGCTGGAAAACCAAAAATACTAGGGGACTGGAAAGATGTATTTTAACAGGCTTCCCAGTTCCATTTTGCATGTTGGATAATTCTGAGTATCTTGAATAAGGCTTAAAGAAATATCCAGTCATTTGCATAGGTTAATAAATGGATCTAAGCCAAAATCTTTATATATAGCTCCTTTCTGGCAAGACAGACCTACAGAATTTTGGTCTGACCAAAGCTTGTTGAGGTATGAGTATCATTTGACTTCGGTCTAGAAGAAACAGAAATTTCAAAGAAAGGGAAATGAAAAAGCTAAAGCAAGTGTGTTTCCAGACCAGGAATTATTTTATACCTGCAGATGGCATTGTTGATCTTTCAAAATTGTGCAGATTGCCTGAGTAACCTGATATGAAAATGCACATACACATACACACACACACAGAGGCAGCTGGGCAAAGGTACTAATACATAGATTAAAATAAAGATCTACAAAAACAGTGATAACGGCTAGGAAAAAAAAAATCATGCACTGAAAATCTGATTGGCATGTTAGTTAATTAAAATTAACAAGAAGGAAGAGCTTAAGATCACATTAGGGATTACTTTCTGTGACAACTTTTCCAAAGTATTTCACTGTGGGAGGAGGTTAACACCCAATTTATTCATAGTCAAATAACTGTATTTAATCTATTGATGACATGAGCTAATGAAGGACAGGGTGACATAGCAAACTGATGAACGGATAAATCAGGTAAATGCATGAGGCTCAAATTTAAAGGCATATAAAGCTTTTATGGCACTGTATGCCTGCTGAGTGAGTACAGCTGCAAACATAGTTTCCTCTAGCCCGGTAGTAGTTTGGCTAGGTCTTATCTTGATTACTCAACTCTTACAGGTCTATGCTGAGTGAGATGTTGGATTGCATGAAAAAGTTTAAAAACTGTTATATTCCACTTTTAACAATAATGTGTTTTACTTAATCTTAAAAATTCTGACTGGATTCAACTGTTCGCTATTTTGCAGCTTGGTTCACTATTTTACACTACACAGTGTAACAAACTGCTAACAATTCAGAACTGCATTTGGTCTTTTTTACATTTGTAAGTGACTGCATATAAAGAGAAAAGATGTGCCATAAAACATCTCTCATCCTGAAAGCACCTCTTCCAAATTTTACTAAAATCTTCAAGTTAGTAATTATTTTTTTTTTATAATACCCACAAATTTAAATATTATGTGTTTTTTCTTGTAGCAGCTGTTGAAAGGGAAATCATACATTTCCTTGTCTGGCAGAAGGAATAAGTTCCTGATTTGGAACTACTCTGGGAAGTGCTGTTATCTTATGATTCAGGATTTTTTCTTATTCTATATTTTATCCTGGAGCAACTCCCACTGCTTTCCAGAACAGAGAGACAATTTCATGCCTCAAAAACATTTTTGTGGTTTAGGTTTTGAAAAATTGTATTATACCTATGCTGGTATTGAGAGGGAGGTGGATCATACACAATGGAGATCTTTAAACAATACCACTAATCAGACTTAAGACTAAAACCAAGAATAAACAGAATTTTAGTTAGACAGCTCACTACATGAATATAATTTAGCAGTAGTAAATTTGGGAGTGATAATAATTGAATTTTAAGAAATAACTTTGCAGAAGAGTGATTTCAAGAGTAAATTTTGAATGGATATGAGCCACTGAAAGTCTGAAAGCTGCATTATTCTTACAGCTTTTGGCATATATTACAGAACTTGCTAAGTTTTACTTCTTAGGTAAAAAAGGAGAAAATGGCAAGTCTACAGAGAAGAAAAATTACCTGAATTAACTTATCAGTTGAAGATAACTTTTCTGATAATCCAGTCATGCTCATGGATGTGTAGATGCTGAAGATGTAGACTAGTACTGTTGAAACTCCCTGCATTAGGTCCATTCCTGAGTATACAAATGGACTGCATACAGGTGTCCTGCGTTTTCAGAGAACTGTACTTACTTGCAGCTCTGACTGTTTTCAGCTAGTTTCCTCCCTTCTCAGCAGGAATTCTTTCCGAGAAGAGAGGCAGAGCTGCTGTCCTGGAAATGTCACTGGTACAGAGTTGGTGTGTGTGTGTGTTTGTGGTTTTTTTTTGTTGTTGTTTTGTTGGGGGCAGGTGGGGTCTCATAGAACCTTGTTGATAGAAATTACTGTAAAAATATAATGAAGAAACTCACCAGATTGTCCAGGCTCTGCTTGTTGCCGGGTAATGATACCTACTTGCTGGTCTATGCAAGTACTAGCAAAAGGGTGATTACATACAATTTGTCTTTTAACTTGTCTTTATTCGGTTTTGTACATGGTTATAGCACCAAAATAAGTCAGGCTAATGAAGTGAATCATGTTTCAGGTACATTTTGAGAGGCTTTAGGCATTTAAATCAACACCCTTGTTGGCTCATAGATGAAAATTTAGAGCACGTGTTTTAATTACAGGATGTAAACTGAAGCATACTGGTCTGGTTATCCCCATATAACAATTTCTAGGAGATAGCATTGGGAGAAAAGATTAGACATCCACATGTACCTTGAGATGACAGTCACTCTTAAAAGAATCAGGAAAGGCTTTAGCTGAACAACTTTATAGAATTTGAAGTGCACATTAAAAATGCAGTGCAGTACTTTGTAAATTCACTTCTGAAGTGTAGTGACAAAAGGGAGAGAGTGAAGAAATTAGAGCAGTTTAGATCGTTTTATTTTTGTCACTTCAGTTAAAACAACAGCACATCTGCTGTGACTTTGGACATGAACAAAGCTAAGTGCTGTATTGCTCAGTTGTGTGGGGAAGAAGTAGAGCTCTCATTTGAGAAGCAGATACTGCAATTTAAGAACATATGATGTCATTACCCAGGAAAGCAAGCAAAAAACTACATAGTACAGAGGCTGCTGCTGGAACATAGCATGTATTGCTAGAATGTTGCTCTAAACTCAGAGTCCATAAATGAGCAGATTTTCTTAATGTTTCTTCAGTGTAGATGTAGATTTGTAATCTCTAATTTTTGTAATCAAATAATATGAACATACAAACCACTTTTTAATTAACCATCTGTTGATGTGCTATAGTCTACTGATTGTGTAGCTCAGTGTGTTACCCTGTGCTGCCATGATGTATTGACGTCCACTGTGAGTCTCATTTAAGACACAAGTCCAAAAAGGAAATTCCTGCTTTTCCACTTAATGCTGTACCTCCTTAGTGTTAAGATGACCTTATTTTGTCCTAAAAGACTGAATGTTAGATTGTCTTGCAAATAAGAAACAGAACAGGACAGGACTGGCACTGAGGAATTAGAAATCCAGTTTCAGAACTATATGTAAGAATAGACTGCTTCAGCAGTCTAAGTTTGAATGTTTTGTTATACACAACTTACATTTATGCGTAAATCTTTCCAAGTGTCTCTGGCTTTCTGCAGTGCCTGTCCACACAGGCTCAAAACCACTGCTGTTTCTCACAAATATGAACTGTTTATGGCTGATTTCAAATATTTTCTTGAATGATTTGTGTATTTTGCAGAAAACAGGTACAGAACTTGTTTTTCTGATGCCTTCACATTTGTGACATATGACATTTAATAGCGTGACTGTGGTTCATCCTATCAAATGTGCACCAAATCACGAGATAACATCAAAACATGTAGCTGAAATTTTAAATGCATTATTTGTTGGTTATGAGCTGGGTACAGGTATTGAATCCTGAATAGACTTGACAGTAATACTTCTTTGTAGCCAGTGCAGTACTTTTATGAATACTTTGGATTATTTAAAAAAATTATATGTGTTCTCTAGAATTCATAAGTCTTGTTGCCCAAAACAGCAGACAACAGCAGTGCCAATATTTGCTAAGATATATATATTTTTTAATATCCTGAATTATATAGAACTTCTGAAACAGAATGTGAGTTTTAAAACTAAAATAACCTGCTGGACAGTGCGTATGGGAAACAGTGACAGCCCTATGTCAATAGCTATTTTGCAGTACTGCTTATCCTTGGCAAAATATAGCCAGGAAAATGAAAAAGAAAACACCACAATCAGTTAAGAAAAAAATTGCCTAACTTTATGATCCAATTAATTAATTAATTAATGGAAATTAATTGATTTGATACATCCTCGGATCCCTGTGGAGAATCTCCTGTATATTCTAAACCTCACAACTGGCTTTTTCTTTTTTCTTTTTTTAATGAAACACCAGATATATGCTACTAGCACAAGGAAGATTTCAAAACTAAAAAACTGTTGGTCTGAATTGATAGAAAGATTCCTGTATTCAGAAGATTCTGAAGTTAGTTATTTTGAAATTGCAGTCCTCCCCTCAGACACACTGCCCAGAGGAGAGAAAATGATTTTGTAAAGCTTAATCTTTCCTTTTTACTTCCTTTGCCTCCTACTGTTTCTTAAATATTTCCCAGAGCTTTGGACTTTAATCTATCTTTAATAAAATGGTACAAAGTTTTCTTTTTACCTGATGGCAATGATCTCATAAAACCTTTTCCATAGTTATGTCAGGATACCTCAAAGGAATGTTATATGAATTCAAGTATCAGTACATTATAGATTTCATTTTCACATTAAAAAAAATCGCTGTTTGCAAAACTTCTTTTAAGCTCTACTTCCCATAAAGTAATCTGTTATCTAGTCTGAATCACTCACTCATTCCATACAAATTCCCTAGTGATACCCCAGTTCTCTAGTGAAAGTGCATAATGCTTTTGAGAAGATTTATCCCATCTCTGCTCATGCCTGACATGAATATTCAATGTTATTTTCCCCTGTAATGAGATTGGCACACGTTAGTTGTGAAAACTTCATATTTACAAACTTGCTAGGACATTCTTTTCTCTATTTTCTCTCTTGTCAAGGTTAGTAGCTTGATCCCCTCGCATGCTATTTTCTGTGTTGACTCTATATACCAATGCTTATTTAATTTGCCATAAATTCACAGAAGTTAAAGAAAGAGACCTATTAGGTTATCTAGTCTGCCTCCCTTTCCATTCAGGACTGATCCTTATTGTTCATTCACAAATGTTTTGATCAGTTTAGGATCAGTTGAAATGTTTCATGCACTGGGGTTTCTGGCATTTATTACCTCTGGGAGGTTTTTTCTGCAGTCTGATAGATTTTTCTTTCAGGAAGTTTTATTAAATGTTCTTGGCTTCAAATTGGCATATTCCCTTTTACTGAAATGTGGTCTTATTTTTCTCTCTAGCTTTAGTAGTCCAAGTTTAAATCAAGTCAAAGACTCTGAGTCACCTCATTTCCATTTAAACACTGTTTCCTTTGAACATTTAATAGTCTGAATTACAAAGCCTAGATCCAATGGCTTTCATTTTTTATTTTGAAATAGAATACTCTCCCATACTTTCTTGTATTGTCAGTTGCTCGTTATATTCTTTACAAATGGACTGTTCTTTATTTTCACTGATTTTACAACCACTTCATCTCATATGCCCTCTGCAACAGTTTGAGTTACTCACATTCACACCTCCTAACTGGACTCTGAGTGTAAGCACTTTTGCAGTCAGTCTTGAAAGGAAAAAATGGGAGTTCAAAATTCCAGAAGTTGCTAATAGGACTTTCCAAAGGTCTCGTGCCGAGTACTTTTCAAAGGCTTTAGGTAGTTAGTAAAGAAAGCTGAAAACCCGGGGAAAATTTAACAGCAGAATATAAGTGATATTTGTCTTTTGAAAATGAGCCTTTAGTACAATCTCTAAGGATGTTTCAGCTAGACAATGTTAAACTGCAAAACTTCTTCACTGTCCTCTGGTTACTTTAAGGTCCTTAAACTGGTTGTAATTTGAAAGAGGCAACGCAATTATTCCTCAGGAAAAACAGTGATCTTTATAAATTTAAGGACTGGGACAACAGAAACCCCATACAGTTTGAAAAGGGAAAGTGGGGGAAGTTTTGCACCGTGCTTCAGAATAGGCTATGAACCAATTAGCTGATCGCTACTACTGGTGGTAGTACTCAGGGGTGATTTTGGTGCATACCAGGCTGAAAATGAATCAACAGTGCACTCTAATTGCACAAAGCACAGACTGCAGTACTTTAGGAGGGTTGTGTCCAGCAGACCTAGAGAAGTTATTGTCCTCCTTTAGTCAGTGTTACTGAGGCTGCAGTAGGAATAGTGTACTCAGTTGTAGGCCCCCAGTTGAAGAGAAACAGAAACTGGAAAGGATCCCCTGGAATGATACCAAGATGTCCAAGAGCCTAGACTACATGTCTGATGGAGACAGAATGGGAGGAATGGTCTTGTTTAGTCTGAGAGGAAGGAGGCTACAGGGTGATCTAATAGTTGCTTACAGTTATTTGAAGAGTTACAGTAATAACAGAGCAAAACTTGTCTCGATAGTAGCAAGCAAGGGATAGTAACCAAAAATTCTTGCTTTTGGATGTTAGGGAAAAGGTTATCACCAGGAGGGTATGAACTAGAAACTGTCATTGAGACAGACAAGGGTAATCAGCCCCTGGATTTTTTCAAGACTCATCTAGACAAAATTGTAGCTGACCTAGTCTATCATTGGCAATAGGTCTCTTTCAAGTAAAAGAGGACCTTCACATGTCATTTGCCATCTAACATTTTTGTGATTCTGAGAAATTTAGAATTTTGTGCTTATGAGAAAACTAGAAATCAGGATGCTGGTAGAAACAAGCTGGTGCTTCCTGAGCTTTTAGTTAGGAAGGATTTTCAGTGTGTTGTCAGCACACTCCTGTCTTGACCGCCTCACCTGAAGTATCACCCTGGAGTCACTATGTTGCTAGAGTGATGGTCTATCATGGGGAGCAGTGGATGTGAATTTGTTTGTTCTTGTTTGGTGCACAGGGTTTGGCTTAGAAAAAATTTAGAAAAACATTGCTGCCAACAGGGACCCCAGATTAACAGACTGTCCTTGTTTACCTGGGATGGAGTTAATTATCTTCTTAAGAGCTAGTGCGGTGCTGTGTTTTGGCTCTGATGTGAGACTTTTCAGTTTCGCAGGCCTTATTAGCCAAAAGGCTGGAGAGGCACAAGGAACTGGGAGGAGACACAGCCAGGTCAGCTGACCTGAACTAGCCAAAGAGATATTCCGTACCATAGGATGTCATGCTCGGTATATAAACTTGAGGGGTGGGGGTTTTGGGGCGTGGCTAGGGTGGGTGGATCATTACTGGGGCACTGGCTGGGCGTTGGTCAGCAGGTGGTGAGCCATGTGTTTCTTTCTCCCTTCTGGATTTTATTCTTTCCCCTCCCTTTTTCATTCTAACTGTTACTGTCATCTTTGTTACTTTTTTTTTTTTCATTTTTATTCTATTTTAATTATTAAATTGTTCTTATCTCAACCCTCGAGTTTTACATTCCTTTCCAACTTTCCTCCTCATCCCTCTGAGTGAGGAGGGAGTGAGCAAGTGGCTATGTGGTACTTAATTACCAGCCAGGGTTAAACTATGACATCTGTGAACCCAACTTAGCTGTTCCTGATGGTAATTTTAGCTTTCCACATAGCTGTACAGGAAACTGTCATAATTGAAGAGCATAATAAACGTTGTTGGCCAAAAGAAACCAATTCTAGAATCAACTTCACTCACCAATGTGTTTCAAAGAACAGCTCCCTCAGACTTATCCATTTCTACTATAGACATTAATGGTAACATTCCTGTTAACTTCAAGGGTTTAGGATCAAGCTCTTGGAGGAATTCATTAAAAAGCACAATAACAGAGGAAGAATGGTTCAACTTCCTAGTACAACATTTTACCCTTTACATTATTCAGTCTCTGTTTCTTTTTACCAATAAATGATACTGGATTTCCTAAACATAACATAACTCTAGATGCCAGTGCTATTTTCAAGAAAAGGAATTTGCATATTTTAAATCAAGGAGAAAAGGCAAGAAAATATGTATGCTTTTCTCATTTGAAGTGGGCAAAAACTTGCATAGAGCACTACAATGCCAATAGCGAGATAGTGTCACAGAGCAGCAGAGAAGTTATATGCTTAATTACACAGCATCTGACATATTTAGAACCCAAAGTCTGGAGAAGGTTCTGTGACAAGTCTAGAGTAATTAAATGACAGTATGATCTCCTCAATGTCACATGTAGCTGTGACATATGGAAATAGCAAACATCTGTTTCAAGAGCAAAAAAAACCTTTGAGTTTGATAAAGGAGATTTTCTGTAGTGAGTTTGCGGGTTTTTAATATCCTTTGGAGAGTTGAATTGCTTAGTTATATTGCTGATTTCCCTCTTTAGTGGAAACGGTACATCCCCATTTCACATTTAGAAATGTAAGTTAAACAGCTGCATATCATACTAGGTAATTAAATGATGGCTTTACCAGGTAACAAAAATACAGCATATTCTATAGTCTTAAGACATTCTGTAGATGTTGACTGTAGATGTTGATTAATACTCAGAAGAAACTTGTAAGGCAGTAGGGAAATATAGATGTACTCAGACAGAGACATTAAGTGACTTGCCAAAAGCCATACAGAAAGTCATTTTAAGAGCCAAGTTTAGAATTTAGAAATTTCTGGCTTTTTGCCTTGCATTCAGTGCACAGCCTGTACCAGATTTGAAATTCAATTGGTGTTCCTACTAAAAATGCAATTTTCAAGTTTTAATGTAACAACTGTTTGAAATTACATTGATTTAAAATATAACACAAAAGATTTTAATCCTTATCATATGTTTAATTTGAGAATAGCTTGGATAACTATCACAAAAGTTTTAATGTCTTTAAGATTTTTTTATGTAGAGGATGGTAAGAAACCATACAGAATAAAGTCAAAGTTTCAGATAATTTCTTCCCTTTCACTTGTGTCCTTCAAGCTCTAAAATAGTAAACTTCCTTCAAAGAAACTTCTTCCTTTAGGTTACACTGAGACCCATCATGAATTTGAAAAAGATGATCCTTGAGCTCTTTATAGTTGTTAAAAATGTTGTTGAATACATAAAAGACATCATCCTGTTTAGAAACTATTTACATGAATATCTCTTCATGCTTGCTGTGGAAAAGATGTGCATGAGAAATTCCAAAAAAATACTTGCAGAGTAAAACCTGAGTAAGATTTACACAGAACTGAGGCACATAACTTAAAAATTATTATTAAAAGTATAAAACTTCTGTATAGTTTATAACACATGAAATTGACTTTTGCATTTGATAGAGATATATATACACTTAAAGTGCAGCATCCTTTCTGAATCAACTGCCTTGTGGACAGACGGAACAGCTGTCTCCCTCTGAAAAACCTAACAAGTCTCATGCAAATGCTAATAGAGTTACTTTTTAAAATTATTTTGTACAAATGATGTTGCCTATTTTATTTTCTATAGAAGACTATTAACCAGTAAGCATTGACCTGGTGTTTAATAAAACATTTCAGATTCATGGGACCACTAAAAAAGACATCTGAAGAAATATAAATCTAGCAGTCAGTGGTGGAGAAATTTTATATTGTGATTGGTGTTCTGGGAGAGACTTATGAGACAGCATACATGCAACACCCATTAGTAACATGTACATACACTCCCATTGTGGTTCTGACCTTTTATATGCAACTTAAGAGCCCAAATTGCACTTTTATAAGCTTTTATGCAATACAGAAAGAATGACTGTCAATTGACCACTTATAAACTGGGTATGAAGTATGAGGCTGCTTGAACACTGTAAAAGATTTGCCTTTTGTTCCTAAGGGAAAAAATACTTTAACCTTACCTAAACATAGTTTGCAACAATCTCCAAGGATTCTGAGCCATAAAACTAGTGATATAAGCATTCAGTCTACTCTGGGTGGATTTCCTGTGGAGCTTCATTGTGATTTTAGTATCAATTTATCCAAATTCGTAGTGGCAAGAAAAACAATCTATACCATAGAAAATAAATTTTGAAGACTGAACCTGAGTGAACATGTACTCTCCTGACTGCAGGATTATGACTGTTTTCATCTCTTCTGCTTTTATTTTGTGCAAGGCCCAATCTAGAAGACATGCTTGAAAATGCCTCCTGGAGTGAGTATGGTGGGTTGACCCTGGCTGGACACCAGGTGCCCAGCAAAGCTGCTCTATCATTCCCCTCCTCAGCTGGACAGGGGAGAGAAAATATGAGAGACTCTTGGGTCGAGCAAAGACAGGGAGAGATCACTCACCAATTGCTGTCATAGGCAAAATACATTTAACTTGGGGAAATTAACGTAATTTGCCAATCAAATCAGACTAGGACAATAGGAAATAAACCCAAATATTGAAACACGTTCCCCCCACCTCTCCCTTCTTCCCGGGCTCAGTTTTACTTCTGAATTCTCTGCCTCGTCCCCTCAGGTGGCACAGGGGGCTGGGTAATGGAGGTTGCAGTCAGTTCATCACACATTATCTCTGCCACTCATTCCATCTCACACTCTTCCCCTGCTCTGTCATGGGGTCCCTCCCACAGGAGACAGTCCCCCATGACCTTATTTAATGTGGGTCCTTCCCATGGGCTACAGTTCTTCATGAACTGCACCAGTGTGGATGCTTTCCATGGGGTGCAGTCCTTGAGGAATGGACTGCTCCAGTGTGCATCCCCCACGGGGTCACAGATCCTGCCAGGAACCTGCTGCAGCCTGGACTCTTTCCACAGGGTCACAGCCTCCTTTGAGGGTCTGGTGTGGGGTCCTCCATGAGCTGCAGGTGGACAACTGCTTCTCCTTTAACCTTCATGTGACAGGGAGACAGCCTGCCTCACCATGGGCTTCACCGTGGGCTGCAGGGGAACCTCTGCTCCGGGCCTGGACCCCCTACTCCATCTCCTCCTTCACTGACCTGAGTGTCTGCAGGGCTGTGTCTCTCACATATTCTCACTCCTCTCACTCGTCTGCAACTGCTGCTGCATAGCTTCCCCCCCCCCCCCCCCCTTCTTAAATATATTACATCAGAGGTACTACCACCAATGGCTGATGGGCTTAGCCTTGGCCAGTGTCATGGTTTAACCCCAGCCAGCAGTTTAAGGACCAAGCAGCCACTTGCTCACTCTCCCCTCCCCCAGAAGGATGGAGAGGAGAGTTGGAAAAGTGTTGGGGTCTGCAGTGGGTCTGCAGACAAGTTAGTTGACTTCAAAGCCTTAGCCGTGTACCTTTAAGATGGCCACAAATTGTCAGGTATGTAAAGAGGATGTGAAGAATCGGAACTTAGAACCGCAGCATACGGGCACCTACAGCAACAGCAAATGGCAAGCAAGAAGAAGGACACAAAAACCTATCAGGGTCTGTCACCTGCACTGTCTAAGATATATAAATAGTTTGTATAAACAATAAAGGCCATTTTGTCCGAACCCAGCCACACAGACATAGTGTTTCTTTTAAGTCCGCCTCGACTTGCATCACCACAGAAAAGAATGTAAAAAGGGGAAGAGGGGAGGAAAGAAATCCAAAGGGAAGGGAGAAAAGGAAACCAGTTATGAAGAATACAACTGCTCACCTCCTGCTGACCGATGCCCAGCCAGTCCACAAGCAGTGATTGGCAAGCCCTGACCAAGACACACTCCCCAACCCCCACTCCCCATTTATATACTAAGCATGACACCCCATGGTATGTAATACCCCTTTGGCTAGTTCAGGTCACCTGTCCTGGCTGTGTCCCCCTCGCAGTTTCCTGGGCCCCTCCAGCCCTCTCACTGGTAGGACCTGAGAAACCAAAAAGTCCCTGACCACACTGTTCCCACAGCAAAGCCAAAGCCCAGCACAGCACTAGCCACCAAGAAGAAAATTAATTCTATCCCAGCCAAAACCAGGACAGTGTTCACCTCTTATTCCATACCACTTATGTCATGGTACATTTTCGAGTATGTAGTCACCTCTCCTTTCTTTTAACATGAATAATACACAGATATCATTCCCTTTGTCTATGGACCATCCCTCTAAAGTCAGTTGAGTTCATTTAGTCCATGACATTGAGCTCCATCTGTTATAAGAGTCTTTTTAGGCAGGAAAGATGGTACAAGGTGTTGAATTATGCCACCTTGAAGCCAGTTCTGATTCTATTATGGTTGTGCTGATCTGGTCTCACCCGTCATTCTTCGTTGGTGTGGCAGTTGAAAAGGAGCCAGGTTCAGATCTACAAATCCAAAGTGGTAGAGATGGGCACCACAAAATGCCCAGTACCAATAGGCATATAGAAGTGACAATACACAGTATTATGTAACAATTAACATTATACAGCTCAATTCTTTGGCTATTTTCACCCAAAATCAAAGCCCTTTGAGGCACACATAGAACTTCCCCATCCTCCTGTATTACCCACCATGTTCTCCCAGGTCCATGAGCAAAAGCAGTACCACAAATGGGTTTGCTTTTACCTGAGGCAGGAATGACCCAGAATGTTTTTCCCAAGCATATTTTTAAGGTGTGCTTACTGGAACTTTTGAGGTATCAGAAAAGAATTTTGGAATTTATTCTTAGCTCTGTTCCAATCTGTACCAGGCTGCTTGTCCAGCTTCCAAAGGAGATCTCTTTCAGCACTTCAAAATGAACATATGATTTCTGAATTGTAGCTATGGCTTTATGCGTGACATCATTGCTGCTTGAGAAACAGAAACAGTTTCTGGGGAAATAGACTTGGTCTTTGCTAATTAATTTACTTCCATTGTTAATAAACCACAACGTATCCATTTAGATCACATTCAGGAATTTATTCAGATACTTCTTTCACCAATGTATGCTGGGGGCCAGCCAACGGGAAAGCAGCTTGGCAGAAAAGGACCTGAGGGTCCTGGCGGACACCAGCTTGGACAGGAGCTGGCAAAAGGGCCTTGCAGCAAAGAATGCTAATGGTATCCTGGCCTGCATTAGAAGCGTTGCCAGCAGGTGGAGGCAGGTGGTCCTTCCCCTCTACTCAGCACTGGTGAGGCCACACCTGGAGTGCTGTGTCCAGCTCTGGGCTCCTCAGTACAAGAGAGAAATCATCAAACTGGGGAAAGTCCAAGAAAAAGCCACTAAGGTGACTAAGAGACTGAAGCATCTCTCCTATAAGGAAAGGCTGAGGCAGCCAGGACTGTTCAGCCTAGAGAGGAGAGGGCTCAGCAAGGACCTTATTAATGTGTATGAATTCCTGAAGGGAAGGTGCAATGAGGATGGAAATAGGATCTTTTCAGTGGTGTTCAGTGAACAGTCCATCTTAATAAGAAACTTTTTCTGCTGTGATGGTGGATGAGCACTGTTATAGGTTGCCCAGCAGGCCTGTGGAGTCTCTCTCATTGGAGATATTCAAAACCTGTCTGGACACTTTAGGTGGCCTTACTTGAGGAGGGAACTTAGACTAGATGACCTCCAGAGGTCCCTTTCAACCTCAACCACTCCAGAAGTCTGAGATCCTGTAACAGTGCAAGATTTTTCGATCTTTAGTGAAATGGAATACTGAAATGTGTTTGGGTTTTTGTGGGGGTTGAGACCTTTTTTTGTGGGGGGTGAGCTCTGATACTTCAGGAAGGAACATTACCATATTAATTTTAAGACTGATTTTAATGCGACACTCAAGATAAAGACTTTTTTATGTATATATATTTTTTTTTTAGTTATATTCTATGCATGCATAGAGGAAGTAAGGAGTTGGGTTTGGTTTTTTTCCTGGTGGAAGAGATGTGTAGAGTACATGATTTTCACAAACAGGGTGAGAGTTTCTAAGGAAAAAGGTAAATTATGAAGCTCACAGGCAGAGAACATAGGGATGATTCCATTCTGGAATTAATAATGCATAGATTACAGATTTCTGTGAAAGAAGGCAGTAACTGACTGTTCTCTGCCTGTCCTAACATCCTGGGAGAAGGGGGTATGAAATAGAAATCAGTTCACATCCTTGGCAGAAGAGACCAGACAAAAGAGGGACACCAGAAGATATCACTCATCTTTTCGTAGAACCATATATTAGTAGATTTTCTGCTCATTGCTATAGAATCAAAACTTACTTTAATCAATGGAAAGGTATTATTCAGTTTTTCAAAATTCACCTTTCCAAAATATATCCAGCATTCTGACATTTACATTTTAAAGGTTTGCCTTTCTTTATGTCTTTCATTCTTTGTTAATGGATATAATTTTAAAGAAGCAAGCATCATTTGTTCACCTATGGTAAAAGACTAAAGTTTATGCTCCAAGATTTAAAATTATAGTCTTTCCTTTTGAGCAATTCATCACTGTGGAATTCCCATCATATATTAGATTACACTGCATTCTTCATGGTTTTTGCATAAAGAATTTGTCCATCAGACACTTTTTTTAATAATACTTTTCTTTTTCTGTCAGTATATTGGCCTCAATGTAAAATCAATGACAGTACTTAAAACTGCAGTTCACACTTCTAATTACCTTGTTCTTGTCAGACCACTTTCCAATTTTGTCAGACCAATTTATTTCCTTATTCCTATTTATGAAGCTACCTGCTTATGAGCTTTTGAGACTGCATTCCCAGCAAAAGTTACATGTTGCCTACATGCCATCTGCAGTTTAGATTCTCAATGTGAAAAGTACCTTCCACTAGCTTTTAAATCAAAATTACCACCAGTGTCAAATTCCTGGCAATCAGGGCAGGTCAGTTCAATTATTTCCTGATAGCAGAATGACATATTCTCCTGACTATGTTTTTATTAAATACCTAAAAGCTATAAATCCCAGCAATTTTTCATTCTTCTGGGTAACGATCTATAGTGTGTCAAAAAGCTTTTAGTATTTTGTTATAATAATAACCATATGTATTGTTCAGTACTTCATAGTTAATGATCTATATATAATGTCCTCCAACACAAAGACTGAAACTTGGTGCAGTATAATTGTAGCTGCCTTGTATTACTTATGCACTTTCATAATTTATTATTAATTTCTATTCTAAACGTCTATGTACCTCAAAGAATGCTGTGGTGGTGAACTTCCCAGGACGATAAGATGAGCAGCAAATACTAGTTTGACATCTAAAGGCTAAGAATTCTGCTTTCATGCACGGTGCATTTCTTGTTAGCACTGAACCTAAAGGCTAAACCATTGCCAATTACCTGTTTGGTCCTTTCACCTATGTGTTTTGCAGATGAGTCATTATCCTCTCCACCATCTGCTTTTCCACTATGCAAAATGAAATATATGGGCTAAATCCAGATTTTAGTCCAAACCAGACACTTCAGAAAATACACAAAATAGTACTATAGTTGACTATTAATTTTTTGATATCTCTAGGCATTTGGCCTGACACATTTTTTTATTTGGTTGAGTATTTTTTTTGCCACTTGTAAAAGAGAGTCAGGCCATATGTTTTCAAAAGCAAGTGGTGCTCCTATCTAAATAGGCAATTTCTTCTGCAGAAGGCTCTCTCATTTCATGACTTATTGTATTTATATCTGTATATTTTATTTAGCAGTGAATTATTCTCTTATGTTTATTCCAGACATTTGATCTTAGTAACTACTCAGGGAAATGTTGTTTTTAAGTTTCTTAGATTAATATTCAATAACAACCTACTTCTTTTTGTTATTTATTTCTAAAACATTCACACCTTGTACTTGACAGTGAAGTAGTCTTAATTTGTTCATTTGCTCTACTACTCCCACGCTATTGTAATTCAGCTCCCATGGATTGTCAGCAGAAAATCTATTTATCAGCTGCATCTTATTCAACATACTATTTCAGGGTTCCTAAACAACAACAAAAATACCACGTTTCATTTCATTCTATCAGACCTTCATTGGCTCCCAGATTGCAAGAAAATTCATTTTATGGAGCTTTATATGACTTTCTCTTCCCTCATTTTTACTGTCGTATGTTTTTACTTGTTCACTTTTACTTTACCTTGCAGCACGTTCTGAACAAGCAAAATCCAAATTTCAGTTTGACTGTTCATTGCCTACACACTGTTAGCTAAGGTCTCCCTTCTACGTAGTTTGTTGTATAGCTTGGCTGTATGGAAGAAGTATATATATATATATATAAAAATGTATTGTGCTGTCTATTTACTCATGTAATTAGGTCATGCAGGTAAGAAGAAAAGCAGGTGAAGAAAAGCTCGAAATGGAGAGGAAAGCCTTAGGAGGAAGCTGAAAGACAGGAAAGAGAACATGGCAGATACTCTTTATAAGACATCATATATGAATCCCAAACACATTAATATGGTCTACTATCTATGCTACCATTACCTCTTCAACAAAAAATACCTAAGTAAAGAAAGTTTCAAGCAATATCAAACAGAAGGATTATGTCAAAAAGAACAGAAAGTTAGAATCAGTGTATTTAATCAAGCTTTTGAGTAGATTTAGAAGAGAGGACACTAACAGCTTACTATTTGGCACTGACAGTAAGCATACTTTATCCTAGATGACTGCAGGGTCTGTGTGGCAAAAGGATTGAATTAATTGGGGAGATTCAAAAGCAGCAAATCTCTAGTATCAGGCAGAATTCAAGCCGAGTTGTTTGAAGGACAGCAGAACTGATGTCAGTCACAATGGAGCCAAGTCCAAAATCTGTATAGGCTGAAAATGTGAAATGAGGAAGCAAATGCAACACTGTAACTTCTGGCCATCAAAATACAAGCCTGCTACATAGAAACTAGCTCTGCATCTGCATACAATGTTTGAAAGGAAGTTTATAAAAGAAAACAAATAAACATTTGGATTGGAGCTCTGTTGATTACGTAGTAATGCATTAAGGGGAAAAAAAAAAAAAAAAAAAGACATCACATTGTCTTCTACCTGCTTAACATCAGTCAAATGACCTGTGTTCCAATGGAGCCAATATTGCTGTACAGAGTGACACTACAGTTCTCCGCAGGACACCTTCCATTCACAGAACCCAGGAATACCTGAAGCCTAGCCCTTAATACCTCTTTGATGTTTTGCATATCTCAAGCTTTCTGTCATGTCGGATCAAGATCAATTGTTTTCAATAACATTTTACAAAAAGCAGCACATAAGCTATGATTTCTAGATTGCAAACCATTTGATGGAATTATTCCTCAAGGAAATCAGCTGCTGTTACTGTGCATCACCATTTTATTTCAAATTCATAAATCTGTATTGATTTTCTGTGGCATATAATATTTGGGTAACAGCTCAAACAAAACCCATCTGGCACAATCAGCTGGGGATGCTAAACTTAGTGAATCAGACTAGAAAGTTGCAATATATTGTGTCAGTAACAACATATCAGCTATTCAAGAGGTAATAATTAAAACCACAAAAGGAAAGAGGGATCAAATAATAATTTAAATAAAAAAGATTAAAACAAGATGAAGTAACAAAAAGAAGTACTCTAAGAGCTCTTTCCACAAAAAAAAAAAAAAAAGTACAAATCTAGATTTGACAAAGGAGAACTTTTAATAATTAATAAACATATAGGTTGGTACTTGATTTACATAGTCAAAGAAGGCATTCATTAAATTATATAAAGAAAGGAGCTACTGCTTGGATTTTCTAACCAGTAATCTAAGCAGAAAAGTGAGTATTGCAGATATCTGATATTCACGAAGCTCCGACACTAGAAGGAATGTTGCTACATTTGTTTATACTTTATTGTTTGGTTCAATACTCAAGGCAGTAAAATAAAAATACATCTAGGGCAGGTACAGAACCTTCCACTAGAACTCAGAAAAAATACATTCGGAAAGTATCACACAGTATGAACCTCTCTGGCTTCATCCGAAACACCAGTGAATATATACCCTCACATTCCTAGGCAGTTTTTGGTAAAATGAAGTTCAGTGAAACTCATCTATTTGTAAATAGTAAGTAAAGAAAACCAAAGCACTTTTTTTTTTTTTTTTTTTAACTCTTCTAAACCAAGTGGCCCACACCAAGTTAATAATAAAACAAGGCTGCTATTGCAAGAAGGGTTTGTATGTTAGGGTTTGCAAAGGTGTACTTAGAGGTATCAAACAACTGCAGCCACTCAGATCACTCTTAGGTCTGACCTACTATGTTAGAAATGTGGTTGTAATACATTTATACATAGCAAGTTTTGTTCAGATGTTTTGTTTTGAGTTTGTTTGTTTGGGTTTTTTTTTTTTCGGGTTTTTTTTTTTCTAAATAGATAATGCAATTAGCACTGAACATACAGAGGATGGAACCTTTTTGAAAGCAATTATTTGAGTTGTCTTAAACACTTTGCATAGGAGATAAGCTATCTGCATGTAGTATCTGTCTTTTGATTACAATGGGAATTTATATTTCCTGATTTAAGATAAACAGACTTATTTAGGGACAATTATTCATACTTCTGCAAGCCATGTGTTCACTGAAGTTAATTCCAAGGCTAGTTACCATGTTCAAGTAAGAAAAGGATATGCCTACCTTACAACTGTAGCTTTTAATCCTAATACTGTAAGAGCTTGAGGTATTAGTAAAGTAAGACCTTTACTGGTACAGTGTTCCTGAGCTTTTGTCCTATCCTTCACTTTGTACTAATATTTTACATTACACATATGCTAAAAGAAAAATTGTCCAACCTGGTAGCCCAATTAAATTTTTTACTGATCTTTTTAAAATACATAAAATTGGTATTCAAACATTTTAGTAAAAAAAAAATAATCTAAAAAAATCATAGTACTGCATTGAAACATTTCAATCAGAAATTTGATATTGAAGTACTAATTTCAGCATTATGGTGGGAGGCTGTGCCATCTGTCCTCTGTTAAACGGGGTTATCAACCACTTCTGTGAAAGTCTGAAAATAAAATGGAACCATTAAATCACTTTCATTCTAAATGCATTTTGCGACTCAGGGGCTGTACCATTTACAGTCTCTAAAAAGTCAGTTTGGCCAATTATAAGTGAATAACAAATAAACTGAACAGCAAGGTAACAGTGGATAAAACTTCTATTTAAGTCAAAGAGAGCTTTTCTACTGACTGTAACAGAACCAAGATTTCACTCTGTGTAAAGATTCCAGACACCAGAACTTAGTATGAGATTCTTTGATGACCTGATCTTTAGTTATAAAATACCTATATAAAATTCAAACCAGAGCCTCAACCCTAGAGGATGCACATACCTAGGAAGAAACTATTGTCTGTTCAAAGGTCTATTGATTTTCTTCATTGGCATGATTCATTTTAAACGAAATTTATATGTAAAAGTACAGAAAATATTTTCTTTGATTTAAATTTAAAGCTGCAGTCCTGAGAACAGACGAAGAAATACACATAAGTTATTAAAATCAATGTGCTAGTTCTTATGTATTGCATTTTAAAATATATGATTTTGCCTCAGAATATTACTTCAGAAATGAATGTAAACTCAAGGACTTGTTTCCCCAATGTAACTTAGCAGTATGTTTGAACTGCATAAAGTATTTCTAAAGAAGCTGGTATATCCACATAGAGTAGTAATGAAATGACATTCAAAGGCAAAGATAATTAGGAATTCTACAGCATTGGTGAAGTAGCTACTTCCATTTCTTGTGCTGGTTTCCTTGAAACTTTTTGGTACTTCTTTACAGTGCTTCCTTGCACAGACACCAAATACACCTTAAAAAAGGGGTATTTTGCTAGATAGAGTTGTATCTAATCTTTGTATATTTATATATATATATATATACACATATACTTATATATGTATATATTCTGAACCTACAGGTAACTGTATTATTTGAGTACATAATTACTTTGAAGACATATTTTGTAATCTTTATTCCCATTCAGTTAGTATTTCCTTTGTGTTAAGACACACCTTCACACAGAGAATTGGTACCAGAGTTATACTGTTAAAAATAAAATGTCAAAGGCTTTGTTTAAATGTGCTTGCATGCTCAGGCTTTCCTCCCTTTGAAGCCCAGACAAGGACAGGTGACGATATGTTTAGCATATCCTCATGGTTGGGTCAAGATGCAACCTAGACATGGATCTGACTACTGGGGCTGAGAAGCTCTTCCGGACTCACCATTGCCAGTTTAGCCAGAGAACTGCTGAACCAAGAGAAAACCTAAATCTCTGTAGCCTAACATTTAGTGTGATCAGCTGGAAAAAGGAACCCTAATTTCTGTTTGTGTGTCCTATTTAGCCATAGCTCTGACTTAGGTACCTGATTTTTTAAGAGAAGAAGTTGTAACTTCGGGGTTTGGTGTATTCAGTTATTTTAGTATTAGTTGCGGGATTTATTTATTTATTTTCTTGTTTATTTATTTGCAATTGTTTTTTCATCGCTCCCAATGCAAGCTGAATAGTGACACTTTCCCCTCCAATTTAAAAGGCCCTGCCATCCTGGGCTTTGCTGATGCTTGGGAAGACATCTGTGAAGCCAGACATACATACACAGAAGGGGGCAAAAGCAGGACCTATATAGGAAAAGTCATTCAGTTGTAAAAGCAGAGTACCTAAATCTTTTCAAATGCATATATGTTCAGTACCAGCCCTTTCCTCAAATGCAGTGCAGTGCCTCTGTCAGACAGCAGTACAGGAATGGTGCTATGATCTGACCACTTCCACAGCACTATTGAAAAAGTATAATGGTCACAGACGACAAACATAATTTTGAGGCCTTTAAGATAAAAGCCAGTGACTGGCAACATTAATTGAACTTGGTGTGAAGTGTTGGCGATAGCATGCCAGTAATGCCTTATTTATTTGTATAATTTTTATTATTTCAAATGCAGAAGGGATATATGACATACATTCCAGAAAATACATTAAAACTAAAAAAAAAAAAAAAAATTAAAAAATTAATAATCTTTAAACAGGCAGATTGCTTTATGGGCCAAGGACAAGTATTTCATTGGACAAGGAGATTCCAAGATCCATGACCTCGGTGAGCTGCAAAGAACTGTATTTACTTTCACGAAAGCCAAGAAAAAACTACATATTCTCTTGGCTTCTCTGACTTTCCTTTTCTATATTGTATGTAAAATTGCCTCAATATATCATAGCAAATGACACCTGATGCTGAAATAGGGGATCATAACTTTAGCAAAGGGGAAATAGATATGTGAAAAGAGAGTATAAAAACAATGTGCTAAGCATAATATTAAAAGAAGTACATAAAGAATTTAAACCTAGGCTGTTGTATTTTATTACTTTTCCATGCACAAAGACAAGAATGATTTTTTTTTTTATTTATATTTTTATCTCACTTAAAATTTCCTTCAAGAGATGGGCAATTGGAAACTATGAAAGCAAGCTATTAAATTTGTTTGAAAAGATGTTTTTAGATCAGATACATTATTCAATTCCACTTTTTCTGGTCAGTGAGTAATAGGACATGGCAATAGGATAAGGCCCAAAATTCTACATATCCATATGGTTATTTTGGGTTTTGGGTCTAATTTAGATTTTTGTAGAGAACCATTTCTTAATGATTTTCTTGCTTCCTGTTTACTTCACTGTTCTAGAATATGGTTGTTCAGGGTCTAGTGTCAGAGAAAGAGATTTCACTGCCACCAGCTTCTCTCTGCAGACTAAGCTAATTAAATAAAACAGACATTTCAACTCTAAAAAATCTTACTCCATATCCACAGTGTCACTTTCATAGCTTTTTTTAGTAAAGCCAAGAGGGATTGATTCTAAAGACTTTTTAATCATTGTGCATGACATTAGAAATATTTTTTCAATCCTACCCTATCAAACTGATTGCTTAAACATTAAAATCTACATATCCTGTATTAACTGGTATGAGTTAGTTTGTTAGCACAAAAGACAACTGACAGACTATCACATAAAATTCACGTTATTTTTTTCTTTAAAGTAGTATCACAAGAGAGACTGATTTTTCACTGCTGCGATACTAAATAGATAATGAATAATAATCACAGCATGTAACACAGAAAGTGGTGACAAAAATAATGTACACTGATTTTCTTCCTGCTGATTTTACAAAATGCCATTCAAGACATGCTTGGACAATCCCTCATGTGAGTTTTTATTTCTAATGTTGATTAGCTTCACATTATATTTACCTTCCATTTGATGAAGAAAAGAAAAACTATGATACATGCTCATGAAACTACACACTGAAACATCAGTTTCATAAACTGTTATGCATATGCTTAACTTTCACTGTCTAAATATCCTAAAGATTTTAATGATATGTCTATGTTAAATATATTCAAGAATTAATATTTTCAGAACTAGGTACTAATTTTATACTTTTTTCTTATGGTATTCATTAAAAAGTAACATCAACATGGTTCCTGGAACAAAGCAATTAATATATTCCAAGTTCATTTTGTTTCTTAATAAGGTTGCCCATCTGAACACTGCAAGTGATCCTTAAAATTGTCTTTTAAAGACTTTAGTCCTTTAAAATCCGGGTCTTCTACATCTGCAGAACTGAAGTCAGAATTATAATTCTGCACCAGGTAAAGTTATCTTTCAAGGCTGCAAACCAAAGTACTGAGGGTTTTTCTTTTCCTTTTTTTTTTCTTTCTTTTTTTTTCTTTTCTTATTTTATTAAGCATTGCTCCATGTGCCTGGAAGCTACAGTAGCAAGAAGGTTTCAATGATATTCACACTGCTGAATTGATGTTATTAACAGTTCTTCTGTTATTGTGTAGGTCACTTGCTATAGAGGACAAAGTTGTAAATCTAGTGAGGATTCTTCAGACACTAAGTCAAAGGTTAAAACAGGCTATAGAAAATAAATAGCTAAACTGTTCCTATGGGAGCTTTCTATGCACAGTATGTTGGTGGGATACAAGTTTCCACAGCAACCACAGATTCAATATCAGAGCATAACCCTCCTACATTATGCCATATTACCTGTGATTCCTTATGCCTAGCTAGTGTGTTTGTACGGCATCCTCGCTTATTATGGTACTGAATATATTTTTCATCTCTACTTGCTTTACTTTAAAACTGGACTCCTAAGGTACCTCATAAGCTGTAAGAGCTGTTGAAATTATGTGACTGGCATGTACACATCAGATAAATCAACAGGTTCATGACCTTGGCGATTTCAGGAACAGTCGTCTTTACATGAGAATGAAGTGATTTTGAATAATTTCTACAAGACGCTGTTTTACAAGTAATGGGGAGAGGAGCTGGGAGAGGTTTCATTTTCTTTCCTTTGTTCTTATTTATTTTTCCATATGTAAGAAATTTATTTTCTGGTACTAGTAAAATGTTTTGTTCTGCTAATATACCCTTATCTATTTTTGCATTCAGGTATCAGAGGGTAGCCACTATAAGCAACTTTAGAAGAGAGATTTCTGGGAATGCCATTATTTATATAATTAAAAGTTTGAAGATCTTTTAAACAATTTTATATTTCAAGCAGTTTATAGTCCCGAAGCCTGCATAAAAAATTGTATAATATATCAATAATAAGGCTAATGACTTACTATTGTGCTACATTACAACCTAAAGTCCTATTGTCAAAGATGCTTTGCTATGTGGGCATATGTGTGGAGATGAACTTCCAGCCACAGAGCTTTCTAAATAAATAAATACATAAATAGGGGAATAAAAAGGTGTCATTATTCCTGGAACACAAGTAAATGAAGCAAATGAAAAGGCTTATGATCTGTCCAGCTCCATTTATCAAAATGCTTAAATACATGCTGAATATTTAAAAAAAAAAAATCTTATAAAATGCCTTTCTTAAAAAGGTATGACCTTGAGTGTGAATCTTATTTCAGTTGCAGAGCTCGGTTTGATGCTCCCTGCATAACCTAAGTTCTTGGGTCTTGTTGGTGTATACATTACATGGTTTGACTGTTCTACAAATCCCAGTTGCCTGTTAGAGATCGGCACCAAAAGCCTTCCCATGGTCACAGAGTGATCTGTGGGTCCTGTACCACAGCTCTTCTACACATCTCCATTTGTGGAGAACAAAGAGAAATAAGCCTTATTTAGCTGAAAAGCTTAAAAGATTACTAAAAAAATTAATAAATTTAAAATTACAATCTAAATAGAAACAAGGATTCATAAATCATAATATTTCCTTTTAATATATTTGCTTAGAAATCTAACTAGTAGGAAATAAGGACATTTCTTTGCAAAGCTATATAACAGTTCATATGGGCCAGTAAAATGGATATACTTATTACACAAGTCAGAACCAGATCCTTTGCTTTTGATGTTTCTTTTCTTTCTGAAAATATCTTGTATTCTAGTCGTGTTTCATCATATGATTTTCCATCAAATCCTACAAACTGATAGATCACAGACAGTCACCAGGCGTGCTCAAGGTACCAGAAGCACTATTTTACACAACCCCCCAAAACCCCAACAATAATAATAACTAAATAACCACTATTAGCTTGACTTCTGGCCAAATCCAGACTGTATTTTACTGGTAGAGTCACTGGTGAATGAATGAGTCTAAAAGACACAGAAAACAACAGTTATCAGTATGCATACACAGTTAATCACTAATTTAGGATTTTTTTGAATATATATATATATATTTAGCAATTATGGATAATAAAGGAATTGAAGTCATTGTACTTTCAAACTTACTATGGAAAAAAGTAACTCATAATTATTTTGTTCTGCTACATTCTAATAATTTTGAAGAAGTAAAAGGAGAATTGACTGACAACAATTTCTTGTATACCTTCTCTTCCATGGTTTTGCATGATGTGTCTTAGATCTAGCACTAGAACGGGCTGCCCAGGAAAGTGGTTGAGTCACCATCCCTGGAGGCATTTAAAAGACATGTAGATGCGTTGCTTAAGGACACAGTTTAGTGGTGACTTGGAGTTAGGTTAATGGTTGGATTCAATGATCTTAAGGGTCTTTTCCAACCTAAATGATTCTAAAAAGCAAATCTAAGTCAAAATTTAAGAAACATTATACATTTTTGACTGCAAGACAGAAGTTTGTGTGTTGATACAAACTTCTCAAAGCTGCAATGTAAATAAAAAGAAATGAAAGCTTTAACCAACAAATTTATCTTAAACATATAATTCAACTGACAACGATTAATCATCTGTACCAAATATTGGGAAAGGAAGTGTTACACATTGCAGCACTTTCTAAAGTGGAGGATACAGAATGTTGATGTAAAAGACACATTCTGTTCTTTACCATCAGGTTTTGGTTGTGATATGTAAAATAATTAAATATTTACTGGGACAGAAAGAAAGAATTACACTGTATCCTGATCATTAGTTCACTCATCTAAAAGAACCAAATTCTGTTTTCTTGCAATTAGATACTTTACACAAAATGCAACAGATTCAAGAAGAGAGACTGGCAAAGAATCACCACCACCATGTAGTCTGATGAATATTACAATCTTTGAGTGTGCATGTGGTCTTGGCTTAAAAGCCTGTCACAAGTTGGCTAGGGAAGAAATAGAAAATAGGGTTTCAGTGTACCCAGTGATTTTTCTGACAACATATTAAAAATAAAAGAAAATTATGAAGAATAAACCCCCCCAAATTATCAAAGCCAATTTTTTCCTGTGCTTCAAGACCTGATTTAAAACCCATACATTAATACAACAGATCAGATAAAACCTTGGAGGTAAGAATAAGAAAGTTTCAGTTTATGACTTTCAGAAGAACTAAGGGGCATTTAAGTTTGGGAACAATTAAATGCTTCCTAAGTTAGGTTGCAGCTGACTTGACCTCTGAAAGCAAATTTGACTCTATTTGACTCTAGTGTATAAAATTGTTTTGGGGAAAACCACACAAATGAAACAACAAAAAGAGTTATCTCTCAATTCTGGCTCTTTTATAAATCACATGCTATAATCTGTGTTTTAGAAAGATATATACCTCAGCTAATATTGCAATCATTAGTTTATAAAATCCTGTAGAAGAACTAGGTAAAAAGAAGTCTCATCTGTAGATGAGAGTGAGAAGAGTCCATCACCAATAATGAAGATATATTTTATGCTTTCAAATAACTTTTCAAAATTTATTCAGGCTTTCAAGCACATTGTGCATATTTTAATAGTTCACAGAGGTGCTTTTTTTGTGTTCCAAAATGGAGTATCATTTTTTTGTTGTTGTTTCGGGTTTGTGGTTTCCTTAGGGAAAAAAAAAAAAAAAAAAAAAAAAAAAAAAAAAGGAGGAAGAGAGGAAAGGAGAAAGGGAGGAAAGGAGGAAGGAGGGGGTGGGGAGCGTGAAGAGAGAGAGAGATATCCTGAAATAAGGTGGAACAAGATTGTATCTGTAACAGATGATAGTAATGTATTTATTGTTCATTGTATGAATTTATCACTTTAAAGGCTTCGAATCTTCCAAGCAATGTGCTAAATTGATGTAATAATATTTAACACTATAGCTTTGATTTGAATCTCTGATGAGCTGAATATGATAGACCAAAAGTAGCCAAAAATTTGCAATCCAAACTATAGAAAAAAATATTCTTTTTTCAGGTGAAGATCAGTGCCAATTTTATTGGACATGTTACAGAAATGAAAGTTTCAGGATATGTCCACATAAAATTTCTGTCGCAGACTTCATGAGACTTATAAACCACCCTTGTTTCCCCTTGTTCCATGCTCTCCAATTCTGTGTTCTCTCTCTTTCCCCTCATTCTTGCTTCATTTTCCAATAAAAAGTGTCATTTCTTTGTGGCAGAGGTTAATTTTTCCTGCTTGCTTCATATTCAGGTCATTTGACTTATGTGAATTGACATCACTAGTTTTTGCTGTTAAAAAATAGCTAGTACAAAAACAAGAAAAAGAGAGAGAAATGTAATAATTAATAAAAAAAAAAAAGAAAGAAAGAAAAGTAAAAGAAAAAAGGAATAAAGCTAGGAAAGGATGAGGAAATCTGTAAGACATTGCAGACTTGAAACAACAATGAAGACACAAATTATGCAGACACTATTTCAAAGAAAGTTAATAACCTGTAAAACACAGTGTAGCTCACCAAATACTTCTATAGAGGAATATAAGCCAAAAGATAGCATGTAGAAAAAAAAAAAAAAAATAGAAAAGTTTGGCAAAATAATAAGAATATATTCTGAAAAAGCAGAGCTCTGGCATCAAATCTTATAGAAAAGCAGAAATCATCAAAGGAAGATATATTTACGTAATTCATGTATGAATACTTTGTGAGTTTGTCCACCATACCATAGATACAAAAAGTCCAGTTTGTGAGAATCAAAGAAAGATGCAATAAAGACTTTTGAAGAAAGAAGCATACAGAAAACAAGTATTTAAGCCTAAGTGTACAGAGGCATCACATTCAGCCGAGAAACTAATGGCCTTTTGTTAAAAGAAGAAACAATAAAAAATCTTTCAAACCCCATGCACGTTACTGAAATACTAAACATACTTGTTTCTTGCCTTAAGACAAAATATAAATACTTTTTTAATCAATAATCAAGTTACTTCCAGATGTAAACTTGTTGAATTGGGGAAACTACTATAGATGTACTGTAGCATTCATCACATATATTTTAACAAAAGAAATAATTACTAGGGGTCAATTTTATTAAATTTGGGCAAAACAGTGAGTTTAAGATGAGACTAAAATATAAACAAAGATGTAACTCATATACACAAGCTGGAGAGTTTTTCAAGATATAAATCTTTTAATTGCATTATATATATTTATATGCAGTATCTATAATGTATGTACATATTTATTATTCTATAACATGGGGTTTTTAGTTGAGTAATTATGAGAATATGAATAAAGTTTTCATATTTACAGGCCTCTAAGCCCTCTGTCCTTGAGATATTTTTTATACATACAAAACCTTAACCTGAAAAATTTGGCTAATGATAAAAATTGTCTATGATTATTTACATTTTCTTTAGTTGTTTGCAGATTAATTTTATTTGCCTTTACATCTATCTTTTACTAAACATCATCCCTTTTTAGAACCTGTTCAAAATAGTGCTGTAAACATTCAGGTAAATAGTGATTTTTTTTCTTCATTCTATTTTGTCAGACTTGAGTGAAACTTAAAAAGCTGATGTCCTATTTCTAAAGACACAAAGAACCACAGATTACCAGGAATGCATAGATCACATCTGAACAAAACAAAATGCTAAGCGATATCCTACATAATGCTCATTACCTGCTACAGTATTTAAACCGAGTTTTCTCTTGTGCTCAAATTTGAGCACCAGGTATGCTTTGTGTTCATATGATGGGGATGATTGGCTGGTGATGCTCACCCATTTTTGTGCAATTCTGTATGCACTACAAAGTCTTAAGCTAGGCATTAAGCAGTGCGCAGTGTGTACATTCTGACTGAGATAAGCCAAGTGAAACAAAACTTCTATTTTTCAAAGTCTTTAAAACTGGTAAAGATTTAATCAGCTTATATTGATTATATGGCACTGTATCCTGCTTCTTAATGACTAAGTCTGGTAGATTTTCACTTTATCAATCAAGGCAAAGAAGTATAACATTAAAAAACTAAAGACAGATTGTTTTTATTTTTCTTTACATGAACTTTGTGTTTTGAAACTATTGTAAAAAATATTAGTTTGCAGTTAGGAGAGCAGAAAAATCAGTTAAATCTACAACCATCCATTACCAATCAAATTAAAACTAGCATCGATATAAATTAATGTACAGAATCCCAAATGTATTGATAAATCTTAACAGTTACTGAACTTTTAACTTGTGCTTACACTTTCATTTATTTCACTGGGAACAGTAGCTACTGAAAAGGCAGTTAAACTTGCCAGGATTTATCTTGTAAGATTTATTTATTTACTTTTAACAAATTAGCAGGAATATAGGCACTGGTGTTGTTGAAATGCTTCTAAGATACAGTCTCCTATGACAGGACTGGATTTCAAACTTTAATTATCTGTTCTGAAATGCCATACTATCAAAAAATACAAGATACAGATACAACAGATACAACAACAAATATCAACTGTGGAAAGTACACCAGTAAGTTTTCTTAGTCAGGGTTATTTTCCCCACTTCTGGGACAACTGGCCTATTGTTCCATGTCCAGACGAAATTAAAATTCAGTCAGTAATGGACAAGTGTTTTCATATTTGGCTTCTAGGTGTCCCAAATTATTTAGCTATAGATAGTAGTTGCTTTCTCAGATGGACTTGGAATCTCAAGTGAAACCTATGCTTCTGATATCCAGGAGTATTGATATTTATATTTTAGATTTACATTTTCATATGGAAAATTATATTCTGCCCCTTGCCTCCCTCACCCAGTTCCCTCCACATTGATTTATTTTGAAGGTCAGCCTTGGAATAGGAATTTTAAACTCTTCAGATGAGATAGAGAAACTCTTGAGAGGACTGCTTTACACATTTCAGAATAATTTACACTGTTCAGAGTACGGGATGTCCAAAGGTCTTTTCTGTAGCATAACTCTCAACTGGGAAAATCCCAAGGAGCTCTAAAGATAGCTGAGCTCAATCCCACCACATATTCCCATAGTACCTAACAGAATGGAAATGTAATGTTTTCGAGAAATCTCCATCTTACTTTTGGTGTGGTGTGGTCCGTACCACACTGACACATATCAGATCACTTTCAAAGATCAGTAAACAACTGTCTCTTTCCCTGTTTAGGCTGCTGTTTAGTCTGCTCTCTGTATCATGTTCAGCTTACTACCTGTTTCTCTTTCTGTGGTAATATCTGAAAAAATACCCACAAAATTCACTCTACCATTAATGTTCTGTAATATTTCCATGTATCATTGGTTTTTCAAGTATATTTAATATGCTTGTCAAAAGGATGTCTAGCAACATGTACACCTAACACCTAACTTATATAATGAATATCCGTTCATTTAGGGTTTGTGTCAGTAAATTGCTGTGCACATGACTTGGCCTTATTTAACAGTGTCTCGCCGAGAGAAGGGGCGAAGTTCCAGCTAACTTTGGGGGAAAAGAACTAGGGAGATATATAAGGTTTATCGTGGGGTTTCATTCCTGTAAAAAGCAATGGAGTGTATTTAAGCAGTCCCAGTGAGAGAATATTTTGTGGAGAGTTCACAGGATTATAGGAGAAGGAGTAGATGGTGGGGGGCTGGGGGCAGGGGGGCAAACAACGCTGTACACCCCTGCACAGACTGGATGAAACTGAATAAGAATAGTGAAGGTTGAAACATACATATGCATGAACATGCAGATGATGCTTGGTGAATTCTTTAAACAAATTCAGACTAACGAAAGGAAACCAACTGAATATTTCTTTGGAGAATAGCCTTCCTCTACCCATGTACTAAGTTCTGAGTGCTTCCCAGCGGTCTTTACATTTATGGCCTTCTGATTAATTTTATAGTAGAAACCTGCTCAGTATTTTGAAGATAGTTGTTGCTTAAAACGTGTATTCTGTTTCATTTGTTTGTGTCACATTTGTTTAATGGGATTTATTTTGGATTAGTACATTATTTAAGTAGATGATGAACTGAAAAAAAGCCATGTAGCAACAGCTGTTCTAGTCAAGGATCAAATACATCTTAATATAACTCCACTGAATATCAAAAAAATTCAAGATGGATATATTGGGCAATTTGTATGAAGTCAGTAAAAGACTCATGCAGGGCTTGTTTAAAAAACCCAAACATTCTGCTAGTTTGGAAATAAGCTTTGCAGGTGACTGCACATTAATTCATTTGTTAGTATTTGTAATTTTGGAAGTTTAGTAGTAAAATAAGGATCGAGCCTTCAGCTTTTTTAATATTTTGCTGATATATGAGTTATCTTCCTTAGACTTTGGGTTTGGGTTTAGTTATGGTTTTTTGTTGTGGGGTTTTTTTTTTGTTTGTTTGGTTGGTTGTTTTTTTTTTTAACAGGGAGCATATAAAGAAGAGAAATAACAACTGAGTTGCTGACACTAGATTAGAAAAGGGGTTGGTGTCTCTATATGGCTGTAATAAAACTGGAGGAATTCTATTCTCTCAAATCCTGATTGGCCAAGGTTTGACAGTGTCAAACATTTGGAAGCCTCATGTTGAGGAGCACTCTCTCTCTTGATGTGTAGAGGCCTGGTGCTCTCTGGACCTGGTGCTCTCTGCAGAAGAACAGTGAAACATTCTTGAATTCAACAAATGAAAGATTCAGGCATTCAACCCAAAACTGAGAAGAGCCCTCTGGACAAAAGGAGAAATAAATCTGCATCTTCAAGGTGGAAGATCTAGCCAGCACTGGGAACAACAGAATGCTCTCAATCTATTGTACCGGAGTGGTAATTAAACAGTGTGTGGATCTGGGAATGAGAATATATAGGGGTCATCACATGTACTTGAGATGGAAACCATTCAATTTCCGTGTTTAATAAATGTCTGGCTATTTTTCATTAGGAAATCACTGTCAGAAAAGTAATTTAACCACTATAGTTCAGAATGTCTCTTCTACAAATCAAGGATAAATAATTGTTCCATGCAAATTAGTAAAACCATAATTACCATAATTATGTCTCACACAGTTGGCATTAGCTATTGGTGGAAGCTGACTGCAAGCTTTCCAGCTGCAACTATTATGTGGACTGAATGACAGAAGGACCCACTGAACAGTTCAGCACGATCATGTATGAAGGAGTCCGTTTGTGTGACCAAAAGAAAGACATATTTGTCCTGAGGGACTCAGATCCTTTCAGTAGTACTGCAGCAGAAGAGGAATTATGGAAATGAAAAAAAATGAAAAATGAACATGTTTAATGTTCATGGAAAATTAATATTTTCTAAGGTTTAATGGTGTGAGTGAGTGAAAAAGTGAGGGGACTGTAAAATGTTCTGAAGATCGTAAATTAGCAAATAACTTGCTATTTCTGGATACTAGTCAGATGGAGGTAGTTTACTGGACAACATTCAAGTGAAAAAAATTGTCAAGAGAGACAGCCCTACAAGGGGGATGCAATGTAGAACTCACACAAGTGAGCTAATCAGAGACATGAAGATTGGAGGCAGCCTGGGCTACAGTGATCATGCACTGGTGGAGTTCACAGTCCTGAGGGATATGGGTCAGAGGAAGAGTAAAGTGAGGACCCTGAATTTTTGGAAAGCAAAATTCCAGCTCTTCAAAGAGTTAGTCAATAGGACCCCCTGGGAAACAGACCTTTTAAAGATGTTTTCCATTGAACACAAAAGCTCTCAATCCCCAGGTGTAAGAAAATAGGAAAGGAAGGCAAGAAACTGATGTGGCTGAGTTGATACCTGATGATCAAACTAAAAGGCAAGAAGGAAATGCACAGGAAGTGGAAGCAGGGACAGGTATCCTGAGAAAAGTATAGAGATGCTGCCTGGTTGCATAGGAATAGGGTCAGGAAGGCCAAAGCATGTCTGGAACTGAAATTAGCAGAGGACACAAAGAAAAGTAAGAAAGCCTTCTATAGGTATGTCAGCCAGAAGTGGAAGGTCAAAGAAAGTGCACCCCGACTGAGGAACACAACTAGCAAACAGGTAACAATAGACAAGGAGAGGATCGAGGTACTCAACAACTTTATTGCCTCTGTTTTTGCTGGCAACCTCTCTTCCCACACCCCATTCAGTGGACAGACTGCATGGGGGAGCAAAGTCCTTCCCACTGTAAGAGAAGATCGTGTTCATGACCACCTGAGGAACATGAACTTATTTAAGTTTATGGAACCTGATGAGATGCATCCGAGAGTCCTCAGAGGACTGGCTGATGTAATTGTCAAGCCACTCTCCATCATATTTGAAAAGTCATGGCAGTCAGATGAAGTCACCAGTGACTGGAAAAAGGGAAACATGGCACCCATTTTTAAAAAGGGTAGAAAGGAGGACCCTGGGAACTACCAACCTGTCAGCCTCACCTCTGTGCCTGCAAAGATTGTGGAACAGATCCTCCCAGAAGCTGTGCTAAGGCCCATGGAGAACAGGGGTGTGATTTGAGCCAGCCAACATGGCTTTATGAAGGAGAAGTCTTGCCTGACCAACCTAGTAGCCTTCTATGATGGAATGACTACATCAGTGGCAAAGGGAAGAGCTACAGATGTTGTCTATCTGGACTTCTGTAAGACCTTTGACACAGTCCCCACGACATCCTTCTCTCTAAATCAGTGATATGGATTTGATGGATGGACTATTAGGTGGATAAGGAATTGGCTGGATAGTCACATCCAGAGTAGTGATTAATGGCTTAATGTATGGATGGATAGCAGTGACGAATGCTGTCCCTCAGGAGTCCATGTTGGGACCAGTACTGTTTAATATCTTCACCAACACACAGACAGTGAGATTGAGTGCACCTTCAACAAATCTGGAGATGATACCAAGATGAGTGGTGCAGCTGACATGCCTGAGGGACTGGATGCCTTCCAAAGGGACCTGGACAAGCTCAAGAAGTAGGCCCATGTGAACTACCTGAGGTTCAACATGGCCAAGTGCAAGGTCCTGCACAGGAGTTGGGGCAACCCCTGGTACCGATCCATTCAGTGGGATGAAGGGTTTGAGAGCTGCCCTGCTGAGAAGGACTTGAGGGTACTGGTGGTTGAAAAGCTGATCATGAGCTGGCAATGTGTACTTGCAGCCTAGAAAGGCAACCATATCCTGGGCTGTATCAAAAGAAGCGTGGCCAGCAGGTCAAGGGAAGGTGATTCTGCCCCTCTACTCTGCTCCTGTGAAACCCCACCTGGACTAGTGTCTCTGTTTCTGGAGTCATCAGTACAGGAAGGACATGGATCTGTTGGAAGGGGTCCAGGAAAGGGCCACAAAAACGATCAGAGGGATAGAATACCTCTCCTATGAAGAGCAGCTGAGAGTGTAGAGGTTGTTCAGCCTGGAGAAAGAAGGCTCCAGGGAGACCTTATTGCATCCTTCCAGTACTATAAAGGGGGCTCATAAGAAAGATGGGAACAGACTTTTTAGCAAAGCCTGTTGCAACAGGGCAGGAGATAATGGTTTTAAGCTAAAGGAGGGTAGATTCAGACTGAATATAAGAAACTTTTTACAATGAGGTGGTGAAATTATGAGAATAAGTTGCCCTGGGAGGTAGTAGATGCCCCATCCCTGAAAACATTCAAGATCAGGTTGGATGGGGATCTGAGCAACCTGATATTGTTGAAGATGTCCCTGCTCATTGCAGGGAGGTTGAACTAGATGACCTTTAGAAGTCCCTTCTAACCCAAACCATTCTATGATTCTATGATTCTATCATATTTTCAAAAGCATAATAGGAAGAACGGAATTAGAGACTAGGGGAAAAAAGTCTTAGCGAGGGCCTTCTGATCACTGGGGTTACTTCTCAATGACTGCAGGGTGATCAATGCCTTTAAAAGTATTGGGAACTGTCTTGCTTTGGCAGTGGAGTTGAGCTGACCCAATACCACTGGTAGCAAAATTTCTTGAAGGTTATTCATGCTTTTTTCTTTGTCTTTCCTTTCTCTCTTTCTCTGCATTCCTCTCCCTTCCCCTTTTCCTTCTTCCCTCTTTCTCCCTCTCTCCCCCTCTTCCTCTCTTTCCATTCTTCCTTTCATTCTTCCTTTCACCCTCTTTGTCTCTTCCTTCTTCCTTCTTCCTTTCTCTCTTGTCCTCTCTTGCTTTCTCTTCCTCTTTACCTCTTTCTCCCCCTCTCTTCTTCCACTTTTATCTGTACCATTTCCCTTTCAAACAGACCACACCAACTTTTGTTCCTTCTGGTCCAGATACATTGACAGCCACCTTCACAAAGTAAATTCCTCCAGCCTTTTAAAAACTGTAGGTTTTGTTGATTCTGGTGGGTTTGCATTTTTTCCACCTTTACTTTGGCACACGGGGAGCTCACAGCTATCCAGAATATTTGTCCCCTCTATAATTATTTGCCTCCGTGGGGGAAAAAAAAATTAAAAAATACTTCTTTCTACTATGCAATTTCCTTTAGCTGTGAGATTAAAACATAAATCTTCAGACTGGCTTTTAGACAAGTCAAAAATAATTAATTTACTTTAAACATGATAACAGTATGTTTAAAAAATAGTTTTTAAAAGTTGCTAGAAGTTATTGCTCCCTGCCTGTTTGACCTTGATTCTTTCTAAAATCTATTGAGTGTACAGATAACTAAAGATTTTCCTAAACAGTCCAGGCTGACATGAGTTTTCAGGGACATTCATGGAAGTTTTCCCTGATGAAGCATCAGCAGCTATCAGAGAATTTTTTTTTTTTTATGCACTGGTAATGGAAAAGTAAGCTTTTACCTGCTGTGTCAAAAAACCCCCTGCAAATAAAATAAAAAATTTGAAAATCTGCCGTTTACTGTCCTCATTATCTGCCAATATGTAAGTAGTCTTATCAGCAGTAACATAGGATGGCCAGAAAACACAGGATTCTTTGTGGGCAGATTTAGGATTAGATGCCAAGATCAAGGCCTTGCCTAGTTCTAACTGAAATGAAAGAACACCTTTTCAATGAGTCTATTGCGTGTTGCCTCCAGAAATTAAACATCACTTTAAAATTTAATCTTATCAAGGAGTCTGTAGGGATGACAGTAACTTGAAGAGGGTGTTGATGATTCTGTCATTTTATATTAAAGCAATGGAATGTAAATCACACTATTAAACTGTTAAATTCTATGTAGGATACTGGTTTCCTGGGAAGTGATTAATGACTTAGAGTCTTAAGCAATCTGTTAAACATGCAGTCTTGGACATAAGCTCACTGTGCTGGGGGAAGACTACCAATAAAAACTGAGGTGACATTCCTTTTTCTCTTACCCTGCTGTATTCAGATGGAAGTAACTAACAAGAAGATAAAGGTGGTATAATTTGAACTAATTACTTTTTCCACAAAGTTCCTTTATACCAGTTCTGGAACGGCAGGTTACCAAATATTTAAATATACCCAAACAGATGAAGCACATCAATGCTCATGCTCTGGCATTGATATTCTTGAACGTATCAAAACATTTTTCCACATTTTAGTTCTTTCCCACACTTGAATGGCAGAAGTGCATCCATCACAATGAGTCCATATTCTAAATAGAATTTTCTAGATATTCATTTAATAAAAATTAGTATTTTAGCTATAAATATCATTAAAAGACATGCAGCTATGTAATGTATATCACTATATATGCAGTAAATACTTGTCTTCATCAATGTGATATGCAATCAAGACAACAAATTGTTCTAATGACAAGATGAAATAGCCAACAACACAAGGAATAGAATGGAGATGAAAATAGGCAACTAAAATTTACATTTCAGAATGGCTAAAAGCTTGTTTGAAAGTATTTAAAAACAGTAAATCCACGAATATTACTTTATTTTTTATATTGTATTTAACCAGTATTTTTAACAAATATCTAAAAGCAAGTTCAAAAATAAAAAGAGCATTTTAATTTCATTATTTTATCAAATTTAACTTGGAACAGTAAAGGCAATTTTACAAAAGAATCTCATCAACCCAAAAGGTAATTATGTAAGAGCTAAATAAGATCATCAGCTATACAGGAAAACTGGAGTAGGAGGCAAAGGTGAAACATTCATTACCCTTCAGGCACATGTAGGGCTGACATAGCAAACGGATTATGATTGCTCTCAATTTCAAGACAGAAACAATTTCAAAAGGTGCAGCACAATTGTTAGGAACAGAAGATCAGGCAGCAATCAGCTATAAATGATGGAGTCCAGCGACTAATCTATTTTAAGTAATGAGGGAAGATGACAGAATAGAAGGCAAGGTGCATATTTTAGGATGATTCTTTTGAGAAGTTAGGCACACTGTAGATTTTCAGCCAGTAGCTTTATTATTAGACAGAACCCATAACTTTTTAATAACACAAAAAAGGAATGTAAAAGATGAGAAAAGGCTTTTCTTTGCCAGTCTGTATTTCACCATTGCAGCCAGTACACATTTGTGTATCGCTTTGGGAACCTAGTCTCCAACTGCTGCCAGAGGCAGACCATGGGAATTGGCAGACCATGGGAATTGCACATTGCAGTCTGCTAACTGACAGAGGAGGACCCAGAAAGACATTTGAGATTAAATAAATAAACAATCAATCAAACAAATAAATAAATAAAATCCCTTGTGTGAGGACCTTGGGCACCAGGGTAAGCTGCAGCCATAAATATAGCTTCTACACAGGCTTGCTAAAAACTATGTACAAAGAAAAAAAATATTCAGGGGATGAGCTCTTCCTATTTTAAACCTTTGCAGATGGTTGATTCTCTGGGTATATCACTTTTATGACCACCAGCTGAAGTACTGTCACTCACCTTGAAGCAGCCAGTCAAGTTTGCTCTGCTGAAGGCTGTGATGATGCCCTTTTATGATATTTTTTTGGCTTCTCTCACTTTTTTTTTTCCCTTCACTAACATACACAGGTGGACTTTGAATGAGTTATTAGAGAGAGGATTTCTGAGAAAGACTTTCAGATGATTGGGAAGTAAGAACTACCTTCCCCCCAAGATGTACCTTGTCTAACTTTTTCTATTTTAATGTGATATCAGGTTTAGCATCACACCAAATAACAATTCAAAACTGCTACTAACAGAGTTTACTTGCATTATTTTCTTTCAGACCTCTGTTGCAGAGTTGCTTGAGGTCCTGAGAGTATATCACATGTAATGCTTCCTGTTCTTTCTGAAAAACAAGTGTCACTAATCTATATCTGTATTTTCCCTTTGCAGTGGTTAAACAAACACAGAAAATGAGTGTAGAACTCCCTTCCTGCCCAATAAATTACATCCTTTCTGTTGAGATTTTTTTTTTAAAAAATTTAAACATCAGAGGTGACAGTAGTTACAACATATCATGCTTTGGGTTTTTTTTTCTTTCTTTTTCTCACTTCTTCCTTTCTGTGTTAGAATGGCAGAACATGTATAATATTAATGTTTAAATCCCCCATCCAATTTATTTTATTTGCTGTTTATTTTCTGCTGGTTTCATGTTTTGCTTTGTCACGCTACATTTTTTTCAATAATTTCCAAACTTTTGGAAAGACTTACAGTGGCAGAACCAGAGTGTTAGTTGTCTTTATGTCAGTCAGTTACTTTTAGGAAAGTTATTAGACAACACGTCTAAATTACAGAACGGTGGAAGGAAGGATGGCA
Source organism: Falco naumanni (assembly GCF_017639655.2). Lineage (NCBI taxonomy): Eukaryota > Metazoa > Chordata > Aves > Falconiformes > Falconidae > Falco > Falco naumanni. The sequence goes on from NC_054055.1 coordinate 39,776,543, forward strand.
GGCAGGCATGCAGAAAGGACAGAATCTGTGTGCTTTTCCAACATGTAGGCAATTGCAAAAAACAAACAGCTCTCTGCCCCAAGAAAAGGATGAGGAAGGGAGTAAAAGAAAAGAAGGAAAACCCCACAAAAATCAAAGAATTCTACTTTAAAAACAGATGTTTGGGGCAATCACAAGCTTTTCAGGAAATGTTTTTAAATAATGGGAGGGGAAAGGAACAAATTCCCATATAAAAAAGAAATGAACAAAGAAACAAAAAGAAAATCTCTGCTTTTCATTTCAAGTAGAAAGCCTATTCCAGCATTATCAGTTTGTGTTACTTTTAACAACCCTTTATATAGCAATTGCTCACAGTCTTACTGCTCTGTAACACAAAGAAAACGAGCTACAAACCTAGGAATGCAGAACTTAAAAAACGGAACAAGATTGGTTGAAATGAAGTCTAAAAGTGGCAATGCTTTTAAAAAATAAAAATAAATTTTAAACCCCCTCCACTTTTAATAAGATCACATTATAGGACAACATATAAAAGTGCTTCTTTAATAAGTTGTGACTATCTTTGTCTGACCAGTATTAGCCATCAGTAATTGTTGAAGATTTCTGAATGTTATTAGTGATGCATTACTACCACTTCTCCCACTACTTTCCTAATACCTGCAAGACATTTACATCCATGAGGTATGAGCTACCATTTCTGGCTGGTCTTAGAAAGAAACTTCTCTCAGACAAGTAAATGTAGCAATCAAGCACCCAGACAGCAACAAAGACTCATCATCAGTCACCTCACATTAGCAAATACCTGTAGTCTTCCAGTTTCTTTTCCAGGCTTATCCTCCAACATATCTAAGCAACCTCACTCCTATTTAATTTCAACATAGCAGCAGACGCAGGTCTGAAAGATGATGTGTCAAAGGTAATTGTAGCTTTGCCAACCTGAACAATAAATTTAAGTTTCTTTTTTTCTCTCTCTTCAAAGGAGCATACCTAACCTTCCTAACCTTCCTGACCTTCCAGACTCCTAAAGTGGCCATCAACTCCACTTTAACAGTGGGATCACTCTGAATAAAGCAAGTCTTTCACATCTTTCAAATGCATTAGGATTTCTCCCAGTGATTATAATACGCATTTCATAATGCAGAAGTGTTGACTGATAGTCAGGACACCCAGTGGTATTTAGTGGGATGAACAGAGGCTCAGCAGACAGTCCTGGTGCCTCTCCCCTCATGACTTCTTGCAAATACCAGAATTTTAGCTTTGTTTCTCAAGATTTTGAGGCATGAAATGTCAACATTGTCAACAAATTATTCCCTATGGCACATCCTAGCAGAAAGGACTGTTATAGAGAAAATGAACAAGAAAGGTAGCTGAAGATGAAAAAAAAATCAACCCCAAACAAAAACAAAATAGCTTTCTGTTTTACACTTAATAAATTAAAATGTGATGCAGAGATGGAATATAAAAGAAAAAAAAATCAGGTTTTAAAGTATATTGGGTGTTCCAAATGCTACTTTATAGATATGAGAGTTCCCTCTTTGTTTCTCATATTGGCAGCAGTTACTGGAAGGTAACTGCTAAATTAGTTATTGGCCGGATCATTTTGCCAACGAGCCAGGCACAGTGGCTTGGTTAAGCATCTGGTGTTTGTGGCCAGGCGCTCCCCAGCCTTGTCCAATGCAGAAGTTCTCTAAGCTGCTCCCAGCTGCAGCAGCAATCTTCACTGTGATCACCATTGTTTCACAGCAGCTGTGGGACTTGTGCTGTGGGACTTTTAGTAAACCCTAACATGTTCTAGATGCAAGGATTTCAAATGTCATCCCTGTTTACCCAGGAGTTCATTCACATAACAACTTCTGCTGCAGGCTTATGCCCTGAAGGCTGTGACGCCATGAAACCACCAGTATAAGCAGAACATGAAGTCCTTTCACGAGCCCAGCTGAACATTTGGTAATCTTGGAAGCTTGGTCCCATAAGCTGGTAGCCCCAGGCAATTTTAACTTGCACAACAGAGATCTAAAACCAAAAATAACCCCCCCACAATATTAAATAAAACCAAACAAATAAAAACCCAAACAAAAAAACCAAAAAAACCCAAATAGTTTTGTAGGACTCAGAGCATAGTTTTGTACAAGAGACTCCATTTGGCCTAGTGGTCCATTGGGGGTCACAAAAAGTTTGTGAGAGGCAATGGGGGTTTTCGTGTTTCCTAGAAGAATAATTTCACTGGGCAAAGTGATGCACCAGCAGTGTTCTTTCCTGTAACTGACATATGACAGCCTGTTTTTCTTGTGGAGTTACGGAAGATAAATGGAAATAAATATTTGATGACCTTTTGCAGAACTGATGCTTTTACCTGTGTGGAGTTTGCAATACCTTTGACAGAGATCTGGAGGCTGAGACTGCCTTTTTTTTTTTTTTTTTTTTTTTTTTTTTTTTTTTTTTTCCCCAGGGAGAGGTTATTTACCATTAAAATCGCTCTGAACACCTCTGCTGTATGAACCTTTAACCCTTGCTTCACCTTTAGTTTGTTTTGCAGATGGCTGATGATTTCACTGACAGCTCAGAAGCCTGTTTGTCTAATCGTCTTTCAGTGTGTATCCAGAATCAAAGATACTTCTGGACAGAACTGGTCTTTCTGTGGTGTATGGGTGTGTTAGAAAGGTGGAAAATAATGTTATTCGTACCATAAAACTAAGATATGTTGTGGAGTTTCTTAGTATCGTTACATATAACACAAACAGGCACCCACACCATTTAGCTTGTAGGGAAAAGGTATATATACAATGTATGTAAAACCAGTTGAAAGTCATTTTACTCTCTAGGATTTATTCACATTTCAAATGTGTCCATTTGAAAGCATTTGTCAAACTCTCTAAAAATCAGAGCAGCCATCAAACACATGGAGGTCAAGGAACCTATTCATCTACCTAAGCTGTCCTTTTAACATGATTTGACACTCTGGACATATCTCAATGCTGGTTTCTTGCTTCCCTCTTTTAATTTTTAATCCTTCCATCATTATGTCTCTCAAATACTGTCTGAGGGATGTGAAAGTTCTTCATTAATGAGCAGACCTTCCCTAAATGTCTAATTATTACATATTGCCTATGCAAAAATCAATAAATAAATGAATAAATCTCCATGTCTGATGCTAGGTGATACCAACTTAATGGCACAGATGCTGTCTAGGGTATTTTTTTTCTATATATAGCAGATATATTTTTAGGAATATGTAGTTCTAGACGTCCAAAATGGACCCTGGAAGTGATTTAATAGTTATGTGGGGTTAATGAGCAGGTGGCAAGTGGTTGCAACCAGTTCCTGATTCTCTCAAATGTCACAAAAATAAATGTGACCATTGTATTTGAAATCAGCTATTCAGGTAGAAGAGAAAAACATCATCTTTTATCATCTTAATAGTCCATTCTCTGAGCAGATGTGACCCTGTGCAATATTGAGGATACTGCCAGTATCACAGGTCAGGATCACTTGGATAGCACTATGGATGACAAGGCATGGACTGGAAGAAAGGTAGGACTGCAGTTTGGGGGGCTTTTGGGGCAGCAGTGAGGGCACAACGGTGGCTCCTGTCTTCACTCGCACATGAAAGAACCCACGGTCCCGATGGACTCTGTGTGTGTGCAAGTGTGTGCATGTGATTGCAGGTCTGCAAATTATGAGGGTTATAGCTCCTTTCACTTTTTTCCCACTTCCTCTCCTTTTCCTTATCCTTTCCCTCTTATATTATGAAGGCATAGTGTTTTCTGGAAAACAGTCTTTTGGTGTGGTTAAATCTTACTTTGTAGCTATTTCATGTGAAGTCTAAGTGGTGGCACAGGAAAGGTAGAATTATTCTTTGTTGTTACAGCTGCCCCACAGCTTTGCTTTTTAACCAGTCAAATGAAACGGGAAGAGTCCAGTCCTTGTATGTGACTATTGCAACCTGAGAGTATGTGGGAAATGCATGCTGGAAGGGAAGAGGCAATGCAAGAATTCATTTTGTCATCTGAAGGTCATGTGCTAACACAGAAATGTGCCAAAACTGGCTTTGATCTTCTGCTGTTCCATGTTGATATACACATTGTAAAGGTGTTTGGCACATTGTCTAACTCGATTATCCTGGTACACAGTGCATTCTGCTGCCTTTCCCTCTGTTTTCTTTCAATTCTCTTTGCTCACTGTAAGCAAGTGGAATCAGTGATGCAGTAGAAGAATACTAATGCATACACCTATTTCTCTTTCCCTGCAATGCTATGGGATCCTTTCTGGGTGCCCTTTTATCTTTTCCTGGTTTCCTCACAACACAGGAATTCCTTTCCAACAGCCAAGTATGCATGTGTTTCAGCAAGTGAAACTGCTCGCTCTGCTGCCTGGCATAGGAACAGCTGTTGTGTTCACAACATACCACTTCTCGTTTTGGCTGTAGAATGGGATGGAGGCATGAATTCTGTGCAATTTCCTGAAAACTGGGAAGTTTTGCCTCTGCTTCTGCAGAGGACTCACCTGACAGAGACACCAACAGCTTATGGTTGCTCGAGAGTCTTGATAACTATGTTAGTTGTTAAAGTGCAGCAGCATGCAAGGTTGCAAAAGTACGGAACATAGGGTAAGACCGTGTATAAGCAAAAGTTTAGACGAAACATTTAGATGTGCCTTAGTGGGAATGTGGGAATCTGGGGAATACAAACTCCCATCACAAGTTCTGGGCACCTGAATGCCATCTAAAATACTCCAAATTCCACTACCACTGTTATAAAGTTGATAATCACTGTCTGATCCACTCCTCATCTAAGAATTTCCATCTGTAAATGCTAAGGATGGTTATCACCATTTTGATTTTTTGTTGTTGTTCTCTCTCTTCATTGTGTAGTAATTATAATTATGAGAACACACGCTTTGCAAGAATTAGTTCAAATGCACGCAATGGCCCTACTATTTACTGAAGGAAAATGTGGTCATATATCAACAAACTCTATTAATGGAATCAGAAAGCAAGTTTTATTTCTTAGTAATTTTTGTATTTACACTAAATACTCAAATTATTAAACCATCTTTTTACAAGTGAAAATCCATTTTCCTTGCACCTTTCTAAATACAGTGATATTAATATAATAAAAGGTAAGAGGGTAGCTTATGTTTGTTGAATACTAATTCAGCAGTATAGCTTCTGGAAAATTTTGTCATTTATTGCTGCTTAAGAATTTATAACCCAAAGAAGCTGGTGATAATGGCCTTTAAGCTTTACAAACTCCCCAAACCACTGGATTAAAGAATCTGCTGTATTCTGCATAGTCCCTGAAGCACACTTTAATGGTTCTGCTGAGAGGTTATCAATCATACAGGAACCATTCCACAAAGTTACAGTGAGGCACTCCAAGATGGTTAAATATTTGCATTTTCTGTGATATAATACAATTAGAAAATTAAATTTAGAACGCCTAACAATTAGAAAATTTGCAACAAAAATTATGCTATCCATGTCTTGCTTTGCTTTTAATTTCTGTATCATTTGACTCATAAATTTTGTGGAATTCTCCTTTTTTTTAGATACTTTTATTTTAACATTAATTTGGTTTTTCCTATGCTTTTCTAGCCATAGGAGAGAATTGGAAAGCGGGTATGGTTTTGTTGTCATTTATGGCTGTGATGTTTTGGGTTTTTTTTCCCCCATGACCACTTATGCTGGTTGTCAGTGTATGCTTTCAGTCTGGAAATTTGTCTGCTTTTGGTTACTTATGAGGAAACATGTATATTTTCTTAGAAAATATAGTTAAGCATTCTCTTTAAGGAACTACCATAGTTGGGAAAGTTAGTATTTTTGACATATCATTACCAATAATAAAACACTGCAAATGTATAAAGTTGTAATTTTAATCCATCAGTTTAATACAACTGCAATAAAAAAGGAGTGCTATTTACTCCTTCAGTCCTTCCAGAAGCCTTTTCTGCAGCTAAATTCAAAGGCTACTCAATTAAAAATGACTGTGAACTGATATCACAATCACGACAGTGAGAGTATAATCAGCTATAATCTGTGAGGGAAAGCAATAAACTGTAAATCTTTAAAGCTACATACTTTAGGAAAAGAAGTTGGAGGTTTATCCTTTGAATTCTAAATTCTGCAGGACTTTAAAACATAAAACTATCTGCTACCAGTTCTCTGTACTTTGACTCACATCTCAAATAATAAATGCAACAATAATAAAAATTACAGCCAGTGTAATTCTATAATTTGGCATTATGCTATCAGAGAAACTAGAAACCATAAGGCTATTACACCAAACCTTCTGTTGCTTCTGAGTCCATGAAGTAAATTAAAAAGAACCATGTTCTTTTATGTTACATGAATTAGGAAAAAAAGGAAAAATTAGAAGTGTTGGCAATAAAGATTGAGTTTTATGTTTCTTGAAGACATTTTACATTATCCAAGTTGCAGTCACAAGACTATATCTTTAAAAGAAGAAGACCACCCTATTTAATAACTTAACTAATGTTTTTCTATGGTCTTGCTTCAGAGCTATTTGGTCCTTTCTGGTCTGGTACCAACACCTTTAAGACATCAGAAAGCTTAGCAAAACATTTTTGCAGAAGGAGTGCAAAACCATTCAGTAGCACAAAAAGCCCACATCCACAGTGGATATCTTCTTCCCATAGGTTTTGGGGGTTTGAGTGGGGTTGTGTGTTTGTTTTTCTTTGGTTTTTTTCTCTAATTAAGATTTCTTTAGCTGCTTTCTCTGTTAGACTAAACTTTAGTAAATTTTGGTTTTAGAATGTAAGTCTGAGATAGCTGTAATGTTCAAAATGTGCAGAAATTGATTCAGTACAATTTTTCTGATGATTTGGAATCTGCATCTTCAGTTATACAGCACAATAAAAATACTGGTTTTCACTATATCAAGATTCATAGATAATTTTGTAGGAGTTCATTTGTGCATACTTGAAATTATTATTTTTTGTTTAATATTTCGAAAGTACACCATATTTAATTTATTTTTTCTAAGATATAAAGTATCTTCATTATCCTAGCCATCGCAGTTTTAACATTTCTGTTTCTCTCTCTCTCTCTCTTTTTTTCCTTTTGATTGTGATGACTACTGTACAAAAAAGAAAGACAACCCAAACACTGACTTGTTTTCTTCCTAAGGCTTCAACACTATGATGTCAGGGAGTGAAAAAATAACTGAGGCAGCTGTTTGTCAGCTATTTCTATTTTAAGACCAAGAAAACCTTCTATTATACAGTGCTTTAGAACACATTTTGGAATAAAAACAATCTTTACTAATATTATCTTTTCTTTTACTTTATAAATGTATTTTTATGGACATTTTCTTCATATTTTTAAAAATTATTATTTTTTAACATTTTAAAACACTATTTTTAATTACTTGTGCAATTCCTTGTATTTATAATATAGCCTTGAAAACAATGCATGTTTGCTTATTTCAATTGCAGCAGAGAATTGTGTGTACTGGGTAAATGTCACAATTGTTTTTAGATAAGATGCTCACTTCCATTCCTGCCTACTTCTATGCCTAACACATTATCTTTGCTTATCAAAACTGCAATAGCTTTGGACCTCTGGGGTACAGGTATAAGTCTTGGCCATTGGTTCTATGTTAGAACCAGACTTGAGTTCAACAGACACTCCCTGTTCCCTGATTTGCATGGAAATAAAACTTAGGCAGGTGTGTTCCAGGTTGTCATGTGCATGCAGTATTCCAACATGTACTTTTTGTAGATGTAAATGGGACCAGGAGCTCAGACTATACTGCACGCACTGCCATCCGCTAAGTACAATGTAAGAATCCAAAACCTAGTCACAGGGGAATTCTTCCAAAAGCCAGTTTGTAGAAGTAATGCACAGGTGAAAAGGAAGAATCCACCTCCAAATAGAAACCTCACATTAACACTTATAATTAAGTTTCTGCATATAGTTAACATGCTAAAACAAACAAAAAGTCTACAAAGAAAAGAAATTAAAACTATGCATTTTCTAATCCTGTTAAGGACAGTAATTTTACTTGTAATAACTTCACTTACCTGACAGATGTAAATTAGGGGTAAACTATATCTGACTGAGAAGCAGGTACATTGGAAGGCCTAGATTTGAGTTTATTCAGTCCATAACTAGACTCATATTTTCACCATAATTAGCAATCTAATTGCCTATATTAAGGGTCTGAATCTGCAAACACTTATGCATATAAAGAATTCTGTTTCAGTCAATACCCTGAGAAGAACTGCTTCATTATTTACACCTCTTATGACATTTCTATCTGCTTTTATTTTGTTGTGTATAAATGTTTCCACTTCAGTAGACTTCTGCAAGCTTGTAAAGTTTTTCTTGGTGTAAGGCATGGAGTATACTAGATGTTCATGCATTTTTTAGTCTCCAAAACATTTCTTAAAAAACCCTCACATTTAATGTTACATGTTCAGGAACAGAAAAAAGACATCTTATACCACATTACAGTAATATTCAACATTGCCTACTGCCCCATTACCAGCAATTACTGTCAGAGAGAGCATCAACCTACCAGGCTATTTTCTCAGCTGCTTCACCTTTTGCCATGTTGAAAAAGAACCATACCCCCTGCAATCATTCTCTTATCTCAGCTTTTTTTTTTTTTTTTTTTTTTTTTTTTTTTTTAACTCAACTACCAGTATTACCTACCACGATATAATAATTCATAGTCTTTAGTGAAAGCAATTGCTAAGGACTTCTTGAAAGTCTAAATATAATATGTTTGCTGTTTTTCTCCTAATCCAAGATTATGTTGTTGTATTCATAGACTTGAAGTGGACCGGATAAGTAGTTTGCCTTTTTCTGCCTTTCTGTGCTTATTCTGCTGTTTTACCTGTATCTTTTATTATTGTTTCAACCAGCTTCCCAAATACTGAGTCAGGGCTCATTGTGTTGTAATTCCCTGAATCATCCCAAATACCTTGGTGTTAAAATGGCTACATCGTTTAAACCTACAGTTTATTTCTGTGCTGTCATAGCTGTGTGACTGATTGCACATCTTGGTTAGTAATTAAGCTATTTCATTTTAAGTTCTCCTGAAGAACTCTTGGGTGAGAACCATCTGCTTCTAGGAATGTTTGCTCTTTAATATATCACTTTGGGTTCCATCTGACTTCTCATGATCTGTCAACAGCTCATCTTCATTACTTGAAGCAAGTAGTTCCAAAGCACATATCTTTTCAACTTCCTAATGCTGGAAGTTGATACAAATCAATCATTTAACATCTCTGCAAGATGCTTCTCTGTCATTTCCTCCCTTTCCCTTTGTTAGTCCAACTGGTTCAGAGATTTCCTGCCCCCCCCCCCCAAAAAAAAAAAAAAATTATACAGTCAAATTAAGTTGAATTTCACTTTTTAATAATAATACTTAGTTTCCCATTGTTTTCCTTTCATTCCTACTTTATATTCCAATCTTTAAAGGTGTTTGTAGTAGCGTAGGGATGTGGCAATGCGGAAGACCATGTGTTGTGATGGAAACATAGGAACTAATTAGAAAACCGCCCATGAAGGGGCTGGCTCCTACTAGTATAGAAGTGCCTGTGTCTTTCAATGAACTGCCATTTTGCCTTCCTCTCCATGAGAGTCTGAGAGCTGGTGGTCCCTCAGGTGCTGCGCTGAGGTTTGGACACGTCATAAGCTACTACAGGTGTTTCCAATTTTTTGGTTAATACCAATTTCAAGTCAATATGCATGAGCAAACACTCAGAGATTGAACTTCAAACATAAGAGAAATATCTATTCTCTGATGGCTATATTTTACTTGCTACAAAAATCCCACTGAGCAGCTTTGGTAGAGTATCTCTCCAAAGCAATTACAAATCTTTATGTGCTACATATAATATGGTGACAGATCTCTATTAATAAACAGAAAAAAGGAATAATTTTACTTCTTTGTCCTTTGGGCTCCAGGAACAACACCATAAACAACAAATTGAACTAACATACTGTAAAGGTTTCTTTTAACATCCATAACTCCACAGTGGAAAATCAAGTTTGCCACACATCTGTCATTTCTCACTTAAAACAAATACTCTTTTTGTTAATACATATCTAACAAAATTTACACCTTTGGCTAAAGCCCCTGCTCCATTATACATTTTCATTATATGAGGCACTAATAACAGGATGTCAACCTTTCAGCTGAAGGAAAAAATATCTCATATAATTAATTTCATCATTTTGCATCACAAAATCTCAGAACCTTTAGCATGCTGGATTATTTTACGGTGTCCTGAGCATAAGTATAACAAGAACATATACTGGAAATTTTTTAGGTTTAAATAGTTTTAAATAGTTTAGGTTTAAATAGGTTTAAATAGTTGTGTTTGGCAGAAATAACAGGATGTTGGAAATAATACTCTGAAATAAAACATTTTTCCTAAGTGTCAAGTTCTTTTTACTTAGATTTCTGCCTTCATAGATTCTTTTTAATGCTTTGAGAAATTTTAATTGACTTTTATGGTTCATGTGTTTGTTTATTCTGAACTTTGCACTCTTTATTATGTCTTCTAATTTATTCCAGCTACCTCTCTGTATGTCTTAGTTTTTCTCTCTCTGTAACCTCTGTCATGTTCAAGCTTTTTTTTGTCAGATTCTCTATATCAAGAACATGAAGACATATTCCTATTTTCATGGAACACTTTTTGAATGTTGTAAGGGACATACATTGTGACTTTTTTCTTTAACTAATGATGCATATTTTTTAAGAAGAACATGGGGAATGTTTTGTTTGGTTTTTTCCCTTCTCACCCCCTGAAAAGGTCAGCTGTTTACTTGTCAGTCCTGCATGATATATTGTTCAGAAGTTTTCTGTTCACTAGGGAGAGTCTTTCAGGTTGGCTGTAACCTCTAAAGAGGACATTTTGGATAAAACTGAACGGAAGTCAGGGCAAGCCATTTTTCCAATAAAAACTGCCAACTTTTATAAACAGTCTTGTCTGTATTACTACTATAAAACACTTGGGATACAGCAACAACATGTTTAGCTAAACGTGTGGCACTGCACAACTATTTGAAAGAGAAAATTAGTGGCACTGGGCTTACAGGTTGTAAAAGCAATTAGTGGATGAATAAATCACAGAGGAAAGCTGTGACGGAGCAAAGAGTATAAATTATGTCTGTGAAGGCTTGAAGAAGTCATCCTCACCACTTTCTAGTGACTCTGGTAAGTGCTTTCCATATTCTGATATATGAAGATATACAAGGTCTTAACTGTGTTACACAATGAAATATTAGAATACTAGGATTGGTTGTCTAAATTATATTTTGATCACTCAGATTTGCTAAGTTCTGAAAAAACTGATCTAAGACAGCCCTGATATGAGTGGAAAGAAAGTTGTATCAGTTGATCTTCACAGGTCTGTTCCAAATTCAGTTACTTTGTGGTTTTATGACTCTTTTCCAAACTTTTGCAAGTCCAATATAAAATTTGAAAATATATATAATATCTAAAAATATTGTTTTCTTAAACTTTCCATTACTGATAACCTCTAATATGTTTCACTAAGGTTTTTTTGGGTTTTTTTGGTGTTGTGTGTTTTTTTGGTTTGTTGTTTTTTTGGGTGTTTTTTTTTGTGATTAGCTCAAAAAGCAAAGCAAAATCAGTACTTTGTGTCTCTTCACATGAAAATGACAGTAACATGGAACTATGTTGGGGATAAATATATTTCGTTGTGTTAAGAGACTATACACAGAATGCCTACATTGTTTGGGATTCAAATGGTCAACTGCAGCAACCATGTGCCATTCAGGATGCCTGAGGGAAGAGAAGAGCACCCAGGTTTTGCTGAGAAATCCACCTAGAGCTGGGGAAAATGACAAAAGTCTTACACAAGATATATATCCTTTTGGAGGCTAAAAAACGTTTCCTAAAACATCTCAAGTGACAGCATTACACAACTGTATCTTACCCATATTACATGAAAAATGTTCATGACAAAGCTTTTAACCTATTGTTTAAGAAATGACGCTGTGAATACACACATAACTAAGAAACCCAGAGAATGACTTACCCAGTTAGGCCACAATCTGTTTCCTACAAAGAGTGTCTACTTCTGCTGGCAACCAACTAATAGGCATGTGAGAATTCAACAAAATAGTAAACCAAGTAGAACAGATACAAGTCTGCTCAGTCTTGAGCAATCTCATAATTTCACGTTTGCTCATTGGCAATTCTATTACATTTATACTCGTCTAAAGCTAAACATCACTATTTGATGTTCGATCAGCTATATAGCTCTTCTTAATAGCTGGTGAACTTTGCATCAGTTAGTCCCCAGGCCTAGATGACAAACAAAGCTACTTTATATTTTTTTCTGAATGAATGAATAAACATAAGCACAAATGCTAAGATACATTATTTCCAAGTGCCATCATGAGAACATTAGAAAGGAAAGACATGCTTGATAAGTGCTTCAAGCCCATTTGTGAGCAAATGCTGAATACATCGCTTTTCAGTAATTGCCATGGTTTAAGGCTTGTTGTACCTTAAATCAGGTTGATCTCATTATCAAATTAGTTAATTTGGCAGTGCGATAGTCTTCTTTTCGTGTGCACATTTGGTCAATTTGAAGCATAGGCAAAGCCAGCTTGGTTTTTATTCTTCAGTATATCATATAGATAGATAGATATGTATACACATGCACCCTCATATATATCACATATATGCTTTGTGGTGTGGCTGACACACTGGAGGGAAGGGCTGTCATCCAGAGGGACCTTGACAGGTTTGAGAGGTGGGGCTGTGCAAATGTCCTGAAGTTCAACAAGGCCAAGTGCAAGGTCCTGCATGTGGGTCACAGCAATCCCAAGCACAAATATAGGCAGGGTGGAGAATGGATTGAGAGCAGCCCTGAGCAGAAAGACCTGGAGGTGTTGGTGGATGAGAAGTTCAACATGGCCTGGCAATGTAAGCCAGCAGCCCAGAAAGCCAACTGTATTCTTGGCTACATCAAAAGAAGCACAGCCAGCAGGTCAAGGGTCAAGGGAGGTGATTCTGACCCTCTACTCTGCTCTTGTGAGATCCCACCTGGAGTACTGCATTCATCTCTAAGGTCCCCCAACATAACAAGGACATGGACCTGTTGGAGTGAGTCCAGAGAAGGGCCTTGAAGACAATCAGAGGGCTGAAGCACCTTTCCCATGACGACAGGCTGAGAGAGTTGGGTTTGTTCAGCCTGAACAAGGGAAAGCTTCGAGCAGATCTTCTATCAGTCTTCCAGTGCCTTAAGAGGGCCTACAAGAAAGCAGATGAGGGACACTTTACAAGGGCGTGTAGTAATAGGACAAGGGGTAATGTTTTTAAGCTGAAAAAGAATAGGTTTGTGTTAGATGTTATGAAGAAATTCTTTACTGTGAGGGTGGTGAGACACTGGAACAGGTTTCCTAGAGAAGTTGTGGATGAACCATCCCTGGAAGTGTTTAAGGACAAGTTGGATGGAGCTTTGAACCACCTGGTTAGTCTAGTGAAATGTGTCCCTGCCCATGGCAGTATGGTTGAAATGAGATGAGCTTTAAGGTCCTTCCAATTCAAACCATTCTATGATTCTAAGGTAGGGGTGTGTGTGTGTGTGTGTGTGTATTTATGTGTGTATAGAATATGATAGACCAACTCTAAATAGTAATTAGAAGCCTAACTTCTTTTGAAATAGGCTAATAAACTGATACAATTCTTTCTTTCCCATTTCCACATAATACATTTATACTGTAAAAGCTGTAAAGCTGACGTAATGTATTTTGTAGAGGATTAACACTCTTGAGAGGGGAATAATTAATATATTTTGTATGTTCTCATTGAATAGCCTAGTTATATAACAAAATAGGGTGTACCGGTTCCTATGAACACTACTGTGAGCATCTGTCACAGGGTGGTTCTGGTGTCACTTTTACTTCTTCTAGCTTCCTATGCAAATAGATAATTTTCCTCCCTTATTCCATTCCTCACTGTGCCATAAAATATAACAGTTTTCCAGTAAATACAGTTCCCACACCCTGCAGTGATTGTAAAAGTAGTTCTGGTAGTACCCTTCTGAGCTCACACCACTTCAACAGTTCTGCTGTGGTATATTATGAGCCTCATTTTGCAGAACTTACTCCGTTAAACGTTTCATTGCCTTTGTTGATTTCTAACCATATGACCCAAAATCAAATAAGAGGTGAACATCAGGCTAAATGCATTCCTCTCACCCTTATGCTGTGCTGAAATGGTTGCTCTCTTTTAACGATATTGCTCCAATGAGTTTCAACACACTTGTAGTTCAGTCTTTTCTGAATTTCTAAGCAAAAGGAATTAAGTACAATCTCAAGGCTAGTAAAGTAAACACATTTTCAGTAAAAACAATACACTAATTACCTAAAATCAGATTTTCACTCTATGATATGACATCCTGCAGTCAAAACCAAACAGGACTAACTGCTAAACAAGGTTGAACACTAGGGAAGAGAATGCATTTTTCTTTATGTGAAACTAATGTTCCAATTACACTCATATAATTCCTTTCTTGTTTCTCTATTGCCCTATAGAACTCTGCAAAGAAAATACCACATGTAGAATTCAAAAAGATGCACAAAATATTTTGTGACTGATTATTAAATCATTTTTATATTCGTGAAACTAGTCAACATATATGGCATAAGATAAGAATTTAGATGTAAGGACTTCAGAAGTTCTCATTCAAGGCAGTCATTGTTCTAATAACATAAATATTAAAAAATATATATTTTTATTGCTATTATAAAAATAAAGTTGCAGAGTCCACACAAAGAAACAATATATACCACACAGCCTTCCACCTCCCCCCTATTTTTCCCCCTTTTTTTTTATTTTTTCTTCCTTCTGTATTTCTTTGCAGAGTATCAGGCTAATATGATATCCATGTGGCTTCTCTCTTCTGTCCTAACCAAAATATACTTTATGTCTCTAGCTCTGTCCTTCCAAATCTTTTTTTTCAGTCTTATAATCTTTGAAATCTTCTACTGCACTCAAATGCAACTTTTGTCTGGATAAGGACAACAGAACAAAACCAGTAATGACATGTGTACCCAGAAGCAATCAAGTATACAGCTTACTGAGTAATGCCAACATGTCAAGTCCACTTTATCTCTTTCTAACACAAAAGGCTCCTCAATTAATGCACTTGTTACAGACATTCAAAATTGGATATTGCTATTCTTTGATGTGAATCTGGAGGCAGTCAGTTCTCATCTGCACATTTGAGTGATATTTAGCTAAAACATCCAGTTACTGTGGGCTTTTAAGCCAAGCATTTCTCTTGCAAAATTCTGCTATGAAGCAATGGCTAAATTCAGAAGGGGACATAGGCAGTGCTTCTATCTGGGGCTAATTCTAAGACATAGAATTGCTCAGATCCTACAAACTCAGCTAGATTTGCAACCTAAAATCATGAGAGCTTCTGTTTCCCTTGTGTGTTTTTTTCCCTAGTCATCCATATTTCTGCTCCTGAACAAAACCACTGATCAGCTTCCAAAATGCAGCAGGGCTTAGAAACTCACTATTCTTATTCTGACTGTCTTTAATGCCTGCCTAATGTAACTTTTCAATGCCTAAGTCACATAAAGGACAAAGATGAGGTAGCACTCGATAGTCTAGTAAGCAGAGGTTGAGATCAAATATAGAAAAAAACAAATTAGGATTCACCTGCTCTGCCTGTATGCATCCAGTACTTACTAGGAGCTAGTCACTGAGAGATAAGCTCCTTTTATAACCAGTAGACTTATTGTCATATTTAGAAAACAGTGAATCTGATTCAGTCTAGATGATCACCTCTGAGTCAATGCAAATTTCTCCTTCGGAAATAAGGCTTTTTTCGCTACTATTTCTAAAGACAGGTCTAAAGGGTCTAGCTTGTGTTTAGAAATCCAACTGTATAAGAAGGGCAAATGTGTTTCACTTGCAGGTTTTCTTTCTTCTCTGCCTTATTTGGAACATCTGAGAGAGAACATCTATCCCATGGTACCGGTGATCTACTGAGCAGCAGTCTCTAAGTTACTGTGAGGTAAATGTTTTCTAATGAGGATATGGAACTTTTCTTTAAAGAAAGGTAAATTAACTGGGTAAAGTTGGAGTGGTCTTACTTGGGAAAATATGAATGATCCTACAGTCTGATAGTTTAGATAACAACCAGATGAAGATCTGGACCCACTTACTGTTTTTGCTATTGTGCATATATTCCAGTGAAACAACTTCAACAAAAGCAGTCGTTTAAAAAATATTTGGTTGAGATGTCTGTCCCAAAGATGGCAATAGGAGTATATGCTCCTATTTCTGCTATTTCATGACTGTTGATTGCTCTAACCAACAGGTTATTATGTTTAAGGAAGCCCTCAGCCTTGTTTTTTTCAGGAGTCTAGGAAAGGAATCTGAGCCAAGAATACAGGCAGATTAATCCCTGCTCCTGCCCACTCTTAGGAACCTACTGCTGTAGGGAGATACAGAATAAGTCCTTCACTTCTCCCTGGCAATTTCTTACCTCCAACTTCCCATTGCCTAACTCAATCATTCCTATGAAACAGACAGAACAGTTTTCTAGGGTATGCGTTGGTACTGTGCAGACGTATTGAGAAGTACCTCAACAGAGTGCTGCATTAAGTCCTGAAGAGACACAGAATTTGTTTGGGTTTTTTCTACCACACCCACTTATGAGTACACAGGAACTGTCAGGAGCTAAATTTCTGCCTGTATAATTAAGCATTGATCCTTGGCAGCTTACTACTTGAACACCATGCAACTTGGGCAGCAGATTTCAGAAAGTGAAAATATGCCCAAGAATTATGCACTACCAGGTCTAAAAAATTTTGTGGAATTAACCTAAGTAATTTGAAACTGCTTTGATGTTATGTCTATGAGGAGAAACACCTTGCAGTTTAACGAGGTAACAAAGGGGGGTGGAAGGTTAATTTATTTTTTTCCAAAAAAGTCCAAAGTGCAATTAAGAAAAGGGTAGGAGGTTTTTCAACCATATTTTATTTGTGGCTTTCATAAAAAACAACTCTATATATCAAAGGGTCATGCCTCAAAGCACAAGTAAAAATTTCATTAACAGGTCTTACTGTAATGTCTATTAAGATCTGCATCACACAGACAAGAAGGAAATAGAAAAGGTTAAAATAAGGCTAAAGAAAACCAGATTTTGCTCTGGCTGACTGCACAAAAATACTACTTTAAGTTACCTTTTTGAGACTTGATTTGATAAATGTATTTTAAGCAAATACATCCATAAAGTCTGAACAGTTTATTTTATGGCTACTCAAATAAAACATTCTAATATACCAGCCTGTCCTTGCAAGTTTCAAGGTTGCCTACAATAGATTAGAGCTGTCAAGCCTCATGGTGCTTATTATGTAGTGTTCTTGTTAAGGTTTCCTATGAAACCATTAGCCTTTTCTTTTGACATTTCCTGTTCTGCATGGCTGAATGTGTTTATAAACCACATATTGCTTTGAAGGTAGTGTAAGTAATCTTCAGGTTAAATTAGTTGCTAACAAGTTACACTTATTGAATTGTCTTTGTTTACACCACAAAGGATTATAGTTATACTTGGTGGTTTTAATAGTTTCCTTTCAAGTAGCTTATGGATAAGCATATTAATTATATTCTTCTTAATATGAACATTAAGAAAATGTGTTCTGGATGCTAATAACATAGTTAATGAATTAGTTCTTACGCATTAGTGAAGTATGTCATAAAATTAGTTCTAAATATTTGTTTCATTGAGGAAAGAACAAGCCAATCACTTCAAGGCACACGCTGCCTAACCATTCTGTAAGAAGATATCTATAGGGATAGTAAGAAATTTCCACTTGGTATTTTGCAAAGAACAGAACAAAGTAATTAATTAGAAAAATAAATGTGGAAAAAATAGCTAGGAAAAAAAACTAAACAAAACAATAAGACCATTAATACATACTCCAGTTATAGAATATAAAATTATATCCTCTACTATTTTAAAGCCCATATTTACAGCTGTCTCTTTTTTACTGTTTTCTTGGCTGGATATTTTTATGATTTTTCCTTCTTACAACTAATGAAACCTTTAAAGTCAGTAGAATTGTGTAACTGCTATATTATTTTTTTGAGAAATAAAAGTAAGCCTAAAAATTTTCCACAGATAGAATACTATAACTGTAACACCTAAATGCAATAGCTATGTAAACTTCAGCAACAGAATTTATCGTCCTAAAGCAGATGGAATATTCCACTGCAGATCCTCAGCTGCTGTAAGCTGAACTTCACCACTTGATAGCCTGATGGTAATTTACTTGAACTGGGCATCAGACCCCTGTTGGTTAATTTCCCTGAGACAGAAACATGTGATCTGGTTTGCAGTATAATGAAAATACGGAGATACTTCTGTTAAGCATTTAAATGACTTGTTCTCAATGACAACTGTGTATTAAGTGGGTTGTTAATATAGCAAATGAAAAACAGTGTATTTGTTGCTTTCATAAAGCTTTATGCTATGTGCAATACTTTTGGATAACTTTTATGATCCTCCACATCTCTGCAAGAGGCCAGTTAGCTGGTGTTAAAAGAATACATAAATTTTCTACATTGCTTCCCCTAGAGTGTATGGCAAGAGTTCAATATTTGCAGCTGACTCTATTTAGTAGACAATAATTCAGTGTGGAAAATTACACAATACATACAGGTTGACACAGTTTAACATAATTGACAGTTTGCTGAGGGACATCCCAGTTGAATTACTTTGCATAGGGAATAGCTGTCTATCTCAAGGTTAGACTAAGGACACCGTGAAAACCATGATATGCAAAGGTACAGCAACTTTGCAGAGAGATTACCTCTCTCTTGACCTCATCGCAATAAATACATAGCACGCTATATTCACTCTCTGGGCACTTAAGTAGCATAAAAATACAAACAACAAAATGTAAATGCTCCTTTTATTAGGATATATAGCTATCCTGTGAGATATTAAAGCACTCGTAACATATTTGTAATGCTTCTAAAATGCTAAAGTATTATTCAGAATTTGACAGCTAGATAGTGTAGCAACAGCAAGAACTGAAAAGCACATAGCACCTTTTGTTCTACCTTTATCTTAATAATATATGTACACTGTTCATCTATGAACCTTACTGCAGCAATATTTTTACGTCTTTTGACAGTGCATAAAAATGGTGAAAAGAAACATAAAAATCTGAGAAACATAGGAAGTGTTATAATTTTGATTTTTTTTTTTTGCCTTATTTTATCTATTCCTAAGTAGGGAAAGAGGGTAGAGAGGAACCTTAGTCTAAGCTTTAACAGCAGTCTGCAAAGAAACCAGCTGGTACAGAGAATATGTCAGCAGTTATTTAATTTGACTATGTTTTTAAAGAAATATTTAGGCTAAGATGTGTAATAGCTACATAAGTAGTATATCTGCATGAATTGAAAGCTTTATTTTTTTCTTGGTATTATGATTATGATTATGATTCCAAATTTTCATATATTCAGGATGGAATTTCAAATATTTGTTAAAAAAAAAACCCAAAAACAAAAAAGAAGGAATTCACTTGGAAGTTTCAGCTATGAGCTGATTAAAGTTCCTTACTAGAAGTCCCTTTATTTCAAGGTGTGGTGGTGGTGGATATATATATATCTATCTATGTAAAATATTTTTTTTCTCATAGTCTGTCTTCTCTGAACAGGACAATATTTCTAGAAGGGTAGAAGATGTTATTGAAAAAAAATCATTTAGTACTGATTGCTTATTTTGAACTTATTTTGAAATTCAAAGTTATCTGGAATGATTGAACATATCTTGTGTAAATAGTAAATATAGCCAAGTTTAAAAAGTACCTTGAGAATGACAAAGGGAGTGAAAAAAAATTCTGGGCAGCTTAGGTTACTGCTCATGAACTTTGGATAGATAAATAGTTCAGTAGTTTAAAAAAAGTATTTGTCTGAATGATAACTTAGGATCTTTTTGGGTTTTTTTTCATTACTGTGTTATATGTCACATAATATCAGGTGTCAAATACATAATTAAAAGTCTTAAACAGGAGAGAAACATGGTGCTTAAATGGAAAATGGAGATTCCCAGAAGAGGTAATACACATAAAAAGAAACGTTACAAAGTTAAGGCTATGCCTTCTGTATGAGATGAACTCAAATCACAAAAAATTAAATGTTTGGTTTCCTGACGTGAATTTCACAACTTCCATAGATACCAATAAGACCAGAACCTCACTGCTGCACTATACTGAATAGTTAGTCTGACATTTGTGCTTAAAGCTTTTATGCCTTTACCAGAATGTGCCAGTATAAACTGGATGACCTGTGGGGCTGAGGAAGTCAATAAAATCACAAGCCATCTACTCAAATGATGGCTTGCATTTTAGACCAACAACGTGCTTGTATTTTCAGTATACCATCGGGTTTAAATCAGTTCTTGTGAATCTTTTTCCAGATGTATTTTCACAAAGTAACAACAAAGGTTTAATTTCCACTTTAATACAAACTTATTTAATAACTTAAAACCAACTTACTTATAAAACCTATTCTCTAATGTACAAAAAACCATATGTGTAACCACTGCCCCCAGAAAACCTTTCAAAACTCAAAAATAATTATGAGCAAAAATATCTGTATGTACATGTAAGTGTTGTGTTTCTGGTGCAGAACAGAGAAATAAACAACACATTTTAGATATATATAAATAAATTATGTAGAAGTTTTACTTAAGTTAACATAAACTGTTGAATTTGATAGACATAAATTTTCAGTGCATGTAATGGGATTAGCAAATCATTTACGAAGTGCTCTGTGAATGTGTGTGTCTGTACAAGGAAAATTAAAGAGACCTGATTTCCAAAGTCTTTTGGCCAAAAATACTATGGAGAATTTGGGATTGCACATCCTCCAAAGATCCCTTCTAACCTAAACTATTTTTCAAAACTACGACTCTATGAAAAAAAATACAGCCTTAAGTAAAATAAATATTTAATGGATCCTGTACTATTGTTTCATGGAGTCTTAATGGTTGTTGTTGGAGTGCCTTAAATACAGTCAGGCCACTGGAAAGACTTGTTCATGTGAGCCATTCCTCAGTTATCAGTGATCACACCAGCAGTTATCCTGGAGTGAGGCCCTTGTGAACTGCTAGAACAAAATCAATAGCTGAGGAATACATTTTCTGCATTGCAAGTTTACTCAAAGATGTCTTAAGAGATCCAGGGACTAATTCGCTCACCCTCTGTTGTGGGAATACAATCAGTTACTCATAATTGCAGCTCTTCTGAAATTTTCCCTCCCATACTGAATTCCTGACTCAGCTGTACTATTTATTCAACAGAAGGATAAGTAGTAAGTTAATCAGCTCTCTCCAGAAATCTCTAAAGCAATTACATAACTGTTTGACATGTTTGATATCTCATACAAACAGAGGTGCTCAGTTCTAGACAATCAAGGCAACATTTGAGTGTTCTGCAGGTTATAGGTGCATTCACTACACATAAACGTATTTCCAGTTGAAGGCATGAAGAGAATAATCAGGAATACCTGTAGAAAGAGTTAAAAAAAAATCCAGACCAACCAAATGCAACTGAATAATGGCAGGGACATCCACTAAAGCAATGTGTTTTGTTAGGTATTGTCTACTACTACTCAATTTCTCCCCCTCTCCATTTTTACATTTTACTAATATCAGTCATAGAGATTATGAAAAGCTAATGCAGCGTCCACCAACAGCTGTGTTCATTCTCATAGAATTACATCTGGATGTCTTAAAAAACCCCACTCTATGGTGGAAATACCCTTTATTTGATAAAATAGCTGAAAAAAACTTCAGAAGAATGAAGTGTGAGGAAAAGAAAGTTGATAAAGAATGGGACCATGGGCAGCAAAAGGGCAAACACGACTTTTGCCTGTAGTAGTTAATTGGAGATTCTGATGCTGAGGTGTGAGCCAAAGCAGAGCATTCCCAGCACCAAGGTTCTTCAGAATAATGTACAAACTTATTCCAGGAAGAGATTTTCAAAGATATTTTTTAAATGTCATTTAAGGCTGCATACCTGACTGCTTTTTGTGCTTTCAAAATCTTTTTCTTAAGTTATTAAATGAGCAGATAAAACTGAATATACTCACAGAGAATCAGAACAGTGAACATGTCATTTTACAAAATCACTTTTCAGAGATTAATTTATCTTTTAGGAATAATACTAAGCAGGAAACCTCCAAGTCACCTCCTTTAGTCTTTCAGCTTTTCACTGGTGTTTTCCATCCACTCTTCAAATTTTAAGATCAAGAAGTCTTTTCTTCATTACTGCCAAGGTTAAGAATTTCTTTACTTTTGCTGCAATCTTTTCTAAATTATCTATTGCACTTTTTTAGGAAAGCAATACAAAACTTAGGTGTAATATCTATATAAAAGAAATAGTAAGCATCATCAAAATGGATTGAGTGAATCTTCACCATAAGCCATACTGCATTTCTGTAATTCAGCCTCTTTCTAACATGACCAACATGATAACTATTCCTGAGCATTCCCAGACAAATCTTCCCTGATCTTCACAGATCTGTTTATGAAATCCTATCAAATAACTTTCACCATATTCTTGAGGATATGTTGACATAACTTCCAAAACTATTTCTTTGCCAATAGTGTCAGGACCAAAGTCACAATACTTGTCCATGTCCTCACAGTAGGATCTGTTATTCTATTACCTTTGAGCAGACTTTTCTATCTTTAAACCTAATTTTTAAAAAGTAGTTTTAATTTTGATTACTTTTACAGTCTTTTCGATGCAAAAATCAACTTCTGGACTATTAGAACAGCAATATCATATTGGTATACTTATATACTTTTTCCATATATATATATATGTGTATATATATACAAACACACACACCCCTCCAAGACATCACAGAGGTGTTTTTGATTTATAAGTTACACGTTTCCATAAAGTAAAACTATTAAGAAGCCTGAGAACTTCTATCATAGGCAACATTTCTATATGTTTGCATTACAGAAGCTTTATAGATATTTGAAAGTGTGGGTGAATTAATTATTTCAGTACAAGTTGTCTTGAAAAGAAAGGGGAGAACAAGGTAGAGTAGGAGTACTAGTGTTACAAATTCAGGCTTTAAAAACCTATACAGAGTGCCTAAGTGGCTGCTTATCTATTAACCTCCTAGCTTCTGTGCTAATGTTAGCATTATGATGCATATTTTCATTATATGTACCTTTCTTCCCCCTAGGAACCCAGTTCTGTAGTTGTTCAGGAGAGACAGTATTCACTGAATGTATATAAGTGATACTTTGAATCCTCCTCTACAGCTTCTGTATAGCTTTCTCAATTGTTTTACTACCAAACTTTTAAACACTCCTCTGAATATACTTTCTTAATTTCTGTATTTTCTGTAGTGCTCTTCCTACAGAGCAGTTCTGTTCTTTCTAGAGACTCAGCTCTCTGGAAAAGAGGGAACATACGGACTGGTTAATTTTGGCATCTAAGTGAAAAATAGCAGCAGGGTTTTTTCTCCTTTTTTAATAGTAGTTGTGATTATAAATGGAAACTAGTAATTCCTAGCATGGGAATTGCTTCCAAGACATCTTTAGAGGCTGCTCAGCAAGATTATTTCTGCTTTTCTCAACTGCTTTATCCTGCCCCTTGGTTCACCTCTGAGCTGTACTATGTTAGCAAGTCAGTAGGGGGAATCTGAAAAAAAGTCATTCAAAACCAAAACCAAAACCAACAAAAATACTGGGAGTGGGGAACTGCCTTGTAGGAACTGTAGTGTCTTCTCCTGCAGCAGGATGCTTTCTGCAGGACCAAGAACAGGTCTCTGATAGAGAAGCTTCCAATGATCAGTTTAATCAATTAATTTTTAAGTTCTCATGCTTCCCATTTGTATCAGACAACTAGTTTTTATCAGCCTAGCTTGATTTTTTTCTTCACAGTCTGACACCTTAATTCTAGTTTTCATATTAACCAGTGGTGTACATATACACACACACACACACACACACACACACGTGTGTGTATGCAAATACACACATACACTTAGGTCTGTGTATACATAATGTGCTACAATTGGTTTTATTTAATGGAAAAAAAGGCGTTTAAAAATCCTATATATCTATAGAGACTAATCTTTCTCAGTGTATAAAATCAAAAGCTGAAACCATACTAAAAGTGTCTAGTTCTTTCTTTGAGAATATCTAAATGCTTGAAGTGCCATTATGAGCTATAATGAATTGCTTCCCAGGATTCAAATGGTAAGGAATCGTTTAAATATGTGGTGACGCTGCCGCAGGGATGTGGCAAAAATGCTACTGTTCCTGTAAGTTAGCAGCTCCACACATTTTCTTTCAGTTTCTTATTTTGAACTGTAACTAGTTTCTCTAATCTTACGTGCTTACAGATTTGTATTGACAGGAATTACATGTGCTAGATGCAAAAACTCCTGGTGCCTTTGCAGGAAACATCTCTTGCTTATTATCTTGGCAGTCGTTTGTTTACAGTGCACTAAAGATGAAGAAAGAGAACTGAGAGTCAGTCTTTAGCTGTGCTTAGCTGTGTGATTTTTCTTTCCGAGTTTTGCTGCCAGCTCTGAAGGTGGGTTGTTTTTTGGGTTTTTTTGCAGGTAACCTTGTCAATAACAGTGCCCCCGTAACTCTGGAAAGAGCAACACTAGAGCTGTTGAGAATGTGCCTGCACTACCATGCACTTCAGAACTCAAGGGGTCTGGCTTAAAGAAGTAGTCAACTTCATTTTATGACATTTTACAGGTTTTATATTTACAGCTTTGAGAGGAAGCTTTTTATTTTATTTTTCAAGGTTTTTTGCCTGCGGCAGTAAGCGTGGAAAACACAGCTGTATCAAACAGCAAACAAAATACCTGTGGACCAGAAGAGATTTCAAAGTCAGCTATGTAAGTCATATCCCACAATATGCTCTGCTTTTAAATACCAGTCTGCTAACTGACTCTATCATTAACCTTGTTAGCTGTAGTTATATTCCTGCGCCTACATTATTCCTATTTTAATGCATTTTAAGTATCCAGATTCATGATGATAAATTAAAACACTCAGCTAACAACCTTTAGGAACATTGTTACAATTTGACATATATGTCTTAGAATACAGAACACACCTTAAAATATTTATTAGACTTCAGAGAAAAAAAGTATTTATTTAAACTTGTTGTTTTGTTTTGTTTTTTATTTATTTATTTATTTTGTTCCATTTTTGGTTTAGTGCCTCCCAAACACAAGATTTTTCTTTTATCATGATGACCAAGGTACAAGACTTGTAATTACTAATGTAGTATTATATATATATATATATAAATAAAAAATATATCAATTTATAAATGATTATATACATATATATCTTTATACATAAATATATTTCTTTATATATATATATTAAAATAAATAATTATTATACAACAAGGAATTCAAAGAAATCCTAGGAACAACACATTTTTGTCAAAAGATCACTGCATTACAACCTTGATTAATTCGGTAACTGGACTGTATCTGTTACAAAGGTTCTTTTCACCTTTTGAATAAAATCTTGTTACATTGACCATGTTTAGACTCCTTTCTCAATGTATTCCTGAATGCTGCTTTACAGATTGCACCACTGTGAAGTATCCCGTCTGCTTCCCACTGTGAAACCATGATACCTCCAGGATGCTGGTGTTTTGCACAATGGCACCAAGAATGAGCCACTGTGGTTGACAGCTCGAAAGACCTTGCTGTTTGTCAGCCAACAAGTTACTACTAGACTTGTACTATATGAGCCTGGTCTTCCTCATGTTCATGTTGTAACCCACAAAGCTGCCCTGTGTAAGTCCATTGCTAGTATCTCAGAAGTAGTATTTGTGAAGGAGGAGAATGATGAGAAATAAAGCAGTAGTCTTAAGAGAGATTAAGGCAAGGAGGCAGATATATTTGAGTTTATAACACTGGCATGACAATGTTGAGCTGTTGGCCACCTAATATATTCAATGTCATGGCATTTTAAACCATGTCACCTCCAGATTCTGACCAGTCAATCACTATTCAGTGTTCCAATAAGATAATGGTTTGTGTTAGGATCACACCCATGTGATGGATCATACTCACTATACATAGCAATTTTTGTCTCATCAAAATTTCTTGAGAGGATTATGTTGTCCCTTGAACATGGGCTGGCCACCAGTGGGACAATTACCCTAGGCTTCCTTTTCAATCCCAGAGACCTCTTCAATGCTCTGCCAATTGTCTTGCACATAACTGTGATGGATGCAATCAACCTCTTGACCAAACTAGAAGTAGTTTGGTACAGGCTGCAATGGAGGTAAAGGCCTGAGCCGTTGCCAGGCCAAGACCTCCTCCAGGAAACTCACGAAGCAGCAGAATGACACTGAGCATCGATGCATATGAGCTTGGAACACTGATCATGTGATTAACACATGAATAGCAGGTGGATTTTCCAAGACCCATTTATGAAGGAAAGAAGACAGTTGTGGGTACAAGGAGTCTCATGCATACCTGTCCCATTGTATGCAAGACTATGAACCAACCACTATATTCCATAAATATGACAGTCAAAGTGAGCTGTCTTTGAGCATTCCCTGCTAGACAGCATCGCTGCATGGCAATGACCTCCTCTTGAGATGGAATGCCTCTTAAGGTTGGTCCTTGAGGCAGAGAGACTTTTTACCAATGGCAGATATTTGGATGCATCCAGTTTGAGCTCTCCCTGAACTGCAGCCGGATTGCATGCCAGGTAACTCTCCCCTTGAGCAGGGATGCCTCTCAAGGTTTGAGGTTCCTTACCTGAGACTAAGAGATCCTTCCTTACCCAAAGCAGAGAGATCCCTTGTTTGCAACAGATCCTTGGTAAGTGACTGTTACCATGCTGAATTAATACTAATGAAACTAATACTGAATATTAATTATTATAAACTTTGTATAGGTAATTCTATTAGGCATAAGTCATTGTCCAAGTCTGAGACTAAGAATGGATCCCAGCTGCACCTAAGTTCCATCAGGAGTTCAGAAAGCAAGGGAGTCCACTCTGAACCTTGTGACTCAATCTAAGGATCCCCTTGACCCTTTTTCATCTCTGGTCTCTGTGTAAATCTTTCTAGCTCCATCCTAACCTGTTTTTCCTTTGTATGTTTCTTCCATGTAATAAGTAAGAGTGAACCTTGCCATTGAACTTTGTTAAGTCACACTTTGACAAGATCATATTAAAACCCCTTTTGCTAATACTTTGATGGTGACTCTTTAAGCAATCTAAATCACTCATCTGTGACAAATTGGTGTAGTCAGCAGGATACTAAATCAGGATTTGTGACAAAATATAAGAGAATAGTGGTATCACAGGTGTGTAAATCTGAATTTACATCAATTTTATTTGCGTATAATTCTTATCTTCTTAAAACTCAGTCATAACCCATTACCTAGCTCTGTATACATTGCAGTCCACCATAACACTCTGTGTCTCCACAAGTAAGCTATAAAATTGCCTTTCATTCACTAACACCTTTTTTTGTTTGTTTTAATGGAAATATTTGAACTGAAGACCTTTCTGTAGGACTTACTGAGAGTCAGCATGCTCTCATCTGCAAAAATAATCAATATTTGACAAATATGGACTCACAAATCCAAATCACTGCAGGCTACCTGCAGGTGGAGGGTGCACTAATTCCAGGTGCACTTTCATTTCAGTGGCCTGAGGATGAGGTAGGATTTTTTATAGCACAAATAGAGATCCCATATAAGATTGTAGACATGACTGCAAAGATACTGAATTATTTTTAGGCAAGAAAAGCTTAAAAAGTAGATGGTAACCTTACTTTCTTTTAATGAAAAACTTCAGTTACATAGATCCTGAAACAGATGTAGCACTGAATGAAGCAGGAGTACAACATCTAACTTCAACTTTAGATCTGTTGGTTGTGTAGTTTATTAGGATATTATGGTTATACAAGAACCTGGAAAAAAATTATCTTTGATACTCATTGAAGTGGCCTGAGAACACAGCTATATAATGGATGGAGTTTATGGATTACTAACTGAAGAGAAGGTGAAAACAAACTGAAAGTCCAGCACCAGTGCACTTTGGAATTTTTATTACAGAGTAATGCACATGCTGTAGTAAAAAGGACAGCTTCAACTTTACAATGGCCATTTTATTTGGCACTTGGGGGGTGGTGGGGTGGTGGATTGTTGGGGTTTTTTTTTCACATTTGTTGAATTAATGCTAGATTATTACTCCTGACACCTAGTATGACTGGAGTGATTTCCAAAGGTAAGTATAGGTTGGAGTCAAAGCGACAAACATATAAGACAGAGTATACATAGTAATATAATAACATGATGTTGATATTGACATCTTTTCAAGATTTATTTACAAAGTAGCTGTGTATGAAGAGAAAAAGATTTCATATTTAATTATAAATTAACTACCTAAGAACTTTTATTTTCTGCCTTAATGTATTTTTCAATTGTAAAATTCTCTTCTGATGTTAAATTTTCCATATTTAAATAAAAGCCAGATGAATAATTGGTTTTATCTTACCTGATGAATGTCACCTTCTTTCCAGATCTTTGACAAGAAATTTCTCCAATGTATTTGTTATTTGAAATGATCCCTCAGTGATATATACAAATCATTTTAACGTCTTAAAAAAATGAACTCATCTTTTGTAAGAATCTCATTTTGAAATGTAGGCTGATTTGACTGACCATAAGCCATACTTGTTATATTCTAAAGTAAGGCAATATTTTTTTGAGCAATACAATTTCAGATTAAAATTTTCTTAATAATTTGGAATTCCACAATTTGTTTTTATGTGAACTCCCTTGTGGGAAAAAGGGATCTCAGAAGTGCATACAAGAATTTATTATTAGTCCAGTTATCTATTTTTCAACAATCTAATCAAAATACATCAAAAATTATTTAGTCTAGGTGTGATGATACTAACATCATAGCCCAGATGATCTAATTTTCATAGAAAAACTTTGTTAAAAATACATCAAAAGTATTCTACAGACATATTCTGATATCTACACCTTTTCTTTGCTATTATGCTCACACTTCCAATGCACTCTGAGTTCTTAGGTTGACAGAGCTGCTTTTCCTCAAGAAGAACAGGAGCTGGGAGTTTCCAGTGCCTAGTCAGTGTACCAAGTTCACTATTGTGATAAGTATGGTCTTGATGGAGGGAGTTTCATCCTCATCTATCTTTGATCTTATTGGGGTTATCTTTATCTGTTTTCTGACACTGTCTGCTTACGCACCCTTTCTTCACTCATTACTAATTAAAGTTTAAGTATCACTGTACCTTAGCTAGTCACTTAGTAGGGTAAACTCAGGCACATTTAACACACAGGATCAATATTTATTGCATAAAAGCCATATATATTTCTTAGACATGTCCATACATATTATTTATAGAACTAAGATGAAACAAGTTAGGCAGTAGTCACCGGACCATTTTTCTGTTTCTGTAATGACTGAAACAAGCTAAAATCAGCTCAGGCCAAGCCAGGTCCAGACAGTCCTGGGCCCCTACATTTCTAAATCAATACAAAACCTGGAGTCTTTCACTAGTAATGAAACCATCTTTTTTGTTGGGCAACAGTGTGTACACAGCAAAATACTGCTCATAATATAAATTATGCAAATTATCTCAATCTTACTTGTTACCTGTCTCTTTATAACTCAAAATACTACATTAATGCTTTGTTTACCTGCTCTACAGTCCATTGATATTGAAGTCTTGCCCATCTTGAACTCTGTATTCTTTTCCAAATGAGTACTTTCCAGAACAGTCCTTCAGTCCACCTATAAAATCCAGACACCTTGTTTTTCCAAGTCTACTTTTGTAGTTCACCAAACTGAAACTGAAAATAATTGAAAAGTATTATCCTTGTGATGTAAAAGATTTTGATATTAAAAAAAGGACATAATCTCTAGTAAATATGTCATGTTTAATGAAGGAGTTTAATCCATAAAAAGAAAAAAACTGACGAAAAAAACCCCAAGCCCTTATTTGTTTCCATTTGACTGGTTTCAAAATAAAATAATTGTTATGACCAGCTCTGATAGAAAGTGCCAGCCAAACACAAATATATTTACCATTCTGGCAAGTTTGTGTCATTCTCAGATTTTATCAGATCCACTCTCCAAACTTCTGTTAGAAATACTGAGTAACACCAAGTCTAGTGCTGATCATGGTATATCCTTCCCATAAGTCAGTTGCTCATTTTCTGAGATTTGTTCTTTAACCAGCTCTTAATTCATGTAACATGTCATGTCACTGTGTCATGACTGACATTGCAACATGAGTAGAAAGACCAGCAGCACACAAAATATAAAAGGAAAAGGGGGAAAGGAAATAACTTACAATTAAAACAAAACCAGTTCTTGAAATTAACCTCAAAGTTAATCTCTGCTGTAGAAAATGAAATATGAGAACTGTTAGACAAAATAACTTAACGTTTGTCTTTTTATTTCAGATTCTTTTTTCAATCAGCACAAACTGATGAGCACTCTAAAGTTTAAGAAAAGGCCACTGAGGCGCCTCAGCAGGTCTGATGGTTTCGGACTCTGGTATTTGAAGACAGCATCTTATCCAATAAGTCACTACTCAGAGCTTTCAAAAGCACGCATGTATTGAATATATATGTATATGTTTACATCTCCTGAAACTCTGTTACTTCATAAGAAAAAAAGGAGCTTTGTACTTTTGCCAGGGGAAAGGTGACTGGCAGTGGAAGGTAGGGAATATTATCTCAGGCGTGTCTGTTATTTGAAACTTATGAGAGGTAAACAGGACACTTTTATGGTTATGAGGAACAGACTTAGCAGAGGGAGCAAATTCAGCTTAAGATATGATTCCTGATAAAGAAGACAGTTAGACTGTAAGATAGCTTCCTAGAAGAAAGTAAGTTTGTGTCTTTTTGACCATTTAAGCCTAAAGCAGATATCATTCTTCCCTAGAGAATAATCCTGCTTTGAGGGGAAAATTAACTATTGACTTCAGGATTAAGCAGATCCTATCAAATTAATTTCAGGATCCTTTGTCAAATTTGTGACCTGCCTCTACTGAAGAAGTTTAGATTTTTGTTTCTGAGTGACTAAAAATGCAAGATAGAGTAGGAAATGCAAAAACCCTGGGTGTCTGGATTCCCAACAGATCTTGAAACTGTTTAGGTCAGAGCTAGCACCTGGTTTTCTACAGAGTGCCTGAGAACTTGACAAAGAATATTATCTGAAGGAGAAAGAATCCTTGAAACAGACCAAGGTCTTAAAAAGATTAGTCAGGATGAGTTTGGTAGGATGCTCTGTGTTGAGAAAGGAATGTACTCTGAATGATTAGAAAAGGTTCCACTGACTATGTTAAAGGAATGTACTCTAAATAATTAGAAAATATAAGGTGGGCACCTGAAGGAGGTAAGGAGACCATGAGTCAGGAAATCATTGAACAATGAAAGTTGAAAGGTTTACTCCACCTAGATCCCACCTATTTTGAATAGAATGATTAGGCATCAAAATCAAATGAATATGTATGTAAAGATGTTGTAACCTCTCATGAAAACTGTATAAATCACCTGACTTTTCACTGAAAACTTCGGAGCTAGTTTGATCAGTGCAAATTGGCTAGCTCCGCAGTGTTGCACAATATAAATACCTTTGCTGCTTAAAGATAAAATTTGTCTCTGAGCAGTTACTCTGTGCTGTTTTGGCATCATCCTCCAAGACAGACCACTGACTTAGACCATAAAGAATATTGACATTGTACACCTGCATTAACAATGCACATCTGGGGTTGGGCTATTTGTCTCCACCTTCTCTTGTGAGTATAATATTCATTGGCCTTTAGTCCTTTGCTGGCATTTCACTCACTGAACACTCAGGTGCAGAAAGGACTTTTTATAACTGTATTCAACTTTCTATTATTTAGGGGTCTAAACCAAGCAGACTCTCATGATAAAAAGATACACATCTTTAAGAACAGAAAGAAAGCCTACAAGCTTTGATGAATCAGTAAATGTACTAAATCCAAAAATAAAGCTAGATAGAGACAGAATTTTTAAAAAGATCTTCTCTTGGAGTTTCATATTTTTATCTGCTGTCTGAGGATTCTCACATTTTGTTTTAGTTGGTTGGTTTTGGTTTGTAGGTGTGGTTTTGTTGATTGTTTCTTTTTTTTTTTTTTTTCCTGTTGCCACTGCAACCCATTTTGAGTTCTACTCTTCAACGTCAAAAGTTATGTAACGATGTAAAAATAAATAAATAAATCACATAACAGGGGTCTGTTATTTTGTGGGACACAGTATATGCCATCTTATATACTATTTATATGATTGACTGAGATTGATGATGGTTATCTCTAACTGGTAAATGGGCAGTGTCCAGTGACTAAATTTTTACAAAGAAATTTCTCATTCTCCTTCCAGAGTGTCTTAGCTAAGAATTGCACTCATGTTGGTGCAGGGGCTACATCGAAAGGTGATGTTCATTTTGGTATTTTCAGTTGGCAGGAAATGTATGCGACATTAATACGTTGTTAGCAGTAACTGTGACTGGTTGAATGGCTACAAAACTGTAACACACTCGTTAATTCTTCAGCTCAGATGCAGTAGTTTTCATTCCAAACTGTTAAGTAATTTCATGGCTTCCAAGCAAACAAATTTGAAACTTACCTTTAAGAAATATGACCTATATGTCACTACATTTACATATTTCTGTATCATAATGAATAATGCTCCACAAATGATTATTTCCCCCTTAATTAACAGCACTATAAAGTTCAGAATTTTCAGTCTGGGGAGATTTTATTAACTTTGTGTTTTAAATAGGCTGCATATTGTGCATACTGACTTCAATGCCATTTTACAGAATTAAATAGTTACATTCATTGCAGTAAAGTTACCGCTGACTCATAAATTAATGGATAAAAAATCCTCACTGTAAGACAACAGGAACATAATTAAACTACAGAACTTCTCCCAATTTGGGGTGACATTTTAATAAATTAAATTTGTAATTACTTCAACTTTTTTTGGATAGGGCTGACACTGGGGAGAAACTTCAGCTTTTTCCATATAGAGACTGTCTTTTAGTAGCAGGTGATTAGACCAGTAAAAGGTTATTTAACTTTGATTACCTGGAAGGTTACAAAAGGCAGTTCCATTGTTCTTACATTTAACAACTACTTGATCAGAGTGAAATCTCATCTCTACTACCCAAGATTGAAATAATATCAATATCTAACAAAACCACTACATATTTCACTGTAAGTGAAAGAAAATATTTCTACTTTTGGCCAAACGTTGCTGACATCCACAATATTTGTTGGGACAGCACATACTTAATTCATCAATGTTCTGGAAACATTCTTTTTTTTTCTTTCTAGTTATAATTCCATAAAATTTATTGCATAATGTTTTGTGTTTAAGGGGCAAGTGATAAGGTTATGATCTTCTGCCCAAATACTGTGAAATAATGAAGAACAGCATTAAGAAAATCATGTGTGTAATAGAAGTACCTGTTTGTTGTGTTTTAACCCTGGCTGGCAACAAAGGCCCACACAGCTGCTTGCCCACTCCCCTCACAGTGGGGTGGGGGAGAGGATCAGAAGAGTAAAAGTGAGAAAACTCGTGGGATGAGATAAAGACAGTTTAATCAGTGAAGCAAAAGCCGTCCATGCAAGCAAAGCAAAACAAGGAATTCATTCATTGCTTTCCATTGCCAGGCAGGTGTTCAGCCATCTCCCGGAAAGCAGGGCTTCCTCATGTATAATGGTTACTTGAGAAGACAAACACCATCACTCCAAATGACTTCCCTTCCTTCTTCTTCCCCCAGCTTACATACTCAACATGAAACCATATGGTATGGAATATCCCTTTGGCTAGTTCAGGTCACCTGTCCTGGCTGTGTCCCCTCCCAATTTCCAATGCCCCTCCAGCCATGTCACTAGCAGGGCCCGAGAACTGAAAATTCCTTGACTTAGTATAAACATCACCCAGCAACAATCAAAAACACCGGTGTGCTATCAACATTATTCTCACACCGAATCCAAAACACAGCACTACACCAGCTACTAATAAGAAAATTAACTCTATTCCAGCTGAAACCAGGACACTGTTGCTCAGGTTCTTTTGTGTGATCTTAAACAGTTTCTTTTTGATGGTACCCCAGAAATTCAATACTATACACACCTAATTTCCTTCTGGGGAAAAAGAAGGTGAGAAGGGTAGATTTTACAATAACAGACATGTTTTGAGCATTTTTTTTCTCCTGGTTCTCCACGTTATTGTGCTTAACCTTTTTATGTTTCTTTGTTTGTCTTGTAAATTGAGATTTTTAGGCAGAACTAAGCATTTCAGTTCCAAAAATCAGTTTTATGAAATATTATTTTAAAGTGGAGGAAAACAGGGGATGTTGAATAAAAATTTTTGGCAATTTGATTGTAGTAATTATCCACAATGCTCTCAGATGTTCTATTTACTCATAATCTTACACTGTGCATTTGTAAAAAAAAAAATAATGCTATGAAACAGAATTATATAGTGAACAGAACTGGACTTTGGAAAAGTCTCAAGCAAATTGTCACATAGTAATGTGCAAAACCACCTCACCTAATATGTCAGAGTTCTGCTCCCTCAGGGAAGCTGAGCCATGGCCAATGAGGAAATTTCAGGGCATTTTTGGCCAAGGCCTAGCCCAAAGTGCTCAACAAGGTAAGTAGAAGAGACCTGGAAATAGTAGACAGGTTCAACCATCTGGATCAATATCATGGTGATGAGGCAGGTCTGAGGATTAGCTCTGTTAAACGTACAAAGGCAGAAGGGACTCTTACTGAAGTCCCTGAGATCCACATTTAATGCTTCTCAAAACTCTAAACAACAGTTGCGATGCTGCAGTCTTAATGCTTTTCCATGCTGCCTTGTTCATAAAACAACTCTCCTTGGACTATAGCCTATGCCTACTTGGACTAAAATGCCAGTGAAGGAGCATCAGCTCCTGCTATAAATTTAATCTACTGCATATCCATTAACTTTACAAATGCAATCCTACATACCCAGTGTACAGTTTGCAATGCCGTCACCCCTTACTTAAATGAGTTAGAGTGGCATATCTAAAGTACAGTGATTTGTACTAAACATTGCAGAGGACATCAACTCTTGGTATCACAGCAGAATTAAACTTTCCCCAATTTAGTTTTTCTACCTGATATGGAAGTAAGGTCTGCAGGTCTGTGTCCTGCTCTTTACAGTCTAAAGCTCTTAGTTTTTTCCCTGTGATTTAGTCGACTGTGCTGGCAGTTTCCTGACAGAAAGATATATAAAATCTTAGTCAACATCCAGTATCTTTAGTTGCCTTTGAGGTAGAAAGGCAAAAAGATTCAGAATTGAATGCAATATGAAAATAAATCAAAGGCTTTTATCTATAAACTCCAAATTAATGGTTACATAACACAACTTTCTTTTACGTTGAAATGTAAGTACCTGTTGTGTAAGAGGTGGGTGAAGAGAGTGTATATTGCACCTCTTGCAAGTGTTGAGCATGTCCTGATGCCCTGATTCTGAAAGTGGGATTTCTACACTGCATTTGCCATATACCAGGTTGTTGGTCACTCCTTGAGACAGAAATCTTGATTATTTACCTCTTATGCTCTCTTCACAGGTTGGGGATGGTTTTTCTTTGGTTTTGGTTTGCTTGGGTTTTTTGGGTTTTTTTTGTTTGTTTTGGATTTGGTTTTTTGTTTGTTTGTTTCGAGAAAAAAACTCTTCTACTACTACTTACATTGCAGGGGATGGGGAGGAACCCCACAGTCTATCTATTGTCATTACAGAAAATAATCAAATTGGTCTATGCATTCATGATGAGATACTTTTGATGCTTAATGGCTAGACTTCTAAAGAAGGAAAAAGTTTAATTTGGGGAGGGTTCATGGATTATGGTTGGGCCTCTTTCCCAAATGTTAAGCTTGGGAGAACCAAAATAAAAGGTTTTCCATATCAAACCCAAACTATGTTATTGGACTAACCTTTCAAAATGCACATTGCATAACTTATTATAGATAAAAGAATTCCTGTGTACCACTTAGGAATATGACTTGTCTGTGTATGAGTCACTGGAGTGCAGATAGAATAGCAAAGGCTGCAGGATAAAGCTGAAAAAAAAATCTGATAAATAAATGGTTTTGTAGTTACTTAGTTTCTGTATTTACCTGTTAAAAGATTCCAGATTGTGACAATGTACTTAGACAACCAGTTATTGCTCAAATGCAGTAACAAGTAAACTATGTGAAATTGTACTTTTGAATGAGTAAGTCTCCAGTGTAATCCCTAGCAAACTACATTACTTGTATATGGGAAATTTAGAACTGTTAGTATGGATGTATTTTTTCCTTTTCTCATGCCTTTTGCCAGTACACAAATGCATGACGAATATAAAAATGGGTACATGCTCTTTCAAAAATCCAAATGCCAGTTTCAGCACCTAGGGCAGAGTAATGCTGGGCTCGAGTAGAAACTGGGAGAGGAGTGGCTGGAGAGCAGCCCAGCAGAAAGGGACCTGGGGGTGCTGGCTGACCGCAGGCTCAGTGTGGGTCAGCACTGTTCCCTGGCAGCTGAGAGAGAAAATTGTGTCCTGGGGTGCATCAAACACAGCACAACCAGCCAGCCAAAAGAGGTGATTATCCTGCCATATTCAGCCTTGGTGAGTCCTCACCTTGAGCACTGTGTGCAGTTCTGGGCTCCACAATTTAAGAAGGATATGGAGGTACTCAAACGCATCCAAAGGAGAGCAGCAAAGCTGGTGAAAGGTCTGGAAGGAATGTCCTGTTAGGAGGGCCTAAGGACTTTGAACTTGTGTATTTTGGAGAAAAGGAGGATGAGGGGCAACCTCATTGCTTTCTACAGCTTCCTGAGGAGGCAAAGTGGGGAGGGAGGTGCTGAGCTTTTCTGCATGGGATCCAGTGACAGGACATGTGTGGGAACAGTTTAAAGCTGTGCCATGGGAAGTTTAGGCTGGACATTAGGAAGCATTTTTTTATTGAGTGGGTGGTCAAACACTGGAACAGGCTTGGTAGAGAAGTGATCAATGCCCCAAGCCTGTCAGCGTTTAAGAGGCATTTGGACAATGCTCTTAACAAGTTGCTATAGCTTTTAATGAGCCCTGAATTGGTCAGGCAGTTGGACTGGATAATCATTGCAGGTCCCTTCCAACTGAAATATTCTATTCTATTCTATTCTATTCTATTCTATTCTATTCTATTCTATTCTATTCTATTCTATTCTATTCTATTCTATTCTATTCTATTCTATTCTATTCTATTCTATTCTATTCTATTCTATTCTATTCTATTCTATTCTATTCTATTCTATTCTATTCTATTCTATTCTATTCTATTCTATTCTATTCTATTCTATTCTATTCTATTCTATTCTATTCTATTCTATTCTATTCTATTCTATTCTATTCTATTCTATTCTATTCTATTCTATTCTATTCTATTCTATTCTATTCTATTCTATTCTATTCTATTCTATTCTATTCTATTCTATTCTAAAAACCAACAACAAATAACCCATCCGAAAACACAAATAAGAAAAAAACACCTACAAAGATCTTCATCACCTATGAGAAACTTGTTTATTTTTTTTTTTAATTATTCATTTTATTCTTATAATATTGTTCTCTCTGTCTGAAGTTGCTGTCTGCTAAAGAATTTCTCCATTGCTTCCAGGAGAATTTGGCAAGTATAGCCATTCCAGCAACTGCTAACCCAACAATCATCGGTAAAAGCTTTCTATAAACTTTATACACTTGCCTCAATGTCCTATTTTCAAATATTTTTGAGGGTTTAATTGTTTCCTGATGAACATAATTTTATAAATGAGAAGAATACTGAAAAAATAATGGAATAAAAATTAAAAACAAATTGAAAATGTTTCACCTCTCATGGTCACCCACACATTTCAAATATATTCATATATTTGGAAATAAAAACCTGGATACAGAATCAAACATCAAAGAAAAAAACCCAAGCAAATAACAAGAAATCTAATCTGTTAAGGTTTTACAGTATGTTCTTATGATCTATTATTCAGATTTGAGAAAAGATATATTATGATATAAAATGGTCACAGTTCCTTTCTACTCATTAATAGGTCACAAATTCATAGATTTTCAAATTAAAATACATAATTGCAAACATATAATGTTTTCATTTTGTAATATGGAACATATCTTGATTCTTAGGCACTTTAATCCCTCCTGAAGTAAGGATCGGTATTCTGATTTTAAGCACTTGCAGTCTTGCATGAGGAATAAAATTCTACTTAATAGCTTACTTGGTTTGCAACTTGATTAACTGTTTTAAAAGAAATAACTATAAAGGCATGTGTGATATTTAGGAGTAGCAAGATATATGATGTTGACAAAAAAAAGATTAATTTCCTTTTGGGTTTTTTTAGTTGTGGATAAGGCCTGAGGACAAGTTAATCTGCTGAATGAGAGTAGTGTTCAGAAAATACAATCTAATTTGATTTTCAATACTGTAAAGAGCATGTATTACCTGCAGTGGTTAAAGTGATTATTTCACAATGAAATTCATTGAGAAATAAACTGCCCCATGACATCTCAAATCAGCTTCCAAGATTATGATGAAAGTATGTTATGTTGAAATTCAATAATGTGCACTATTTCACTGTTGAATGAAAGTTTATAAAATGCTCAGGAAAGATCATCTTGTAAAGAGCTATGTCACATAAATAAGCTTTGTTTTGTAAGTGAGGGGATCCTTGGGAAGAGGTGAAGTCAGGGTTTTCTTTTTCTTTGTATTGAAATTCAGCTCAAATATTTCAGTGAACTGATAGTTTTGTTTTGGTTGTTTGTTTGGTTGGTGGTTTTTTTTTTTTTTCCTCTGTAATAGGCTATAGGGACATTATGAATGTACTTTGTTATTGTACATGGTTTGCAGGGGACAAGACTCTTTTCAGTAGTGCCCAGTGACAGGACAAGGGGCAATGGGCACAATCCGAAACACAGGCAGTTCCATCTGAATATGAGAAAAAACTTCTCTTTGATGGTGACAGAGCCCTGGAACAGGCTGCCCAGAGTGGTTGTGAAGTCTTCTCCTCTGGAGACATTCAAGACTTGCCTGGATGACATTCTTTGCAACCTGCACTAGGTGAACCTGCTTTAGCAAACGGTTGGATTACCTGATCTGCAGAGGTCCCTTCCAACCCTGACCATTCTGTGATTCTGTGGTTCTCCCTGTAATTGCAGCATACAGCACATTTTAACCTATGTTACACTATGAAGTCTTCAGCAGAAATAAGTATCTTATAAATATTTCCACATAGTAATTAATAATAAAATCTACAGTCAGTTTTATGTAACTCTTCTCTCCTTCCAGAACTGGTGTGCATAACATTTGAGTATGAATCAAATGACATAATTACTGAAAGTATTAAGATGAAAAGGAATTGCCTTTTCACAATAATTTTGTCTTCGGTGCCTTGCATTGTGATAAAAGTTAGGGCTTATAGAACAAACTGCAGAAGTTTTTCCCATCAGGAGTTAAAATGCCAAAAAGTACTTCAAGAATGCCTGTTAAAAGAGCAATTTTAAATTTTTTATTATTTTATTTTATTTTATTTTATTTTATTTATTTTGTTTGAAACTGTTGGGTATGGAGTAGGTGTCCCTGAATTTTCCCAAAACACTGGTTACCAGTTATAAGTAAACTGGTGAAAAAATTCAGTTAACATGTCATCTCTTGATAACCCGATATGCAGTCTAAGTAGCTGTGTCATTCAATCCAGATGTCTAACATGCATGTTACAAAGACTTAATACTGTCAGAAAAGAAACCATGGAATGTTGATATTGCCACAGTACCTTTCTAAACAGAGTGCAAGGTGAAATTTCAGAGCAAGGTCTTGAATTTTGTCTTCAAATGTCCAGTATCAAGTGCCTAGGAGTAACCACGCAAGTGAGATTTACACTTTTGCTTCTAGTTTGTTTTTTGGCTTTGGGATTTTTTTTTTTTTTTTTTTTAAATTATATGTTGTATCATCAATGTAACATACAGTCATAGAAAGACATAGTCATCTAGGCTGGAAAGTGCTTCCTGAGAGTCTAGTCCAATCCCACTGCTCAAGCAGGAACAGTTAGAACAGATTACCCAGGACCATATCACAAGCCCGTTCCAGTGTTTGTTTACCCACACATTAACAAAATATCTTCTTGTGTATCATGTGTTTTAATTTGTGCCCGTTGTCTCTTGTCTTGTCAGCAAGCACCACTGAGAAGAATCCGACTCCTTCATTCCATCCCATCAGGTGCCTACACACATAGACAAGATCCTCCTGAGCCTTCTCTTCTCCAAGCTAAACAGTCCTTCCTCTCTGTGTCTCCTCATCTGAAAGAAGCTCCAGTCCTTTAATCATTTTTGTGTCCCTTTGCTGTCTCACTCCAGTAAGTCAATACGTTACTCAGCACTACAGATGCAGTCTCACCAGTGCTGAGCAGAGAGGAAGGATTACCTCCCTCAACCTGCTGCCAATGTTCTTAGCGTAGCCTTTTTCCCACCAGGCTGGGTACAATAAAATGTGTATTTCTGTGTGGAACTGTTTGCTGATTCTTAAGCATCTGTCAGGCATGTGTGTAATATCTAACGCCAAAATAAATTTTGTGCTCAACTGCAAGGGTATGCAATGGTAGATCATTTGAGAGATCTTGCTGCAGGCTCAAGAGGCTAAGTTCAAATCAAATGTTGCTCTTTCTCAGAGCATGCTGAATCCAACAGCCTGTGAGAACTTGCCACTCCATGCCCACAGGTCCAACCAACAGCAAGTATTCTCAGTAGGTGTATGCACATAGAGAAAAATATACACCACATATGTACAGGATCAGCCACACAGATCACAGACATTCAGAGCACCCTCAGAAAAACAGAAAGCACCAACAGCCTCATTCTGCTTCTCTCACTGGCTGATCAGGGTAAAGATCCAGTAGTAAGAATACAGAATATATATACATATGTACAAGGTGGATCCCTCCAGTAGTTGGGCCCAGACAACCAGTCCACACCATAGCTGGCCACTGGATCACAGCCCACCCACCTCCACACTCTCAAGTTGGCCAGGACTGCTCTGGCCTGCTCCCATAGCTATCCTCTATACTCGCCCCCTTAGAGACATACGGGCGCTCTCACACCCAGCGCTGGCCCTCAGACACTCAGTCATCCCCTGGCTCCCACACCATTTTACCTATTCACCATCATATCCAGCTTCATCTCTGTTAGTAACCACACCCTCCCTTGCATGCCACCACTCACTGTGGTTGGCACCGTGGACACATGGGCCTCCCAGCCCATAGTCTGACTCCAGTTGCTGCACTCCCTACTTATGCACAGATGCACACAGAAGAGAAAGTCCCTCACTCAGGAAAAAGGAGGAAGATACGACAGACTGTGCTGGTCACGCATAGGGCATGGCCAGACAAGTATACTAACCAAGCAACTGTCTACATGCGATCAACTCTTTAGTCCCCTTACCATCCATTTTCCCACACTAATTCCTCCTCAAATCACATAATGTCCCACTCTCTTCCCATTTTTAGTTCCTCCTTAAACTTCCCATAATAAATCCTGTGCGATCCTGAGCTGCTCTTCCCTCATTCAGCAACTCTTTTAATCTGAAAGCTGGGTTGGAGAGATGCTTCCAATGACTCATCTTGATGGTTCTCACACCTAGACAATAGGGCTGATGTCTCTACTAGGCTAGCCTTGGAAGGGAGACTAGACAAGATGTTTGTTCCTCTGGAGTCCTTAATATGCCTGCCTTTGTGCACCCCTCTGGGTATTGTGGAGCCAGATCTTTGATAGGGCAACCACGCTTCTGTGATGATGGGCCTGCAAGGACTCTGGTGAGGGCATTACTTGGAATGGAATGGAATGGAATAGAATATTTCAGTTGGAAGGGACCTAAAACAATCATCCAGTCCAACTGCCAGCCCAGTTCAGGGCTGATTAAAAGCTAAAACAACTTGTTAAGGGCATTGTCCAAATGCCTCTTAAACATTGACAGGCTCGGGGCATCAACCAACTCTCTTAGCAAGCCTGTTCCAGAGTTTGACCACCTTCTCAATAAAGAAACGCTTTCATAATATCCAGCCTAAACTTCCCATGACACAACTTTAAACTGTCCCCACACACATCCTGTTATGATCCCAGGGAGAAGAGCTCAGGACTTTGCCTCCTCAGGAAGCTGTAGAGAGCCATGAGGTAGCCCCTCAACCTCCTTCCTGCCCCCGCCCCCCCGCCCCCCCCCTCCCCCTCCGCCCCCCATTGTCTTTCTGGACTCCTTTGTGGGTATGCTTCCTCACTTAGAGTGCACAGACTTGTAAATTCACAAAGATAAAAGTTCAAATCAACAAAATCAGTCTATTAAATCTTGTGGTTTCTTCAATATTCCACTTTCAATCAGAGCATAATGACTAGTTGCAGACTTATTCTAAACCATAACACCATTTTATACTATTACTATTGACTTCATTAAGCTCTAATCACATGAACAACTGCACTTATGAACTCTTTTCTGTATAGCTACTTTATCATAGCTGGATAATTTCCCCCCTAGTTTCTTATCTTTTTGCTCTCAATTATGAATACAAAATCTGTTTATATGATATCTCTTTTACAAAATCTATTAATATTTTACAGCTCTGCCTTTTGGGGGTGGGAGGAAACTACTGAACCACATTCATGATGGCACCGATACAAACATTTATATTGTTACATATACACTTCTAACACAGTCCCTTAAATACTTCCTTATCATGAACTGTGTAAAATACCAGGACAATGGTTTATGAAACAAGAATGTTTTCAGTTCAGAAATTTTGCACTGATTTTACTATGTACCTGAAAACTTAACAATACATTACACAGTTTCAAGGGTAAGCATATGCTTGAGGTAAGATGATTAAATGTCTGCCTACTCTTGCACAGTACACTTGTCTGAATAAAGCTATTTATTATTATTTAGGTACTGAACATAGGATCAATTTCAATAGACTTTAACTCCTTAAAAATTGGATATATACACTAAGAGCTGCTTTATGGATTTATTTTTTTTTTAACTCCTTCTCTAGTCAACATGAATAGGTCTCTCTAGAGACCTATTTAACGTAGTCACTTTAAAATAGGATAACTATATTAGCTTAGACTGAAATTCTATATTGTAGAGTTTTCAGGGTAATAATAAAGTGGAAAAGTAGATGATATTAACTCATTGCTCTTGAATAGACTGTGTTTTTGTAATCATACAAGACTTGTTACTAATTTACATATTAGGATCCTGTGTAACAATCTGCTTTCTCGTTTTCATAAAAAATACTCAGTTTTAAAGAGTTATATGTCCTTTAGATAATAGTTTGATTAATCCCACACTACCAATGGGATCCATTTACAT
This sequence comes from Falco naumanni, assembly GCF_017639655.2. Taxonomy (NCBI): domain Eukaryota; kingdom Metazoa; phylum Chordata; class Aves; order Falconiformes; family Falconidae; genus Falco; species Falco naumanni. The sequence continues at coordinate 39,820,029 of NC_054055.1, forward strand.
CATATGAATGACAACAAGGTTACAATATAGGACTGTGTGCTTTGCCTGTGTTAGCAAGTGATGCTTTGCAGTAGGACCGGTTCTGTAGAATAAAATAGTAGGTGTTGAGGATCTCCTTTTCAAATCACAAGCATTTTAATGACTATAATTTGTTCTAACTTTAGACTGGCATCACTAAATGAGGTGCTTAAAAAAAATCCTTCTTCCAGCCTTTTTCTTTTGAAAAAATAAGTCAATCATTCAGGGTTCTGTTTCCTGGATTTCTGTTATTAGATAGTAAGAAAAAACAAATTAGTTTCAAAAGTAATTTAAAAAGAAGGATTAATCAGTATCATGTAACTCATAAAACAGGAAATCATAATTAGCAATTGATTACCAGTTACCAGCTCAACCATATCTGATGATATCCATTGTCATATGCTTAATGTGTTCCTTGAGTCCTGTATTTTAGAATATGAACAAACAAAACGTGAAAACATAATTTGAAAATACTTGCACTCATTGACTAGAAGAGTTTTCATTATAAATTTACTGAAAAAGAGCCTGACTTATTAGCAGCATTATGTATATTTTTTTACTGATAAGACAAAGAAATTGTTGGTCTTTACTCATTGATTTTAGACACAACTTATTAAAATCAGTAAAGATTTTTAAAAAGTTTTCAGTTATGTTCTGTCTTTTTTCTTTTTTACTTATAAAATTACTGTATTTGCCTAAAATGTGTTTCCTATCGTTTGCTATTCAAATAAGATACAATTGGCATAGTCATTTGGGTTATCTTTTTATCTGGAAAATAGGAATATTAGATTTACTTTCCAGTGTATAGTTGCTAAAAATTACTTTCATGTCTTTTTTTCTTGTTTTCACAAATTTATTCAAAATCTAACAAGTCACCCAAGCATTACTGCAACTTCTTCACATATTACATTACAAAAAAAGTCTGTATCAGTGCACAGTAAAACCTCCACAACCAAAATGTATGGGCAAACAAAAAATTATATCAGTCAAACTTCATTCTTGTTGCAGCAAACTAAGAACTTATATGTTAGTATGTACTGTCAGGTGTTCCTATGAGCTCTTACTTATTATTTCTTTGTTTTGCTGCAACTATAACCAAGGGTCAACATATTAAAAATTATTATTAAAATTAGTGCCTTTGAAAATTGGCTATTTAGATATGGAACCACTGATTTCCAGAGACAAATAAATAAAATAAATGTGGGGTTTTTTTCTATTACAAAAGATGGTGGACAAGGAAATAGTTATTACAGCTCATGGAAAAATAATCTATTATTCCAAAAAATATTTTGAAAAATATATCATTTTTGGTTTGTGCAGATGTTTGACTAAAAAAATGCTGAAATTAGTTGGGTGTTATGAACACTTTTTGGCATATTTTTCACAAAGTTGTTTCATTAAATTCTTGATGAAAGTTGGATTTACAGTAGCAGTTATTATTAGTTTTCTTCCTTCCTTGCTTGCTTTCTTTTTTTTCTTTACTTTCCTTGCTTTCTTTTCTTATTCTTCTCCCTCCCTTCTTCCCTTCCTCTCTTCCTTCCTTCATTTGCTTGTTTCCTTCTTCCCTCTCTCTCTCCCTCTAGCATTCTGTATTTAGAGTGAGTTTTCCCTAAAACCTGTTAATTGAAGAAAAGTGTAGCAACAGAGATTAGTTTGGAGTTCTGCGTAGGTATTAGTAGTATCCAGAATCATACATAAAGTAGTAACTTTACAAATGCTTTTAAGGTGAAATTTGAGCCACTGTATGCTCTTGGATCTTTTAGCATCCACTTACCAAAGTGAACTCTGATGTTGTAAAATGTTCTTGCAATTATGTGGCTGAAGTTGCATCAGGTCCTAATTTTTGCACAGAACTGTTTTTCTTTTCCAACATATTCTTTCTGATATAATAATTATTACCTTTTCAAATACAAATAATTTAATTCTGGTTTTACAATTTTAGATCAATTTAAAAACAAAAACAACCCCCCAAACACACTAATTAACCAGATTTCTTTCAGGCTGAAAGTCATAAGCAGGATCCAGAATTGTGAATCAGCAAATGATTCAAACTATGTTCCCTACAAAATTACTGAAGACTTACAGCCATTCAAAGCTGACACAAAAAGCACAGAATATATCTGTCTCTGAATCAAGAACTCCTGACTGACTTTAATATCAGCTGGACAGCATAATAAAAGTAAGAAGTGAAAAGGACACAATGAAAAGACAAAAGACAGAGGCTCAAATTGCAGCAAGGAAATATCCGTTAGACGTAAAGAAAAAGGTCTTCACAGTACTGTCAGCACACACTGGAATGGCCTGCCCAGAAAAGCAGTGGAATCTCCATCTTTCGCAAGATAAAGATGTGACTAGGCAAAATCCTGAATGACCAGGTGAGCCCCCACCACTAACCGTGTTTTGAGTAGAACATTACATGGTATTCAGGGACTTCTTCCAACCTTAATTTTTGAATTCCCGTGCCAGCAAATCTCAGAGTTCATGCTAGGGATGAGGATCTAAGGGTATGCCCAATACTACTATATCAGAGAGAGCTAGAATCCAGACAATGGCCACAAAAATTATCAGAGCAATGGAACACCTCTACTACACAGAAAAGCCAAGAGAGCTGTGGTTTTCCAGCATGGAGAAGGTTCCAGGGAGATCTGCATGTCAATACTTAAAAGGGGCATGTAAGAAAGATAAAGACTTTTTGTCAGGGCCTGCTTGGACAGGAAAAGGGGCAACAGTTTCAAACTGGAAGTGGGTAGATTTGCATAAGAAAGACATTTTTTTGCAATGAGGATGATGAGACACTAGAGCAGGTTGTCCAGACAAGTTGTGTGTGCCTCATCCCTGGAAACATTCAAGGTCAAGATGTATGGGACTGTGAGCAACCTGACCTAGTGAAATATGTCTCATCTTATGACAGAGGGAGGGGATTAGATGATCTTTACAGGTCCCTTCGAATCCAAACCAGTCTTTGGAATGGTCCATGCTGCTTAGGACTAACTGTTTTACACAGCAGATTTGCTTTGGAGAGTCTTAACTAGAGCAATCAACTGAGCTGATTGCAGGTGAGTGCTCAGGCTTGAAAAAAAAGAGTGACATCACTGAGTAGACACTGTTAAAGAAAGGAGGCTGCTGATGAATGACCAGTGTAGCTTCTACCTACATTTTACAGACTAGTCTACTGTTCAGAATGCTATAATATGCAAAAGGTAGTACATATGTTATTGGTCTGCTGATGTAGAGAGTAAAACTCAGACTTCCCACCTGCAACACAGTGTTCCACCCAGCAGGCTGTAGGACAGGTAAAAGTGAGGGTGTGTTGCAACTGGAGATAAAAATTGTCTCCTCTCCTATGGAAAACAGAAAGTTGGAAAACCAGTTACAGATGTAGGAGGAGGAGATGCATAAAGGGCTTGACTGAGATTCTGTGGTAAGAACACCGATGCATTTTACACTAAGATTTTATTGGTTATAATGTATACATGAATTTTACACAGCTGTCACTAGATATCAAAGAACATAGATTAGATTTTGCTCAGATCTTATAAAATCATTTTTTTTACTGTGATTAGAGAACTACTAGTCTATCTTCTGGTGACTCAGTGAAAAAGAATTGTCTGCCCCATCTTTTTGCAGTTTTTAAAATGTCTCTTGTACATCATTTTAGGCTTTATGTTCATACACTTGAGAAAACATATGGAAGTACTAATGCATAAGCAAAACTCATTAAGTGTCCTTTCCAGATGTTTTCCAGAACTCAAAGCAGTTTATATCCTTGCCTAAAATAATTAAATATATTGAAATCTTTGTTGCTGTAAAGATAATTTTATTTCACTGATGGATTATGTATGGCTTTAATATTTTTGAAATGTTACTTGGGTTAATTCTTTCCTTTCTTTCCCATCCTCTTTGTCATGATTTAACCCCAGCCAGCAACACCACACAGCCACTCGCTCCCTCCCTCCCAGTGGGGTGGGGGAGAGAATCAGAAGAGTGAGAAAACTCATGGACTGAGATAAAAAAGTTTTAACAAAATAATAATAATAATGATAATAACAATGATAACAATAATGATAATAATAATAATAATAACAACAATAATAACAATAATAATAATATTATGAGAGGAAAAAAAAACCCCACACCCAAACCCAAAAAAAGGAAAAAGAAATAAAATCCAAGAGAGTTGAGTGATGCAAATGAAAGCAGTTGCTCAGCACCGACTCATGCCCAGTCAGTCACTGAGAAGTGGCTTCACTGCCAGCATTCTCCCTAGTTTTACTGCTGAGCATGACATCATATGGTATAGAATGCTCCTTTGGTCAGTTGTGGTCAGCTGTCCCAACTGTGAGTGCCCTGATGACTCTTTGTGCCCCCCCAGCTTGCTCGCTGGCGGGGTGGGGTGAGGAGCAGAAAAGGCCTTGGCTCCGTGTGAGCCCTGCTCAGCAATAATGAAAACATCCCCGTGTTAATCAACACTGTTTTCAGTACAAATCAAAAAAATATCCCCACATTAGCTACTATGAAGACAATTAATGCTATCCCAGACAAAAACAGCACGCTCTTCCCTTTCCTTTTCTCTTATGACCTCTAAGCCTGTACGGATTATTTTGACTCACATAGGATCAGCTAGGAAATGAGATAAACAATGTGACTGGCTTCTGAAACATTTATTCAAAACCCTACAGTTCAACTTTATGAAACATTGCTCACTTTTCAAATATGCTGATTTGATGGGCACACATCATGATGTGGAAGCCTGCCTATATATGCAAGTAGAAGTTACCATTCTGCCCTTGCCAACACTACCTTGGTGCTTGTTCACTGCAGTTACTCGCTTTTATGTAGAAGCAAACAGAAATAAAATAAGCTCAAAGAAATAAGAAAGACTCACTATATTTTTGCAAAATGCCAATCCTGATTTTACTATGCAGAATTTAATCTGTTTTAACTAGAAAAAAAAATATTTGTACAGACATTTTTAATTCTCACAAATCTCCAAAGAGGAGCTCTCTTCCTGAGAATATAGATATCCTTGTGTGAACACCTGTATTTGTTCTGGAAATGTCCACCCTGTTGTCCTAGTTAAACAGACATGTGATGTTTAGGAGGCAGGCAGAAAACAGGAGCATGTTTTAAATTCATTTACTTTCTTGCATATGAAGAACAGCAAAATAATTTTAACAGAATTGGAAGAGCAGAAAAGAGAATAAGCTCGCTCCAAGAACAAAAAAAGTCTGTCAAGATCTAATTTTTGGCATTTAAAATGTGTTCAATTACATGGCATGTGGAAAGGCAATGTCTGGATAAATATGCTTTACATTTCAGGTGACACTAAACAAAAAAAAGCCATTTTCCAAATGACTATGTCCAAAGTACAGCAAGACATGACTTTAGATTTAAAGGAGCTCATTGTAACCTTCACAATTGTGTCAATACAAATTAATTGGTGTTCCACACCCATCCCCGTCCCCCCAGCTCCTTTTCCATTGTGTGCTGTTTTTTATTGTCTTCTTAACATCACAAAGAAGAAAATGTATTTAATTTGCTTATTTCTCCCTTTCTTAAGATGCCCATATATTAGCATGAAATAATTTTCAGATGTCATTCCACAGACAGCAGAATGTGGAGTCAGCTGCTGTCTGGGATTTATACTACAGGTATGCTCCCTGTAGCTTCCAAAGGAAAGAACTGAGGGGACAGCCAGGGAGCTAGGACCAATTATGAACTAAAACATTCTAGTTCCAAAGAGTTCTAAAACTTAGAGCTTTTTACTTTGGACTTTACTTTGAGGGTTATTCGCTTTTAATCTGACACTTTTTTGTGCTTTTTAAGGGGCATAGGTCATATAGCTATAGAAAACCAGTGCATAACTTAGGTTTGCACAGCTTGAAGGACTGTGTATTGGAATCAATGACATGTCTGGTGTTATGATCTTTCATTGAAAAAAGAATTTGATACATTTTCTTAAAGATCCATAAGTTGTCCACTCAATTTCCTTTTTACCTGAAAGAATTAACATGTGCATCTCCTACTCCTGTTAAGATGTAAGTTATAGGTCAAACTCTCAATCCTTTTCAGGAAAAGCTGTTCCACTTTAGTATTAATTAGGTATTCATTGGGACATAAAAAAGAAGAGTTTTGATCTCTACATCCTTGATTTTAAAATGGCGAGATCCATTTTTCATTTTACATTATAATGAAAAGGCAAATATTATGATTTAAATACTCACTAGAACAGCCCTTGGAAAGTAGGTTTCCCCCATGACAAATAACAGCCCTGACCATTTGGTTAGAATTTCATTATGTCTCTTACTCCGTCTTTCTCTGGGACAATGTATATTTAATTATTTAATGCTAAATACTAATAATTTGAAGGAAGGAGCTGAAGAATCCTATTGCTATACGTGATAGCCACATGGCTAGTGTATTTATCTGGAAGAGCAGACTGACAGAACTGAAACCCCATAGCAAAAAGGAAAGTGAGCCTAAGTCTCTGAATTTCTGAGTAAAACTCTGAGACACCATCGTCTTTTCTTGCTTTGACTTCTTGATTTAGGAATGCTAAGACCTCCTACCAGTTTTGGTGCCACAAGAAATCCAAAATTGTGTTTTCTGGAGAGTGTGTGAAGCATCTTTGTGTGTCAATTTGCCTGTTTAATCTTAGGTATTGCTAGAAGCAGGCATTTAGTCCTTATTGATCTTGGAGTCACAGAAGCAAAGTGGCCGACAATCCTCTTACCTTTGTGGTTCCTTTACTAGGTAGTTAACAATACCAGAACTAAACAGTCTAAAGCTCATTTAACTGTAATGTACAATGCAATCACTGTTGCAAGGGTTATAGAATTATTAATTAAGGCCCGCATAACTTAACACAAGGAAGGTCAGATGCTGATGTCCTCAGAATAACCTTACAGTTAGTGAATAGGTGAAGACTGAATCCACATTTTTGAATGCATTGGGTATTAGGTCACTGTATCCTTAGGAAATACTCTTAAGAAATACTATCCTGCACTTTGGTGGACACTGGTCTGGTACAAATCCAATCAACTCAAGTTATATGCCTGCAAAACTGCACTGACAGTAATGTCACCATGTGTCTTACTTTGTATTGCTAAACTATCAATTTCTTATTTTCCTCATTGGCTCAGCAGATAGGAAAGCAGAGGTCTAGCCTTATAGGCAAATACTACTTTTTCCTGACTCCTCAGGTGCAGCAGAACTCTGAAACTACCTTTACACTTGCAAACTAAATGATCTTGGGATCTTTTCCAGTGATTAAGAACAGCTAATCCATGTCTGTATTATTAAATTCTCCAGTCCTCCCATGCTAATTCAAAAGTATGCCCACACACTGAGAGAATACTAGCTGGCACAGACCCTAAAACTTAAATGGATCTTTCTGGCAGTGTAGAAGAATTAAGGCCCAGGCCCCAGAGAAGTTCTTTGGAAATAATTTACCTGTAGCCATGTAGTCATATATTCCATAGTCCTGGCAAGGCACTTGTCACACATAAGACCTTCAAGATTTGTGATAATGTAGAATCATTTATTAATATTTTGTAATCTGGCAAAATTTCCTTATAATACCTAGATACTTAGATATCTGTGAGTATCAGTTTATCCACCAATTATATTTGGAGTAGAAACATTCATAGTAATATATTGAAACCAATAAAAAAAAAATTATCTGAATTTGATGAGACTTAGCATTAATTAATATATACATGTGTCTAGAGATCACTCTGGATCCATATCACTATAATTATTGCATAACTTCAATTAAGTCCCAACATATGTTAAAAAGTCAGCTTTGCCTGCTTTGCCTTGATTAATTGTAAAAAGTAAAGATAAAATAGTTCAACAAATCAAAGGTCCTGTAGAATATCTTGTGAAATGTTAGGAAAAAATATTTTTTTTTTCTAAAAAAAATATTAATATACATGATGATAAAAAGGCATCCTTACAAGTGTCTGGGAAGGATGCTAAAATCACTATGTTATATATAATATTAGCTTTTATGGACTGCACTTTTTGAATTTTTTATTTAAGTTATAATATTGACTTCATTTCACCTTTTCTTGTATCTCCAGAGGAACATATCCTATTCTGTTAATTATAAAACTGTCCAGGGTTCTACTTATTCAGGTATTTATAGCTTCTATCATGGTGTTTCCCAAACTTGTAATAATTTATTCTTACAGCACCCTTTTGAGTGGGTATTAGTAACTCTTCATTCTGATGAGGTGATGACTTCTGCTTGAGGTAAATACATACAATATGTTCTGTTGTTACATTAAAAAAAAAAAAAAAGTAAAAAAGAAAAAAAAAAGTAAACCACAAACCAAAAAGCTCCTGACTTTCTTTTCATTCCTGATTAATTAAGTTTTACTTTCTGAAACTTTCTCCATGTCTTCTATCATGAATAACTCTTCCAGTCCTCACAAATTTACACTGTGTATGATGGAGTGCTATTGGAAACCACTTCATAAAAATTCCATGAGATTTAAGAAAATACGTTGACAAATCATCATCTCACTCACAGGTACTGGGTTGCCTGGTTGTTTTGGTTTTTTGTGTTTGGTTTTGGCATTTTTATTTGGGTTTTTGTTTGTTTGTTTGTTGGTATTTTTTTCTTATTGCTGTAGTTGGTTTTGATAAGTGTAACCAGAATATAATTTGATTACTGTTATAAGTTGTCACTGACCATAGAAACAGAGGTCATGTCAACAAGTATACTTGTTAAGGTCATGATACATTTCAGCTGAAGATACAAAGATTTCTGTGCTTGTTCTTACTCATACATTGGATGCATTGACCAGTTGATAACCACACAAGGAACCCATTATAAAATCAATGAAATTACTATTTCATAATCTCCACTACTCCCTTGGTTCTAATATCCCTGCAGTACCAACATCTACCCAAACCTAGATACCTTCACCTCTCCACTGCTGCCCAGTCTCTGGATCCCATCAGAAGTTGCCAGGACCCTTCAACCCCCAAAACAGGGGGTTACCATACTCCCATATGCCCAAGTCTTCCTTGCCATGCCCCTTTCAGTCAGCTGTACTTGATGTGCCTCTATATGGCCTGAGAAGGTCCACTGACAGCCCACAGCAATTATATGCCTTCACACCAGATCCCTGTAAGTTGTGAGTATATACTGCACTGGGAAAGAATACCTGGAGGGCAGTAAGAGGCTTTAGTTCATCTGTGATGAACCCCATCTGTGACTCCCTCCACCTTGCCCATGGCCAAGGACCCCATTGTACCCCCCCTAGAGCCATCATTCCCTGCCCCAGTGGTGCTGCAGCAGTGCCATTCTTCAGTTCTCCACAGCCCTGCCCAGCCCATCCATGGACAGTTATCTTTCTTGTCTGGTACTTTTTCTAAAAAATATGTTAGCTTTTTATAGCACAGAGCAAAAGGAGAATACACACAGATAGTCTTTAGTGATGGTAGAAGAACCTTTGCTCTAGTTGAAAACCTGTCAGGTAGGAAAACCCATTGCCCTAATTATTTAAGAGAAATAACTTATTTCATTATATTTCTGTCAAAACAGTCATTGGATAGATATACTGTGAGAATGACCCATCATTTGCGGTGAGAAAGGCAAATGAATATGTGATTTTTGTTCCCCACCTAAGAAAGTTGAGTAAGATCACCAGCTACTCACCTCCATCAAACAAAAGATGATTCCATCCATGTACAGAACCATTTTTCAATATTTGAGTAATTTAAAACAAAGCAGTTCTTAAGATGGCTACAAAATGTATGTATTTTCACTATTAATAGAGGATACAGGTCTTTAAATGTTTTGTTTTGCACTTAAATTCCTGATTTTTTGTTTAAATTCACTTTAGGTGGCTTAGTCCCATTTTGAGTTTAGAACTTTACTCAGGCTTTAAACTCAGGGCTTAGTACGAACCTTTCTCCCAACAGCTAGTATATGCCAACATATTGTAGCTGGAATACTGAAGAAGACCTATGTACTAAAAACAGGGGTAGGTATACAAAAGACACTAGTCACTTAAAAAATGTAAATCTTGATCACCCTTCATACAATGTTATTTTAATTTGTGGAAAACACAAGTATTCTAAATGATTTTACAACAACTTTTACTTAGTCAGGTAATTTCAGTAGTTTATCTTATGATAGTGAGTTTTAGTGTATTTCTGGTAATACCTTCTTTTTTCTATTGATGAGTTTTCCTCCCTTTCTGAAACGTGCTTTTAAGTTGCATGGCTGTCCCTTATTTGTAAGTTACTGGAATTTTCATATACAGCTTTATTTTTCCTTCTTATTATCACATTGTTATTCTATTTCACTACTTCTTTCACGTTAGCATTGCACCAGCAGTTTCTGTCACTGCAAGAACACTGTTTGCTTTACATGTTTTCAAATGGTTTTGTGGCACTACTGCAGACGGTCTTTACAAAAGTTTTTCAGCTTAATATTCATCCTATTTTCCTGTTCATTGTGGCTTTCTTAATTTACTATGAACTACTGGGTTTTTACAGGCTGTTCAAAGGAACGTAACCGTAATAGTTACATCTTTCTCTTCTTCATAGTTTATCAAATAGCCTCACTGTTGATTTAATAACTTCTTCAGTTTAGTCAATAGTGACTTCATAATATGAATATATCTCTGTTGCTCAGTGCTCACTTCCCATTTCCATTTTCTTTGTGTACAACTGTAAAACACACCGTACAAAACAGAAGGTTTAAACCTTCACTGTCAAGGAACTAAAAGCATTAACAGGCCTCATTGGCCCCAACCCAGAGGACCCATGAGAAGCTCCATCTCACCCACCCTGGGGCCATCAGTCCCTTCCCCAGTGAAGCCACAGCAGGGCTCATCTCCATCCCTGCCCTGCCCAGACATGGCCCTGCTGCCCAGCATCTAGCTGTGGGCCTATGCTCCAGCCTAGCCTCAGCCCATTCCTGTCCATTGAGGTGCTTGGGGCTGCCTTGATGGCTCCTGGCTGTCCTGCTCCTGGCTTTGGCATTGGCAGAGGTCCTGGATGGCTGTTCTCTGTTCTTTAAAGATGTGCCAGTTTGCATGATACCCTGACACTAAGTTGCCTCTTGTTCAAATCCTGAAATCTCAAATTTGGTATCCCTGTCCTAGGCCTGGAAACCCACCTGCCCTTCACCATTCAGTATGAAGAAGGATCTCTGTGTTGGATCTACAGTGTAAATGCATTTACTTAGACTAGCTTGAGGATTGTCTGTTCCAAATACAGTTACCTGTCTCTTGAATTTTCTTTGAATTCTTGATGTCACCCCATCTACCCAGAGGAAAAAATAATGATTCTACATATCTCCAGAAAAAGTTTTCATTTTATAAGTTATCAAGGGTATGCTTCTTCAGAGAAGAAAAAAATAATGACACCCCCCCCCCCCCCCAAACACTGCAAAGTTAAAATAAATTATTGTTAGCAAGTAGCTGAAGCTGAGCCTCACTGTGATTATACAAAAAGCAGTGAGAATTAACACCATATTGATTAGTTGAAAAAGAGAATGCTGGCAAAACTAAGCACAAAGTTGCCTTCAATCATTTAAAAAAAGTTATTCAGATTAATCCTTAAATTTCCATTCCTTCCCTCTGGGGACTTTAACAGAGTTTTCTGGTTACCCATCCCCTGATGTCAACTACATTTTTTCTGCCCTGCTTAGTCAGCAGTCTAAGTTCCTAAAGCACCAGGCATGCAAATATGTCATCTTTTCTCCCCTAACTTTATTCTTCTGTATACTGAACTAGTCATCCTAGTCTCCCCTTATAATCAATAGAAAGAAAAAATACTTCTGGGGAGCAATTAATGTACCCCATTTCAGGCAGCTACTTTAGAATGAAATTAATCACCCCCTGAATGTATCCATATCTATCCTTTAACAGTAATGGTTAGCTGGCTATAACGATAGCCAACTCAGATGTACATGTGCATTCTAAATATCTAGAATTAAAAAGTGGATCCCATCTAAATCCCTAGAAAGTTTGCTCAGCCTGAGCCAGATCTATGAAATGAAAAATCAAGAACTAACATGGTTGGTTGTTCAATTTGCAAGTGAAGTTGCCCCACACTTTGTTTGTATCCATGCAGCAGTTTGGCTTCTTTTGAGACAGTGACTTATCCTGGAGTTTTATGTGTGTTTCTTCAGCAATAATGCTAGTTTAAGCAGTCCTTCTGCCTCTGTGGAGTAGCTGTTTGTAGCTGCTAGGGCAGTAGAATGAATTATCTGTCAAACAACAAAACCTCTGAGTGAAAATAATAGCCTAAGTAGATGTTCAAAGAACTCAGAGACCTAATGGTGCTCAGATACAGCCAGAAATGTGAAGTACTAAGTAATCAGTCTTTGTAATTTGTCTTTAATTTGTGCTTGGATATGAATTTCAGGAATGTAGTCATGCATCTCTACTATCTCAAAACTGGAGTTTAAAACCACTCCTAGTTCTTCAGTAATCCCAGAGTTATTTATTTCACTTTTCCTATTCCTAGGTAAAATTTTATTTATTTAACCTTATGGTCTACAAGAAATCAAATTAAATTCACCTTAGAAGTGCTGAGTTCTCTCTAATGATTATAAGGGATTAGTTGAGGTATAGACATCTGCATTGCTTCCAACTATAAGTGAATATTTTTATCATACTTAAGTTCAAGCATACACAAAAAAATGAGGATAAAACATTGTAATTTGGCCAGTTATCTCAAAGGAGACCCTGAGCATAATAGCCTCTAGTTCCACAACTTCCCTCATTTTGGAATAGGCTTTTAACTCACCATAGAAGCACACGAAGTAAACATTGAGTGGTATCGCCTCCACATAAAGTACTTTGATGACCCTGCCTACTTCAGGAAAGAATTGAAAGCAAGAGGTGCAATTTTAGGTAAACTCATCAAAATATGGTCATCTTCTGCTTAGTCCTTAAGAAGCAGACCTGTGAGAATACATTCTACAGTAACTGAAGTCAGTGAGTTTATCCCATGCTTAATGACTTAGGTCTGATTCTTCTGTCAAACTTCACCTTGCAGTTTCACAAAAATTACTATTTTTCATTAATGCATGAAATTTTGGAACTTTGTCCCTGGAAAGATTACCTGTAGGCCTTTCCAGATGATATGCAGATGAAGATGTAGAAGATTGTTAAACAAACTTTATCCCCAAATCCATACACTTTATATAACTAAAGTCTATTTATCCAAAGGTCAAATCAGACTTCTCTGGAAGAAGTTAGGCGAATGAATGTTTCTTCTTCTATCTTTTTTTTCTCAAAAAACAAAACAAACAAACAAACAAACAAACAAAAATAGAAAACCATATGGCATATATGGAAAGTCTATATTGAGAATATCCACAGTAGTGATATTACAATGTATAATATATATACTTACATTTCCTTTAGAAACAATATGTTATCAAATTTCCTGCAGGTAGCTCCCAGATTATCTGAAAGAGGTTTATAACTGAAAAACAGTGTAGATTGAATTTATTTATGGCAACCAAGTGTAATTTTTACCAAGCTTTTCTCTTTAGTATTCTTTTTGTAACTATTTTGCTGTAGGGTGATTCCTTTCTTTCTTAGTAGCTCTGTTAATTCTGGTTCTCTTGTTTTCTTTTCTTTTGGAAAGGCTTATTAAGGGTATAGTCTATCTGAAAAAAGATGTGTGTGTCATTGGAAGTGTAGATAAGTGCTAGGCTGTATACCTGAAAATACAGTAATTTATTTCCCCTTTTTTTTTTTTTTTTTTATTAAGTATTTTATCTGAAGCTTATATTACTCTGGCACAAACTAATTGAACAGAAAAAAACTTTCACAGAACGTATTCAAGTCACATAACATCCATCACAGTTTCATTTCACTGTAAGCAATTATTAAAATTAAGCCATACATCAGAAGCATATGTGCTCAATGTCAAGTGTTTTTTTCAACTATATTAAAAGGATAATGTTCTGGATGTATTTTAATGGATCTAGATATTTTTCCTTATTAAACCACATTTTAAAATAAATTCATTGTTATCTCAAGACATCTAAGATTGAGTATAAGTTGTACAAAAAAGTATTTTTATTTCATAGATGTTATTCAATATTGCTGTTTAAGTATATAAAAGAGATAATTAATATAATGGTTTATTTTTCTCCTTTTTCTTTTTATGTATCTTATAATTGTCTTGCAATTGTTTCTCATAAAAACAAAACAAAACTGCACACAAATTGAATTCACTAACATTGAAAATTAACTTCAATTATGTCAGAATCCCTAAAGACTGTGTTTTTATAGCATGCTAAAGCATCAAATTAAGTTCTATACTAGCTCACAGATCTCTTATGAGTGCACACTCTTTATTGTCTGAAAATTAAAGAAATATGGACGAACATTAAATTAAATACCTCTGTTATCAAACAGTACTATGCATGATGTTAAACGCTTTCAGTTAGGAATATACTGTTAAATGTTGCAATATAGTTGCTTTAGTTGAACAGTAAAAGTCACGCTTCAAAAAGGCCAAGGATTCTAGCATTTAAGATAGATAATTTTAACAGTATTGCAAGTCTGTGTAAGATACTAAAAGTGGAGGTATGATTTGTCCTATCTGATATAATGTACTTTGTTTTGTAATTGCAACAGCTATGCCATTTGAGGCAAACCATTCTTGATTTCTCCAGTTTTTAATGTAATCATGTATGTACAATGTAACCCTAGAAATTCTATAGGTGGTTGAAAATCACAATAGCCTGCAGGGTATCAAGGTCAGAAATGAAATAGTTTTTGGTGGCCTTGATTCAACTTTTGCCAATGGTTTTCTATGGAACAAGGAAATAAAGATCAGAAATATTTTGCTAGTATGAGCAGTTTAGCTGTTGATGCAAATTAATGGGCTTTTAAAACGAAGTCACTTCTTGGTTAAGGTTTAACCCCGGCTGGCACCCAAGCACCATGCAGCCAGTTGCTCACTCCCCCTCACCCAGAAGGATGGGGAGGAGAATCAGAAAAGAATGTAAAACTCATGGGTTGTGTTGGGGTCTGCAACGGGTCTGCAGACAAGTTAGTTGACTTCAAAGCCTTAGCCGTGTACCTTTAAGATGGCCACAAATTGTCAGGTATGTAAACCGGATGTGAAGAACTGGGACTTAGAACCGCAGCATACGGGCACCTACAGCAACAGCAAATAGCAAGCAAGAAGAACACAAAAACCTATCAGGGTCTGACACCTGCACTGTCTAAGATATATAAATAATTTATATAAACAATATAGGCCATTTTCTCTGAACCCAGCCACTCTAGACATGGTGTTTTCTCAGTCCACCTCGACCTGTGTCACCACAGGTTGAGATAAGAACAATTTAATAGGTAAAGCAAAAGCCGCACATGCAAGCGAAGCAAAGCAAGGAATTCATCCACTACTTCCTATTAGCAGGCAGGTGTTCAGCCATCCCCAGGAAAACTGGGCTTCATCACGAGCAATGGTTACTCGGGAAGACAAATGCTGTATTGCTGGGTGTCCCCACCTTCTTTCTTCTTCCCCCATTTTATATACTCAGCATAATGTCATATGGTATGGAATATCCCCTTGGTCACCTGTCCTGGCTGTGTTCCCTCTCAATTTCCCATGTCCCTCCAGCCCTCTCACTGGCAGGGCCCAGGAAACTGAAAAGTCCTTGATTTAGTGTAAACATGACCCAGAAACAGCTAAAAACATCAGTGTGCTGTCAACATTGTTCTCACACCAAATCCAAAACACAGCACTGCACCAGATACTAAGACAAAAATTAACTCTGTCCCAGCTGAAACCAGGACATTTGTGAAGGCAAAGTGGTATTCTGTGTAATCTATCCTTGGTATTAACTTTGGAGGTGGAAAACAGGAGCATAGAAGTAGACAAAAAGTACAGCTGTCAATACTGTCAGAGACTAATATCATCCAACCTCTATAAATAATAATAATAATAAAAAAATAAAGTTTGGGCATCCCTGCAGAAGACATGGCTGCTCATGATTTAAGTTTTCATGTTCATCACAAGTCAAGGATCTGAAGTACCTTTTCTTACACCTTTTCTCAATGTATAGAGGAGTCAAGCCAATGTCATGTTACAATGGAATGAGACAGGTTATGAAGCAGGGGAGCCTTCAGCCTGTTGGGATTTTAGAAAAAACCTATTAATCTTTTATCATATTTTTACTTCTCTTCCTTCTGCCATTGTCTCTAATCTCAAAATAAAGATGGAGTGTAGGTAGAGAATTGGGAAAAGTAAAAACTGTAAAATTTGCCTGCTTGGTTTTCTCCCTTTACTGCATCAGCATGTTCAAGAAGAATCAGGCCAGGCTATTGAGCTAATGCCCTAGTGACAGTTTGTCTCTCTCATTGTTTAATCCGTAGCAGCTTGCTGTGGCACTGGCCTTTCAGAATACCTGAGTAGGAGAAGAATGACTCTTTGAGAGGTGCTTTTACACTGTACTGCAATTAACCTGAAATCACATTAATACTCACCCCCCCACCACCACCACCCCCCGCCCCTCCCCCCAATTCTCCTTTAATACCCAATTTATCTTTTAAACAGAACAGTAGAATGATGATGTTCAGGTCTAGGATGGTACATGAATGGACTTTATTTTCTATCTTTTGCTGAAAAAACACCCTAAATCACAACTGTGAAGGCTGCTCACAACGAGAGCCAGAGACAGACGTTAACAGCTGTGATCACCACTCAAGCACTGCCCAAGGATTTTTCAGCTTTCTTTCTGGCAACACTTCTCTGTTTCCTCCTTCCAGCGTTTTCCACTGCTGTAGGCCTGAAAAATCCCTTCCATATGGTGTCAGAAGCTGATAGATTTTGACCAAGGTCATCCACCTTTGGCAAATGTCTTTTTGCTTTCTCATGCATATCAGAAGGAAGAAGAGTGTAAGGGTATGTGAGAGTGTCTGCTTCTTTAAAAGTATCTGGTCAAGGACATTTTCAATAGGGAAAAAAAAAAGAAAAGAAAAAAAAGAAAAAAAGAAAAAGAGGAAGCCATAAACACAGGTCATACAGGGACACAAACATGGCCAACAAGTAATTGGGAAGACAGTGTTGAGATCAAGCCCAGAGTCACAGTAATTGATGGGGGCATGTGTGAGTGTAAGAATTTTTATTCCAGTGAGGATATATGATCAGGAATCTTGTCAACTGGGAAACTAAGGGAAAAAGAGGAAGCCAGAAACAAAATATACAGAGACACAGACTTGACAAATTGTACGTGGAGACAATGGCAGGAAATAAACCTCAGCATGCACACTAATTGATGGGCTATCAAGAAACTACTTATGTCCCTTCCAGGAAGATCAGCCTGGTCTTCAAAATTGATAAGACTTTAAAACAGGGGGATCCTGGACGATGAAGGGTGCAGGAATTGATAGACCTGTACAGACCCATGGGGGACATGCAGGGAAAAGGGGAGCAGAGAGTAAGAAAGGAGATTAGACACAATATGGTATAAAAGGGGCCTGTGGCATGTAAAATGAGGCTGATCAATATACATGCCTGGCTGAGCCCTGAACCTAATCACCAAAGCCTGTCCCATCTTCTGATATCTTCTCTTAAATCTTCTTAAATCTTCTCTTAACCGTCTCACCCTCAGTGACATGTGCATGTGTACTGCAAGGACGAAGTGCCAGCTACTGGTGTGACCTCTGCATCTGTCCCTGAAATATGATGTCAGGTGCCATCCTGTGGTGTCAGCTACTGGAGCCAGTGGGGTCTCAGCATCAGCTATTGGAGCACGTGGGGGTCTTTAACCTCCAGCCACTGGAGCGGAGATCGTGTGTTAAGATTAATTTCAGCCATTAAACATTACTTGCAAGATGTGAAAGTCCTAACAGGCATCTCAATTCTAATGAGTTGTAACTTTCCAAGCATTCCAGATGTTGTTTAAATTCAGAATAAAACCTTACGTGATATGATCAAAAGGTGGTGGTGATTCATTGTGAAAAGGATGTGTACAGAAAGATATTAACTGCTGGAATTTAGACCTCCTGCAAACTCTTGCATGAAGACTGACACATGCTTAAGGATTGCAAGATTGCATGCAACCTAGCAATCCCAAAGGAGATGTGGATTGATGATTATTCAACAGTCAAGAACGGAAGGAAAAGAACAGTTTTTTACCTTTTTTTTTTTTTCTCTGTAATTTGCAGGTTTATTTAATTTTATTTTACAATATAACTTTGTAAAAAAATATTTTTAGCTTATGGAGTGTACCTATGATGCAACAAAAATTCTGCTTACTTTATTTTCTCCTTTAAATGACTCTATCAGGAAAACTCTCTCTAATTAGTTTCATCTTGCTTTAAACCCAACTAATTTTTCCTTTATTTAAATGCTATGATACCAAATAAATAAGAATGATTTTTTTTTTTTCAGAATACTTAGGCTATATTATGCTAGCAAACAAATATACACTATGCTTGTACTAGTGCTTTAAAAGGAAAAAGACATAGATTTAGGCACTTAAGCACTGATGCAATTGTCTACACTGTTAAACTGCACACACTTTGACATGTTTTGGTGTGGTCAACAAATACTTTCCCAGGCAACACACAGGTGAGACTGTTAGTTTGGATATGCTTACACTTATACTCAGACATTACTGTCTTTGGGCTCATACTGTGATAGGCTTAAGCAAACTTAACCAGTCATTTGAGTATAGTTAACTAAAATGTCCAGTCCTCACTGTATTTTATAGAAAAAAATTTGAAACTGCATTTTTTTTTTTAAAAAAAGAACACATATGGAGGCGTATGAAATAGTCTAAAGGAATTGGCTCAATCTAGTAGGTAAAAAAAATCAACATATATCTGATCAGTATTGAGGTAGACATGTAGATAAAGCAAAAGTGATAGAGATAGCAGTGTAGCATATATTGCCTTTCAGAAACTAGGCAAGTTTCCCTCTGGACGACTGACACATCAGACCTATTAGTAATGATTAAGTTTATTGAATCACAAAGTATTTTTCTTAATACTGAAAAATAATCAGTTAAAAAGCAAGTACTTAGATTCACAATCTAAATGGCAAAAGCAACCTTTCTGAAAGAAAGTTGAATTGTCGGGTTGAGATCTGTATAAATGCTGAACATTTAATTCCATGAATACACCACATTTGTCTGCTTGTTGCCAGTGAATGCAAATCAAACATTTCTATACCTTTGTTTTAGTTTCAATTGGAGGAAACACATTAACTACAAGATAATGAAAATGTCACCTCAAATTCTTCACATGTGTTCAAGTTCATTTCTCTCTAACTCCAGTAAATTGCAGTGAGATGTATTTCATCACATTCATTATCAGTTTATTTCTGGAATCAAAATCAAGTTTATTCAAGTGTAGTGTCTGAAAAGGTTTGATTTGAAATTCTAATTTTTGTCTAATCTTAAGAATCCTACGGAATCTATAGTGAGGCCATAATAGTAATATGGCAGTCATTATAGTATATAAATCAATTGGAAAAATAAGTTATTCCTCAGGCAATGCAATGATCCACAAACTGTTAACTGACAACATATTCGCCAAAGGAAATTCCAGAGGTATGGAAAATAGTATTTCTGACTTGGCACAATCAAGGGGATGCATCTTTATCATAATCTTTCTTACAGAGCTGTCATTGTGTATATTGTGAAAGACAAGAAAAGGTTACATAAAATAACTAATATCTGAGTAATGTCTTAAAATGGTTATTCTTCCACAGCAATAAACTGTTGCAGGTTCTGAAAGAGAAATACTAGATTTAGAGCTTTTTTTTTAAAAAAAAAACAACAACAAACACCAGATATACTACTTTTATTACGCTTTTAGACTGTACATTTTAAAAACTGCTGTTTCTGATTTAAAAATTTATTTCTATTTTTGTCTTTACTATTCACTTACTAACTGACTGCACTGCTGCAAAAGAAAATAATAACATGATAGCTGAACAAAACATTAAATAATAGCTAAGAAATAAAGGAAAACATAAATTGCATATAAAAATGTAATAGAAATCCAGGTCTGTTAATGCTCTACATCTAGTTAGAACTAGACAGTAGATGTTTCTGAAGAATTAGGATCTTTGATACAAGGGAACACTTATATCAAAAACAGTGTGGCCAGCAGGACTGGGGAAGTGATCACCCGCCTGCACTCAGCACTGGTGAGGCCGCACCTCAAATACTGTGTTCAGTTTTGGGCCCCTCACTGCAAGCAAGACATTGGAGCCTGTCCAGATAAGGGCAACAAAGCTTGTGAAGGGTCTGGAGCATGTCTGGTGAGGAGCAGGTGAGGGAACTGGGGTTGTTTAGTCTGGAGAAAAGGAGGCTCTGGGGAGACCTTATTACTCTCTACAGCTACCCAAAAAGTTGTAGTGAGTGGGGTGTCAGTCTCCTCCCAAGTGGCAAGCACTAGGATAATATGAAATGCCCTCAAGTTGCATTGGGGGAGACTTAGATTGGATAATAGGGAAAAATTCTTTATGGAAAAGGTTATAAAGCACTGGAACAGTCTGTCCAGGGTGGTGGGGTAGTCACCAGCCCTGAAGGTATTTAAAAGACATGCAGATGTGGTGCTTAGGGACATAGTTTTGTGGTGGACTCGGTAGTGTTAACAATTGGACTCGATCTTGAAGGTCTGTTGCAATCTAAATGATTCTATGATTCTATTCTATGATTTAGGTAGGGTGGATGCCAGAACAGAACCACACCAATCTGTGACATACAGTCTAAAATTCATTTAATAAGCAGGATGTGTACAGTGAGAGGATAGTGATTGTAACTCCCAGATGCAACACATGGACACTTCACACATACCAGTCAGGGTCACAGTCCCTCCAAATCCAGTCTGGACTAGCAGCATGGATCCAGGCAAGCAGAATGCTCATTGACTGGACAGTGTCAGCACCTGGTAATGGACTTACCCATCAGAGTGGTTCTGCCTTGGATTTACCCCTGTGCATGGCATTGGCCAGTTGTGGATGTGGTCCCGTTCACTCCCAAGGTGCTGTTGTTTTAACTACTTACTTTCATATGTGAAATTGTCAACAAAAGTTATCAATGGCCTCCCTATCACATAGCCCCACGTCAACATATTTGATTCTTTCCATGTATAATGGCAATTAGTGACTATCACAAGGTTTCTGTTATCTGCTAGTCTCAGGCTAAAAGTGTGCATTTAGCAACATCTGAATAACAAAAGTAATTTCTTGCTTCTTTGTTTTTCCATAAATTATGAGATAGATGTAGAAAATTTGAGCTAGACATATACAGGCAAGGTCTCAGTTATCTGAACATGTCCATCTAGGCTTTACCCTGTGACAAAGTCCCAGAATTTTTCTCCAAACAATTTTGAAGTAAGTCTTGGTGGGAAAAGTTTCTGCAGACATGTTACAACTTTGTGGTTCTTTTACACACTGAGACATTTATTTTTATTACTTATTATTTATGCAATAGTAATAGTAACTTTAATATTTAATATATATTTATCAGTTAAAAAAAAGAAGTGCAGCTAGTGGCATTTATTTAAGATTTTATTATGGTCCCCTGAGACCTTTGGGTTTTAAAATACTTAAAAAGAAGGAACTTCAGTTTTGTTTGGTAGTTTAGTGAATAATGACTAAAATTAGGTAATAAATTCAGTTTTGTCCTCTGTTTCAAGACATATCTAACCTTCTGTCATAACTAGAATACTGACCCAATCATGTACCTTTAGATATTTCAGAGTGTGTATTCATGCATGTTTGTGTAGAGGGGAAAATAGGAAAAGGAAACTCAAGTGCAATGGGTTCTAATTAACAGCAGAATTATCCACACCATTTACACATCAGGAGTACATTCTGTCCTTACACATTCTATGATTTGAAATATTATAATGACTAACAACCCCCGTATTTTTTCTCCAAATGTTAAACTTTGGGAAATATTAAAAAAAAAGGCATGACAGTAGGAACATAAGATAATCTTCTTAGTCCCAGACAGTTAAAATATACAATATTTAAGCTATATGTGCCAATTTTCCATAGAATAAATTTCCTAGATCTGAAATACCTAGCTTTTCAAATCATTAGTACACACCATCCAGTTTGACTTTCCCATTTTTAATGAATTCTTCTAGAAAAAGCATACAGACAAGAAACATCAAACAACCAGCATGATTTAGTTTTATTCTGATCAAAGCAGAAGCAAAATGTCAACATCATTTTGAAAGCAAGTGTCATAAGCTTAAGCACTCAGAAACATTCCACATCAATAACAAAACAAAACAAACTAAAAAAGAAAACCAAATAAATAAATAAAACCCAACAAAACTTATGCTGAATCTTAAGACTGACTTTTATGAGAATATCCTGACAACAAATAGTAAGAAACACAAATAGTAACTCAATACTGCAAGGTGAAGCTACTGATCATATTTAATCTTGCTTGTTCAGAAACTTTTAGTAGGCTGAGATAAGTTACTTTAAATATTACACTTATTGTACAGAAAGTAAGAGGAAAAAAAATATTTAATCCCATTTGGTGCAATACCTTGGAGATTTAGCCAGATGTGAACTGTTGTTTCTATTTTTCAGTTATGTGGCTACCATTTTTAATGTACAATAGCATGAATAAAGTACCATCATGCGTGTGTAGTATGTAAACATCTGTGCACACATTCACTTTTCTGAAGAAACCTTGCCAACATTATAAATTGTGATTTAACATTTGATACAGTTAAAGAAAATTGCTCTGTGTGATATTTTATCCTCAGGAATGGCCTTGCTTGCAAGAAGGGTTATATTAGCTTTTTGAAGTAGGTTATCTATCTTACTGACTTGCTGGGAAAAAAAATACATTAAAAGAATCCAAAGACAAAATATGTGAGGAAGGTACAAATAATGACTATAATACAGGTGTTGAGACACGTCATTTGGATGTGCTGCCCTTTTAAAATTATTATATAAGGTATTTCTAAAAGTTCTTCCTGATAGTTGGGCACCTCAGAATGGAACACAACATGAGGATCCAACCTAATTATCACCAAAGCTGGGGATTTAAATCTTGTTTAGGTTTTTGTTATGCATACACAGAGGAATCACTAATACCTCTCATTTTGTATGTGTCCCCCAGCATAACTATGTTACAAAGGTGCTTTCTTTAAAATAAATTTCAGTAGTACAATTGAGTGAAAATAAGGTTTGTTATATAATTTTCTTTTTACAGTCACAGTATCAAAGTTTTATGTATAGCAACATTTGTTTCCTGGTTTGAAAGTCAACCCTTACCAATAGCTTTTTTATACATTTTAAAGACTGATTTTAATTACAAACTGATTTTTTTTTTTTTTTGGGGGGGGGGGAGGGAGCGAGTTAACTCTTCTTTTGCGTTAAAACAGAAATTAAGAAATTATGTCTAGATGTTGACTACATTAGCTCTATGTTTCTTGGACTTCAACCTAAAAAAAGGTTATCAATAAAAATGCAGTGATATGTTTTGCTGTGTCTTTCTATTTCAGTGCAGAGTATGAGAGATTTAAAGAAAAAAAAAAAGAGATAAGGTAAATCACTGCTATATCCAGAAAAGATACTGAGGGGTATGTCTGTTCCTTAGAATGGTAAGGATTTGTACACTGAATCATTGAATAAAACACAACGATAAATTTTAAATATTGATCTCTTTAAAAATCTTTGTGAAACAGACAAATTGATTAAAAAGGATCACTGAAATGAAAGGCACAAACAGTAAAACTGAAGCATCACCTTCCATTACAATGTGACTAATAGACACTGAATAAAATAAAAGTGGCTTGTACTTCAACAAACTTCTGGGTTTTTTCCTTTCAATATGTTTTACTTCCTTTCTTTTGTCTCCTTCCAATTATCAATAGACTACAAGGTAGTTTTATGTTAAGTGGGAAAATAAGTTACAAACCCTGTGGTATAAAATGACATCGAGAAAAAGTAGATTAGTATCCTAGTTCTTTTATTTGAGTATGTAATATAGTTTAATAACATTCTATTGGATACATCTTCAAATTCATAGCACAGCTTAGGCTCACTGGTTTCTGGTTATGTGACTTGCAATGGTCCTTAAATTATGAAGAAAAAAAATGAATTAAGGTAGAAAAGGAGGAGTCCACTCAGAAGAAAAAAAGAAGTGTGATAATATATGTAGAAGAAAAAGAGTGAAAACATTAATGAGAGATGAAGTGATTTAATTTTCACATGTACAAATGCCCTCAGAGACCTTCTGTGACTATTTGATTTATGTACTGTATTGATAGCTATTGTATTATTGATGCAGCAATAGCTTTAGAAGACTGATCACATCCTCGCTACTCACTACACACAAAGGTAAGCCAAATAATCTTTCCTGCAAAGTAATAAAGCTAAAATGTGAAATTCTGAGAACAAATTTTAACTGTTTATAACTATTGTAAGTATTTATATATACCTTATAAGTAATGAGGCAGAATCTGCCCAGGAAACTCCCAGTAAGCTCAACAGAGTAAGCTGAATTATTATGTCCGTAGTATCTTAATATCAAAGTACCTGGATTTTGAATATATACGTAATTTGTTCCTAATAAGCAAGCTAAAGCATGATTTCTATTAGCAAACCATTTTACAGTTTTATGTTGTATATATGCTACACTGCACTACCCTACGCTACACTACACTACACTACACTATACATAATGAAGTTCTGAAGAATTCTGAAAACACGTAAGATGTTTATTTTCTGGGAAATAATGGAAAGATGTAGTGAAATTACCCTGAATTCTGAAGACAGCAGAAACTTCAAAGGATTGAAAACAAAATTCCTCATAGACATGCCCCTGATTTTAGCAGTGTATATATTTCAATCAGAACTTAGAGCACTGTGGGTCAGATAGGCAAGACCCTACAGGTTTTCTTCTGTAGCTGAAATTGTAAACAACATTATCTTTTTGAAGGAGTTCAAATATGACAATCATTAACTTTCTGCATCCAGCACTGCATGCTAATTTGACAGGATCAATATATGTTGCAGCAGATTTGCAGTGATTTTACTGCTTATTTTAAGGAAAAGATCTCATAAATATATTAACTTTTCTAGTGTGCACTGAACAAATGTAACTGAATTTAACAGCACATATTTCCAACATCTTAACAATTTAATACAGAAACATAATGAACCTTACTGTCATAGAGAAACATAATGAACTTTATAGTTCATTGCAATAATCAGAGCTAGAGTTGGTGGAAATAAAAATAAAAGGATCAGTTAAAGAGGTTTCATAGAAACAGGGCAATTTAAGTATTATATATAATGACATGATAACATTCTTCAGCATTCAAATTCTCAAGTCCTTGCATGGTATATTGATTCTTACAGCAGAATCCCCCCACAGGCTCCCTGCTAGTACAGATGAATTTACAAGTTTTGCAGAGACTTCAAAAATTCCTTCAAGGACTTCAGCATGCTTTATAATCTTTTATTCACGCATGTAAAGGAAGTAGGCAAAAATATGTCCAAGGTGTACAAATAAGCAGTTTGAATATGTTTTTTTTTTTTTAATTAATTCCATTAAAAATAGATATTTATAGATTATTATTCAATTTCCATACATTTTGCTAAAACTGTATATGTGTATCACATTTATTCTGACATCTTTATCAAAAGTTCAGTAATAAGAATGTCATTTTTTTTAACTGAAAACAAGGACGTTGTATGAAAATTAAAAGCAATGTTGCAGTAAATTAGTACAGAAAATGTGAGAAATAAATCTAATCAGAACTGTGGAAAGGAAAAAAATGCTGAATATTACAAGATCGTTTCTCTATTCCTGACAGCTCTGCTGATCATTTATCTATGTATTTCTATTCTTGAATAGCTTGATGTTCAGTCTCATTAGAGCTGAATTAGTCCTCTCCTGCTTTGTTTTGCACTTGTCACTATTTATCCCAAGATCAATAAATTCCATTTACAGATAATCTGAGTATTAAAATACCAAGGATATAAAAAGATGTATTTTGAAATTGCAACTCATATTTCCTTGTATCCAACATTATTCACATATATAGAGCTAATAACTGATCCATTATTGACCTTGAGACAAAAATATATGATTTATGCTTGTAAAAATAGCTCTCCTACACAAATAGTGCAAATTAGACAAAGACGTATACTTTTAAACACATTTTTTTCACTTAAAAATGTTGGAAAAATTACATATAGAGGAAACTGAGTCTTACTATTTTCTAGACATCTTACTGCCAAAGTAACATCAACAGATGTTAACATAAGCAATAATTGAGGCACAAATAGAGGCCATGGTTATGAGATTGCACAATGATTAATTACATGAAGTAATATACACTCTTCCAAAAAGATTCAGAACTACTTTGACATATCATCTTGAGCTCTTAGACTCATTTGAAGGACGAATTCTAGCTAAAGTGGGAGGTTGCTGATACTTATCTTCCTCACATCCAAATACTTTAGTGAAGACAAAACAAACATGGCACAAACACTAGAAAACTGGAAAATTTATTTGCTTTCTTTGACACTGTACAATCCTGTATCATATAGTCAAACAGTGATAGAATGGCTGAGGGTGAAATCTGGAAATCTGTATCACAGAATACAGACTCGTAGAATGGTTTGGATTGGAAGGCACCTTTAAAGGTCATCTACTCCAACCCACTTGCAATGAGCAGGGACGTCTTCAACTAGATTAGGTTGCTCAAATTCCCATCCAGCCTCACCTTGAGTGTTAAAAATTGGGCATCTACAGCCTCTCTGGGCAACCTGTTCTTGTATTTCACAACCCTCATAGTAAAAAATTCTTCTTTATATCTAATCTGAATCTAACTTTTTTCATTACCTCTTGTTCTGTCAGAACAGGCACTTACTAAAAAGTCTGTCCCCATCTTTCTTGAAAGGCCTATTTAAGTATTAAAAGTCCACAATAAGGAGGCATCTCTTCTCCAGATTAAACAACCTCAACTCCGTCAACCTTTCCTAATAGGTTCCAGCCCTCTGATATTTTTTGTGGCCCTCTGGACCCATTCCAACAGGAACATGTCTTTCTTGTACTGACGACTCCAGAAACAGAGACACTACTCCAGGTGCGGTCTCACAGGAGCAGAGTAGAGGGGCAGAATCACCTCCCCTTGACCTGCT
The DNA here is from genome assembly GCF_017639655.2 of Falco naumanni. Lineage (NCBI taxonomy): Eukaryota > Metazoa > Chordata > Aves > Falconiformes > Falconidae > Falco > Falco naumanni. The sequence goes on from NC_054055.1 coordinate 39,847,191, forward strand.
GGCCATGCCTGTTTTGATGCAGCCCAGGATACGGTTAGCTTTCTGGGCTGCAAGTGTACATTGTCAGCTCATGTCCAGCTTTTCATCCACCAATACCCCAAGTCCTTCTTGGCAAGGCAGCTCTCAATCCCTTCATCCCACTCACTGGACTGATACCAGGGGTTGTCCCAACTCATATGAAGGACCTTGCACTTGGCCTTGTTGAACCTCATGAGGTTCACATGGTCCTAATTCTTGAGCTTGTGTAGGCCCCTCTGAATGCCATCCAGTTCCTCAGGTGTGTCAGCTGCACTACTCATCTTGGTGTCATCTGCAAATTTGTTGAAGGTGCACTCAACCTCACTGTGTTGTTAATGAAGATATTAAACAGTACTGGTCCAAACACAGACCCCTGAGGGATACTGCTTGCCACTGATCTCCATCCAGGCTTTGAGCTGTTGACATCTACTCTCTGAATGCAACCCTCCAACCAATTCCTTATCCACCTGTACTGGGTCTGGTTTAGATGGGCTTGATTTTCCCCATAGCAGCCCCCATAGTGATGTGCCTTGTATTTGTAGATAGAAAGCTGTTGATAACACACCAGTGTTTTAGATACTGCTGAGCAGTGCTCACACCGCATCAGGGCTGTCTTTCCAGCATTCCACCCCCACCAGTAGGCTGGGCTTTGGAAAGATCTTTGGAGGGGACATAGCCAGGGCAGCTGACCCAAAGTGACCAAAGGGATATTCCGTACTATATGACACCTGCTCAGCAATTAAAGGTAAGAGAAAGGAGGAGGAAAGGGGAAAGGGGGTGGCATTTGTTAATTATGATGTTTGTCTTCCAGAGCAACCGCTACACATACTGAAGCCCTGCTTCCCAGGAAATGGCTAGACATCACCAGCTGATGGGAAGTAGAGAATAATGTCTTCTGTTTTCCTTCACTTGCACACATGACATTTGCTTTTGCTTTATTAAACTGTCTTTATCTTGACCCATGTCTTATCCCTTATTTTCTCCAGCTCCTGTCCTGCTAAGGAGGGGAATGATAGAATGGTTTGGTGGGCACCTGCCATCCAGCCAAGTCAACAACCACCACACCACCAAACAGTCTTTCCATCAAATCCTTATCTCCCCAATTTAGAGAAAAGCATGTTGTGGAGGGGATCGTGTCAAAGGCCTTACAGAAGTCCAGGTAGATGACATCTGTAGCTCTTCCTGTGTCCACTGATGTAGTCATTAGTCACCCTGCCACAGAAGGCCACTAGGTTGATCAGGCAAGACTTGCCCTGTGTCCTAGCCCCAAAACAGGAATCTGTCCAGTACATCTGTTGATTTTTGTAGCTATGTCTTGAAAATCTGTACTGTTTGTTGGCTCTTGTTATATTGTTTACTGGGAAGAATTTGGCTTTATCATTTTTATAACTGCCCTTCAAACACTGCAGGCAGCTATTATATCTCCCCTTAGCCTCCTGTTTTTCAGACTGAGCAAACTCAGGTACTCCAATGACTCTTTTTAAGTTCTCTAGGCTCTATATCAGCGTAATACAAATTTATCTGTCTCAGAAAATGGGTATTATTAGAATTACAGTTATACCACACTGAAGTATCCTTTAAATTTGTGACCTGCTTTTGTGTGTGTGTACACTCACAATCTTCCAGATATTGGAAGCTCTGTGTTTGTTAGAATTGCACATACCAGGTAGCTGACATCATACAATATTTGTGAGGCCAGGATTCATCACACAACTTATACACCTAGATGGAGCCTAGTCACCTCTATATGTAGTTAACAGATCTCCATAAGCATTTTAGGCATTTGGGACATGAATACGAAATCTCTGTTTCTCTTAGTGACTATTCAAAGAGACTAGAATACGAAATCTCTGCTTCTCTTAGTGACTATTCAAAGAGACTAGGATTAATAAACTTCCCATGTAGATTGCACTTTAAGTGCCTAGAAATAATAGAAAGTAGACTTAAGTCCATATTGTAGTGTCTTAATAGAAAGTAACACGCAGCATTTTAACGTGCAGTAATACACAAAAAGATACTGATAAGGAAAGGGATGGATAATTTAGGACATTTATTTCTAACTACAACAAAAAATGTGAAATTTCTTTCACTGCTTGGGGTATTAACCACATTTTAATATCTTCTCAAATCAAATATGGTATAGTAGAAAAGAAGACAAAGAGTATTCATGTTGCTGTGGGCTCAGTTATGTGCAAAACTAGGTTTTAGGTATAATAAAAAGTCATTAGACAATTAAAAAAACACAAGTAGTAATAGCATGGAGATCAAAAGTCACATCTTCTAAAAAAGTGTCTGTATACAGTTTTCCTTTTTCAGTCAGTTTTTATACATCTACTCTTGTACTTGCCCATTCCAAGAGGGATTTCATTTTAAATTTTTTTTTTCAGCAATAATTTACCTCCTGTATACTAAGTAGCTTGTAGGATGATGATAAGCTAACCTCCCTAAAGGCAGAAGCAGGTTTTGTTTGTTAATTTAATTGGTTGGTGGGGTTTTCTTTCTGGTTTTGGTTCTGGTTTTAATCGCATGCAGAAAAAGGTGATGGTCTTTCATACTGCACGACCTGGAGTCATAGATAATGTTTATTAAAGATAGACAGCAACACTTATGTCTTAAGAAGGAGAGGTGGGGGGTGGGTGGAGGTGGTGGGGAGAAATCAAAAATGGAAGAAAGAAAAAAAAAGGCAACTTTGTAGGGAACACGTTACTTTAATGGGGTGTAACACAATTACGTACACATTCTAAACATGTGATGGAATGCCTCAAAGTATGTAAGAAGCTTTTCAGCTGGAGTGGAGTCCATTTTGATCCAAGTTTTATCATTTATCTTTAGTACACAGTCTACTAAGTTAATTTTCTTTCTATGGTTTGTGAAGAAAAGTCAGAACCTGCAAAGAAGGTTCATCCTGATTATGTCTGACAACTTACTTAGGAAGGGCAAATCACTATTGACAGCAAGCTTATATTAGATACTATCTTTTGGATGACCAATGTTAAATGAGATTCATCTCTCCTTCAGTCTGTCATGGTTCAGTGAGGAATAGTCAAGAAAAAACACTTATTTGCTGCTTCTAATTAAACAAAAAATTTCTACGTACGAACCAGATTAAAACTTCCACTTGCCTAAGAACAATAAGATTTTTTTTAAAAAACCCAAAACAACAAAACCCTCAAACACTCTGCCATCTGTTGAAACAGCAGCTAAATAGGGTTTCCAGGATTAACATTTAAATGTCTAAATTCCTTTTTCTTTCTGGTTCTCATAAAGAGTTAATTAATCCTTTACTTATTTCCACACACTCCCTTAAAATTTTTTTTCAGATGAAAATATTGTTCATTAGTTTCAAACTAACTTAAATCCCATTATTATCCTTTGAACATCAGTTTTTGCTGAGAGTTCAGAAGAGTTATAAAATAAAAATGACTAAGTGCTTCCAATTTACTTTTCTATTTTAATGCATTTTAAGAATTTCCAGTGTTTACATAACAAGGACAAAGTTGAACACAGAAGGACATAAAGGGGAAAAAATGAAATTTGTCAAACAACAGGCAGAATCTTTTACGCTGAAAAGTTCAAGTATATTTACAAAAATGATTTTTCCTCTGTGTCCATTTTCTCCCTGTCAGGCTTGCAATTTGGCTTCAGACGTGCCATTGTCACTTTTCAGCACAGAACATCTGACATAGGCAGGACAATAAAAAAGAGGAAAGGAAAAGAGAGATCAAGAAAATTCAAGGAAACTAGTTTCTTTTTATATCTTGGACAAGTTTGAAACATGCCTTTTATACTAGGTGATAGGCAGAGGCTCGTTTTCTGCAAGTGGCCATGTCCTTTTAACAGCAGATCAATGAACAGAATGCACATCACACTTTTAGTCTACTGTGATATTTTCAGCTAAGTAACAAATAATTTCTTTCATAAGGGGAACATATAGCAATGGAAATCTTCAGATACTTTCAGAGGAACTGCACACACATTTTAATATTCCTGTTTTATTGGGTTTCATATACAATTGGCAACTTTTAATTGGTATAATAGAGGTTCTTAAGCATGGGTAGACTACTTTCTTGTAACTCTTACTTTCATGTAAATACAGGGGAACACAATGAAGACGTGTTGTGGTATTTTAGAGTTTGCACTAGAATAACAGGAATTCTGTATTTTCTGTTTGTTTGTTTTTTACTCTGGATACTTTCTGTCTTAATGCAATTTGCTATCCAAAAGTATCTATTAGCAGCTGAGGTACTTATGATACCCAAGGCATCTGTAATTTACAGATATGACATGTGACCTGAATAAGATCTGTGCTTTTCGGGAGCACAGGTTGTAAAGCACTTGAGAAATCCTAAGGCATCTTATGTAGCATTAGGCAACTAAGTTTACACAAACAAATCAAACCCTCATTTTCAGCTTCACACATTTGCATGCTGGGAGATGGGAATCTCAGTGGCCTTAATTAAAGCAATTACCTTCTTTCAGGAGTGAATAAAAGACTGCAGATCTTTCAAGGACTGTTAAACTCACATGTTTGACTTCCAGTGTACGCAAGAAACAAATATAAAAATAAATCTTAATTCTTTAATTCATGCAGAACACTGAAAACCAAGGTGAAGGACATGACAGTGGGAACTGCCAATTGTTAAGAAAGACTCACAAGTCTTGGGAACATAATTAACTTTTTAATTAAACTTACCCAAACTTTTAATAAATCTTATAATCAAAAAAGATAAGCAAGATAGAAAACTAAATCCAAATTGTTTCTGTCATTTTGTTTATATTTGTTGACCCTGGTATACCACTTTTTAAATGTCTAGGACAGGGGTCCTCAAACTTTTTAAACAGGGGGCCAGCACGCGGACGAAGTGGCAGTCAGTCATCTGTGGCTGCTTGGTTTCCCCCAATAATCCCCGGCGAGCCCTAAAACTTGCTTTAAAAGGAACCAAATATTAAAGGAAAATGTGCACTGATAAAACAACATGGCTTGATTTTTAATGAAGGCAATCCAATAATCATATCTCAGTGATGTGAACTTAGTTTTTGAGGTGTTTTGCATCAGTTTTAGTAAGGATATTTTTCAGAAAACTTACTTAGTTTTGTTAATGCTGAGGAAACGTGGGTCATATTCATTAAGAATGTAAAGAACAGCAGAAAAAGATAAAACTGATATATAATATCATGGACATTGGTTTGACAAGTCACAAATTGTGTATCAGTTTTAGAGCAGATACTTCTTCCTGTAGTAATTAAGGTGTCTGTTGGAGATATGTATCAAAATATTTTTTGCCACTGTAATGTCAAAGTAAACACATGCTAGCTGTCTTAGTTGTTATAAATATTCAGAATATGTAAACCATTTTCATTTAAAATTCTAGATGTCACATTTAAATCTCCCTTCTGAAAGAAAATATAGCAAACGATATTTATAGCTCTGCTTCCAGAAACATTTTTAAACAGCACGTTTTTCAATATATCTCTGAACTGATGATTCAGTTTATTTCTTATCATGCTTTCCATTATAGACATCCTATTTTAAAGGATTTTAAAGATCAGGATAAAAATCTTTACTGAGTTCAAATGTAACATATTTTTATCTTGGAAATAAATGTTTTGTTAATAAAAATGGTGTGGGTTTTCAGGACGAACCTTCACAGAATGCATGCAACTAAATATTTTAGAATAAAATATTTGGAAAAAATAAACTTTATTAATTTCATTTGTATGGGGTACAATAGTGCCTCAATATTTTATACTGTAGGTAGAAGAACTGTTTAGAAAGTAAAACCTATATAATTACACATAACAGTAATTATATGACAGTCTCAAATATATAAGAAATTCAGTTAAGCAAAACAAGTAAAGTCTTCTAGACACAAAATTAAATTAATAAGCCTGAGAAAAGTAAGAAAGAACACTGAAAGAGAAAACAAAAGAGTGATATTGTTGCTCATTGACTATTGTTTGGGATGGGATTTTTCTCATTTAACTGTTAGCATGCTCAATACAGATATTCACATATAGGCTCCCTTCCTCATGAATGCAGAAAAATAAACAATCTTACAATGTGATTTACACTGCCTGTTTTAAATACTCATTTAAGAACAGGATGGATTACACTGTAAATGTGCCTGTTTCCCTCCAGTGACTATATATATATATATATAATTTAGACTGACTAGCTCTGATAATGATGTATACTGCAAAATCTGAATTTGGGCAGATGCTTCCAAATTCACCTGAATTTGGACTTGTTCAAAGCATATGAGTTGAAATCCAATTCAAACCAAATGTCTTGTTACATTTAAACATAGATACTGGAACCTTGACCTCGCAAAACATATACTGGGTTTCTTCATATTCTTATTGTCATTAGTACATAAGTTTGAACGCTGAAGTGCCATCACTTGAAAGTGGTCTGTAATTCACTTATAACTAAAATTAATAGTGAACTGAATAAACTAAGCATTTGCTCACCATTCTCTGAAAACTTGAGTAAGAATCATTCTTGTGTTTGGCAAGTGGAGTCTACATACAAGACCAGTCAAAGAACAACTCCAGATTTCTTTTTATTCAGCACCTTCATAGACGGGACAGTCTTAGAGTAGGTCCTTGTGTTCTAAACAGTGAGTATATAGAGAAGACTGATGTGTACTACTGAATGCTCAAGACCCTAGTCAGAAATATCCATTTTCTTAAGTATTTTCTCCTGACTAACATAAGGTGGCTCCTTTGTAAGTGTACTACAGTGATTTCTAGCTTCTCTTAAAAAAAAAATGGAAAAGAAAATAACTAAAGACTTTCAAGATTTCTACCATTATTAAACAGCTATTTGTTGTTATTATTAGGCAAAGGTAGGTGCTTAAAGTAGGCAACCATGTATATCTTTCCTGTTAACTTTAGTGAGGAAATAGTCTATTGTGACTGGGAACAATAATTGTGTACTATAATTCTGAAAGTTTAAACAGGTGATTCTTCTAACAGATTACAATTTAATTATAAATTAAGAGGCACGAGATGGGTATAAGTGAATATGAAAAAACAGTGAAATAACACCTATCAACATGGTCAATTTCATATATACTAATAGTTTAACATTGATTTTTTTTAATTCAGAGTTAAAGTTTAAAGTTTTTATTAATTTGTTAGTGATAGTCAGGTGTTTTGCTTCAATGTGTAGTAAAAGTTAGCTTTTGCATAAAAATGAGGTGTACATCAGAGACAATGTATTTATGATGGTTGATGGATTATGTGAGCAAACCTCTTATAGCAAAGTATGTTCTATCTGAAATAAGAAGTCATGAATATAGCAACAGGAATACAAAAGACAAGGGAAGATGAAATAAATAATTTAAATACATAAAGAAACAGTTAATCTACTGATGATTCTGTAAAAGCAGCCTATATGTTCAGCCACTTGTGCTGAAAATCACTTGAGTTCTCAATCCCTGTGATGGTCCAATCACAGCCAATCAATAGACTCACTTTGGACAGCTTTACCACTGATTATCTAAAAAGTTAAAATAAGGAAAAATATAAAATTATGATTTTTTCTTTATGCATTGTCATATTTATTTATCTTAAAGCAAGTATTTCTATTCTTAAGATTAGAGGGTTTGAGGTTAATAAGTCTTTTAGGACCTTTGACCAACAACAGAAGTTTAAATAAAATAAAGGAACCTAAATCCCTTGTGCAGCTTTGCAAACCTTTACCATTTCATTTGAAATGAATTTTCAAGCAAAGTATGAACTTGATGTCACTTCTAGGAATGACCTGAAAGAGAAAGGGTAGCTCAACATGCTGATAAGCAAGAAGGGATTCAGAAATTAAAAAAAAAAAAAAAAGGGGGGGGGGAAGAGAAAGTATGTAAACAGGTGAATGTCACCTCTAACTCATGTCAGTAAGAATGTAGTGAGACATGAATTTAATGAATATTATATTAGATTTGGCTCAAATCAGGAAAATAAACAAGAAAACCTTTGGCCATCAGGAAGGGAAATTGTCAATTAAGAAAAACAACATAGTTATGAAAAGAAATGAAAGTCATTTTTGAAGAAAACAGTAAAATAACAAGTAACTAATTTAAATGTAATTTGAGCAATACAAGATCAAATTATATAGAATAAATATATACAGCTGTGCCTGAAATGTATATTGTAAAAGCATAGACTGAGAAAAATGCCAAGAATTATAAATCCTTAAGTGTTAGGATAGGTTATTTTAGTATTTTTACATTGCTAATAGATTTTCAGTGGTGTGAAAAGAATAGAAAGCTATTAATGATAATTAGCAATAAAGCTGAAACCTTGCTGTAAGCCTACCTTCACAAGAAAAATAAAGTCTTTCAGACAGATGAGTACTAATTTAATTGAATCACACTACCATCTATTTATTGCTTCCAAAGATCAAGGCTTGTTTTAGAAATCTACACAATATTTGAACTGGAAGGCTATAGGTGACCAATGGCACTTTAATTAGTTCAGGCTCTGGATCAATCAGTCCTTTGCTGGTGCCTGACAGCTCAGATGCATTTGACATTATTGATCTTTGTCCATTCACTCATCTTCTCTCACTCTAAATTGTTTGCATTCCTTAATTCATTGTATTTTCACTGTCATCTTTCTAATCACCTGTGTGTGAATCGCTGCAATAGATCTTCATCTGCTTCATTTGTTCTTTATCATGACATTCAGTAGAATTCTCTTATTAATGTGTTATTTTAAAGAGTATTCACATGTGACTTGGAGTTATTTTTCTTGATCAGAGGTAAAATCTATTTGCTAACATTCTCTGTGACTGCTACATTTCTGAAGGGTTGCAAAGAATATTTTTTCTAACATTTGGTGCTGGAGAACAGTACTGAATGATCCCCTAAGTTTAGGAAAGGCTCACTTTCTAGGTGATCACTAGATCCCTAGTTTGAAACACAGCTCAAAATGAAAATTTATTCAGCAAGTCCAGATTATTCTTTGTTATTTTCTGAATGTTAACAGGATGATCAGGAACTAGTGTCAGTGTTTGACCATCTCTAGTCTCTCATTAGAGAACATTCAGTGCACATGAGCACTGTTCAGAGGGAAGTTGTATGTGGAAATGAAAATATATGGGAACAATTAGTTGAATATTACTTGGAAAAAGACCAGCCAATACTTGCCAAAGTCAAAATATCTATTGTCTATGCTTTAAAAGAAGTACAAAACCTAACACATATTTTAAAACCTTTTCTTCATAGAATTATGTTAAACAAAACTACATTGCAATTCTAGAAAAACACAGCTTTACACTGTATATAATGCTCTGACATGATAATGATGTTATCTATTGCTTTTTAAGAAGCAGGAAAATTGTCAGTATTGATGACAGACAAGGAATGTAATCTATGACAGCAGTTCCTATCTTCTGATACAGTATTGCCTTAACATTGCCCTAGTGTTCCGATATCACACTTTTTTTTTTTGTTGCTTATACTTTCCCCATCTTTTCTTTTCTAAATGATTAAATGCCTAACATACAAGAATAACAAACCAAAGATGGTAAAAACTTCCATTTGTATCAAAACCAGACATTTCTACTAATAACGAGTCTCATTAGGATACACTCAAGCTTTCCCCAGATACAAAGCATTAGAATATATGTCACTGAAAAAGCAAAGAAAATAATTATGACCTTATCAGTTTCTTCCAGTGTGACTCTCATCTCTCAAGTTATTTTTAGAAGAGATGGGAAAGAAGTCATGACATTTAAAATAAAAACTAAAGTAAATTCAAAAGAAATTAATAGACCATAGCATAGTTGGAAGGGTGCGGGAAAGGTGGACAAAACTGCAGTACAGATATCTACTTGCAGTTTTAATGTCAAGGAATTTTCAGGCAAAATCAACAGTGATTACACTTGTTTATCATCCTCACCTCGTCTGTGTGTGTATTCATATAAACATATATTTATAATGTTACTGTAACCACTGATGCCTTACTCTGTAACCTTTAAAGCTGTGAGAGAAAACAAAATCAGATTTTTTTTTCTTTTTAAAACATTGTTATGTCAATCCCAATAATGTCATTAGGTTTCTAATATTCAAGTCAAAAACTCGAATCATCTTTATTAATTCTTTGTGTAAGCCACGTGTTCGCTACTTACCTTTATTAAAACATAAAGAAAGAAAAAAAACCACAACTGTTGCATGGGAAATATTTTATAATTTTTTTTTTCAGACAAATTTAGTGGGCTAGAACTAGGGTTCAGTTTCTGTGCTCAACTGCCTACAGCTCATGTATTTACAGAACAAATGGCAACATGTTGTAATAAAGTTTGAATTTTTTTTAATGTATGTACTGAATTCTTTTTATGTCAAAGATAACAAAATTAGTTTGCTTAGCTATCCATTAGACTGAAGAGAATCAAATTTAACATATGTTGGTTGACAGCAAAATTCTCAGAATAAATTTGATATAACTACAGAGGTTGTACACTGTCCTAGTGGGCCAGGGCAATACGTACTATCTTTTCTCTGAAGCAAAAAAAGATTGAATGCATACTTACCACCTTTCATTTTAAATAAAAGAATTATATCTAAAGCTGAACAAAAACCTCTTAGCCAAAGGGAATTTTTTCTCAACACAGAACAAACCTGGATACATTTTTTTTTACTTTTAATAATATTAGTATGCAGTCAATATGACTTTTTGGAAATGCACATTAGTGCAGCAGGAAGAACAATTTAGTCCTCCATTTTTATAAAAGCATGACTAACTATAATAGTACCTCACCACTGGGAATAAAACCAGTTAGATATTAAATTAATGATCTTTGCAGATCTGCTTCCTACTACCATTTTGAAATTTCCCTTTTAGTCTCCTAGAAGACTGTGCAGGATGGCAACCAGTTAAAGTAGTAAACAACACACCACATATATTCTGATAGGAACAAGGGTTCTAGTGTTGTAAGGTGATATAAATAATCAAATTGGTTTAAGTGATTTTGCTGCAAATACAAAACCCCATATATATATATATATATATTTCATTTTCTTCTTTTATTAGCATTCACCTTCTTGTGAGGACTTTTTGGATCTACGATGATGTCTGCTTGTAAGTATTAACAAGTGGAACACTGATTTACTGTAAACTTACTTTCAGCATTGCAGCTAAAGCAATCCTAAAATGTGGAAAATAATTAATCAAATTATATTTCCTTTTCCCAAGGTGCCATATTACCCATTTCTATCATGCAGAAGAGAACTCTACTCTGACAGACTGATACAGAAATAATTTGATTTTGGCTATGGGCTGTACAAAAAGAACACCGTAAATGCTCATTGCAGAACTGCAGCTGAGATTGTATTCTCATCTTCATAATTATGAGTGTTTGTTTTAATTTCCCTTCTTTGGTAACCAGTTCCCAAATTATCATATGAATAAATAAAAGTAGAATAAAATAAAATAAAACAAAACAAAACATTTTTTCCTGCATCATTCCACTAACAAATCCTGTAAAAATTTAGCATTTTGAGATATAGGATGGTCAATGGACAGAGGAAAACTGATCTATTTGAAATCTAACAATCTGTACGGAAGGCTCAGAAGAACAAATGCAAGATGAACATATAGTGTTGTAACCGGCCAAAGTGAACAACTTTAGAAACACTTAGTACTGGTTTTGGACAATAAAGTTACGGTTAAAGAAATTGATCCATTTGAGTGTTGAGGCTTTTACTTGTTTTTCTCCAGAAATAGATCTGATAGATCAAAAATAGATCAATCCATCTCTAATCAAAGTATTTTAAGAAAATGAATATAGATATGGTTAGTCATTAAAAAAGTCTCAGGACCAAGAGAACAGTAAGTCATGGATTTCGCAGTTTTCATGTTTTTACACACTGTTCATTCCTAGAAAGTCCATTAACCAAACAGCTCCTTAAATGACCAGTTGTGAGAGGAGTTTCTTACTAGTAATACATGACTTATTACAATAAGACAATACCATTATTATCACATGACACACATCATATTTTAAAATTTAATGCTCATTAAGTCTTAATGCTCCCATATGGTCAACAATCAAAACCTTCATCAACAGAGCAAATTGTACACTTTGGATATCTTAGCTCTAAACATTTTTAGATGACACTTAATTCTACTATTTCACACAGTGGGATTACGTAAACACCCTAGAAAAAGACAGAGAACTATATTTTAATATTGATAAAAATGTGACAGCTATTCCTGGGATGATTTAGTCTCCAACAATAAGAACTTCATACACAGTAAAGTGTGTATTAATACTGCTTATATACAAATAGAGAAATAAATGTTTATATATTCTGGAGAATAGATGAAAAATATTGCTTAAGATTATCTCAAAAAGCAATTCACAATCTTTTCTTTCAGTGTTGACAATAAGTGTTATTGGTCTTAAAATGCTTCACAAACTTTGCTTCATACTCCTGAGTAGCAGCCCTTGGCAACTCAAATATTAATTAACACTCTACATATATTTACATACTGAAAAGAAACAATTTCTTCTCTTCCAAGTACTATGTTTTGTCAATTTTATAATGTACAACAGGCGGTATTTTTATAATGTCCTGTTACGTGGATTAGCTAATTTGATAACTTTCCAAATAACAGCTGTGAAATTAATTTCCCACTGACAATAATGACTGATACAGCGGGAAATGCATTATTGTATAGCAGTGCATAGCACACTGCCTCACATTCATGGGCAGCTGATAGAAAAAAGGAACCTTATGCTGCTGTTTACATTCCTTGATCTGTAAGAAAAGGTCTAGTAGTACTAGGAATATGAGCAAACCAACTCCAACTGCACTGTAAGTGTAGCAGGGCAAGCCTTTTCATGACAATTAGAAAAAAAATCCTCTGGTTCTTGTTCCTAGTAACAACAGAAAAGAGAAGATATTTTCTTGTGTCCCAGGATTTGGCATATAGAAGAATATCAGAACTAACCATCACCTCCAGATAGCCAGAACTATTTGAAATATGTGTCTTTAGTTACTACGAAATAAATACTATCACCTATGAATTGTAACAAACTTTTGTTCTATTTTAAATGTGCTATAAACGTCTGAAATTTTAAATTAATTTTTGAAAACATGGAATGACTCTCTGTATCGGAGAAACTAGGGCCTTTCCTGCATTTCCATGTTTTTCTTTACTTTGCAAAGCAGTCACAAACTCTCTGATTTTGAATGCTTAGTATGGGCTGTACTGAAAATTTGTCAAGTGAGACCTGAGGCACCTCATGTTGAGGATGAAACTTGCAATTCTCACTGTATGACAGAAAGATGTGTTATGGTGAACTCCATCTGGTCTCGTAGTCAAGTCTGCCTAGGAACCAGGGGTGCAAAGCCCACCTGAGAACGCACCTTCTCCACAATGTGAACACACAGTCACTTCCTCAGAGCCTAACTACTCTCAGAAAGCAGCCTAACTGCTGCTTCAAGTAGCATAGCCTCCAAATAATCAAAATGCATTACGTGCAAAGAGTTATTTCCCATTAATCACAAGCAATCAATTATTTTATTTACTAAATACATCATTTCACTGCAGAGAAAGAGGAGGAATTGTTATTTCTTCACCTATTCACCAGTAATTTGCTGCATCACTTACTTTGGACTTGATGGCAAAATGATAGTATAATGAAAATAATAATAATTTAAAAAAAATTATGGAGACTATACTCAAATGGCCACACTGAGGCTGAGGCTTCTTCACTTAGAATAATTTGTCCATAGTAATGCCCCATTAGCTGCAAAGGAGTTTCTTTTACTTGACCTCAGTATACTTGGTGTCAAGGAAATTATCACATAAAGAAAAACAGCTTTATGGTTTCAGTTTTGTATTTTCTCTCACAAGTAGTTGTTTTATAATTCATTTAAATGAAATAAAGGGACATGTGTTAGTTGCTAACAGTGACACTGATCATGCCTAGCATAAACACTTCTTAATTATGCTTATTTCTTTTTTCCATGTATGAATCATGAAGCACAGAAAAAACTTGACTGTTGTTTAGGTATGTGCTTTAAGCCCAAGCACATGTTCTACAGTCTCAGAAACTAATTATAAATCAAAATGGATTTTGACAGAGGTAGAAGTACAAAGTCAAAGAATAATGTCAAACTTTATGATCTGCTAGGATTTAACATATATTCAATTATTCTGATCACTTTCTGGCAGGTTCATAAATGAAGCTGTCAACAAAAGGGGCATTGTATGAGATACAAAGACCAGGAAGACTCAGCCCATCTGAAGTTTGTGTACTTCACATTGAAAAAAAACCCCGCAACCCAACAAAAAATCAACAACAATGCAAAACCAAACCCAGACCCACAATGAAGTTGTTTCAAATGGTAATGGAGGAAAGCAGTGGTTAACCTAAAAGGTCAGACCCTTGATTAGGAGTAGCACTTCAATGTGTTTGTTAGAAATAATATTTCCACTGGGATTCAGCAAGATGAGCGCTCTCATTTGCTGATAGAAGAGATCTCACATAATGAAGAAAGAGCAGGAGGAGGAAGAGATGTTATTCTGCAGTGGAACATCTCTTCCATTGAAGAGTGTATTTCCATGCAGTATGACTGAAATGCACACAGTTTCCCAGTTTGAAACACATAGCTGAAATTGCAAGAATAGTTATTGTATATATCTTCAAAATTATTCGGTAAATTGGTTTTCATTTTATTCTTTCATTTTAGTCTTCATTTTTGAAAAGAAAGAAAATTACAATTAACAGCTCAAATGTACTTTTGATATAAAACCAATGTAGCCATGATTTGTTAAGTGTTACAACATCACTAATCTGTCATAGGAAGATAGTTACTAATTCATTAATCTTCTCAAGTTTGAAATAAGTCTGCAGGTAGGAAAAAATACTCCATTAAAAAAAAAAAAGAAAAAAAAAAGCTAACTTAATTCTGATTTTCCACTCAAAAAAATGATTCCTTTTCCTAAATCATGTCAGATTTAATATTTTTACTTCCAAGGTTGTATTTCAGAGAGTAGACAGATGATTCAGCCTTCATTTATATAAGAACTATTTCTTCTTTTCTTCTTCTTCTTCTTTTTTTTTTTTTTTTTTTAAATTATAATTTCTAAGAAATAATCTATTTGGACTCAAACTACCTTATTCCTCTTGGTCTTCACAATTTTATTAATGTTTTATATTAACAGAAATTCAGATATTCTTTCATAAATCCTTTGATTGTGATCATGACATTTCATATATTAGAAGTTCAAGTTTGCCACAAACACTTTCTTTTCTTTTTTTTTTTCCTTTCATCATCCCGTAAAAGCATTAATTTTTCTAAAGCATCTGGGAAACTAACATATTTTTCAGATCGCCTACCTGTGTTAATAAAATATTTTACTGTTACCTATAGACAAATGATGTATTCTTTGCTACTGATTTTTAGTAGAAATTATGTAGTCCTGTTGCATTATTCGCATAAAGTGAATTATCCACTTAATTTCAGAAATGTTAGTCTAATGCCATTTTTGACCAGCTGCAATTTCTTGCTTTGCATTTCAGAAATATATCCTTGTTTTTATTTTGCTGTTTTTCAAGAGTAGCTTCTGGCCTTCTACAACCATGTTTTCCTATGGAGTTTCTTTAAAACAGATTCTGGCAAGATAGGAAAGTGTGGAAAGGTAACTAATACAACTGCCAATATCTGTCATACCTGTTCACACAAAGGGTGATCTGTTGTGAGAATCTTAAGACTACCTGATTCAAAGATTCTTAGAATAATTTTGGTTGGAAAGGACCTTTAGAAATGGTACAGTTCATACATGCTTAAAACAGAGCCAAAATCAAAGTTGGAACCAGCTTCAGTTTGATGAAGTTCTCAGGGTCATAGCCATGAGTTTTAAATATCTTGAAGGATAACAATTCCATTACCTTTCAAATCAATCTGTTCCAACAGTTGGCCTCTCTCACTATGAAAAAAGAAGTTTCTATCTAATTCAGATTAAGAGTAGGAAACAGATCATGCTTATAAAAGGTAAATTAACACTGAGTCAGTAGACTATGTCATGCATCACAGAAGAGTAAAACCAGTCCTGTCCTTGCCTGTTCAACACATTTGTCCTTTGCCTTAATTCTTCTCAGAGACTCCAATACTTAAATATACAAGTACTGATTGCTCTGCTATGTATAATTTCATAGCCAATTAACAATTAAAAGTTTAAGAATTTAAGAAACTCATTTACACTAATAATTCATGGTACAAATGGCATTTTTAGGGGGTTTAGATCTTTTCTTTTGGATATTAGAAATATCAGCAATTATTAGAGAAAAAGAATACATATTAACTAGTGGCTTAGAAGAATGTGAGAGCTAACCTGCACACATTAAATGAGCTATACAATTTTATGTTTTCTGAAAACATGAATCTACTGTTGGAAAAGAACAGTGTCAAAAGTAAAGTTAGTAAAGGTGTAAGCACCAAAACTTTAGACAAAGAGACAAAACATATTTGTAGCCTTAAGAAACCAGTATCATGACTTTCACAATAATTTGTTCTGACATCTGTGTCAAGGCAATCACTGGGACTACTCAAGTATTTAAATTTTGAATGTTTAATGTTTTTCTACTAGTAAGAGTGGGCTTTATCAGTCCATTTGCTAGTAGGATTGGACCACTGAGGTCAGTTTTTTTGTAACTATGACAATGCTTCATTTTTTTTAAGTGTTTAAGGACAATATACTCAGAAATTTTTCATCAGAATGTCATCATGTCTAATGCACTCGTGTATCTTTCTTGCTTCCAGTGTTGCATGGTGAACTGTTGGGCAAAGCAGAAATGAAACCCAGGAGACATGACCCCATAACTGTGTTTTATCAGCTGTCCAGTCAGTGCAATTTTGCAGAGTACAAGATGAGCTACTAAAGTTTACTAATCATAATTCCACCATTCTCATAATGCTCTGATCAAGATGCAGAAAGCAATGGATTTTCTTCCCAACTTATTCATGGCTCCTATTAAAGCAAAATAAAAATGCATTATATTTTTAAATTATTTGTTCTCTTCTCTTCATTGAAGTATTTCTGCCTAAATGTCAAATTTCCAGAATGTTTTGCATTTCAGTGTGCATATATTCACAACATTCTTCATTTATACTTCCACTTCATTTTACCCTGCCTCCTGAATTTTTTGTCAGAAGATACCTATTCCCTATCATGTATTTATTTTAATAGATATATGTGTGTGTCTCTGTGTCTGTGTATACACACACAACCAACCTAAATAATATAAAGTTTGCTTGACTGGTTAATCCCACAGACAAAAGCAAATTCTTTACACACATATGTTAGTAATGCCAAGAAACTACAAAAGAAATCTACTATAGTATCTCACCTGCCTGCATCTTGAGACTGCATCGTTTCTGTGCAGCCGACAAGCTTTTGACACGTGGAATAAAATCCTAATGACTAAGCACGTTCTAAAGGATGAACATTATTTTGGGGCTCCTGTTGAAATTTAATCCATTTGCTCAGCCATTGATTTGATATCAAATATAAAACTAGTGAAGAACATTGAACATTTTTATTTTGTTCACAGATAAACTACTATCTGAAAAATTGCAGATGGAGCTTACTTACATACTAATATTTCTTACTTAAATATGAACATCTCCCAAGTTCTCATAACTTACACTTGATAATTTTAGGTCATTTTTAGTGTTATATGCATTTAAAGCAGACATAATTCACATGTAACCATAATGTTCCTATTCATATACACATATACATATAAATTGGTTTATTGTGTTTACAGTAACAGGGCAACTGAGATGCTGAAAATGAATGCAAGAGAGATACTTTTTAGAGGTATGTAGTTTTAGGCTGATTTGATTATACAGGCAATAAAACTTTAGCTCGCTGCTGGTGACTGCCTTCCAAAATTGAATAAAGAAAAGCTGAATGTCTAAGGGATTGATTATAAATGATATTGTGATGTAATCACTGTGGTTCATGAGTGTTAAAGGTTCTTGATGTCTAAAAGATCAATCTCTAATGAATTCCACTAATTTGATGATACTCCCTGATGAAGTTTCTGTAGCCATAATGTAGTGACTGTTGAAATAAATAAAAAAAAAATCCCCACACATTAATATTCTGTCCAAAATGTGAAGAGTAAAAACCCCTAATTTGAGGACTGCACACGGTTTGGCCCTTCCTTAAACAGTTGTAATTAGACTTCATGTGAATTGGTGTTCAAAGAACACAGCTGAAAAAGATGTAGACTCATGTTAAGCATCCGTTAAAAAACATTTGTCTAACTGAAAGTATGTTCTTTAAATGTACCAATTGTGATGTTTTAATGGTCATATTTCTGTTGTAAGACATTCTGTATTTTTAAGCACAAAGGAAATCATAGCATTTGAGTAGTAGATTGCCTAACTGGATGCTTTAAATCAGGGGTCCTCAAACTACGGCCCGCGGGCCAGATACAGCCCCCCAGGGTCCTCAATCTGGCCCTCGGTATTTACAGAATCCCCCTGCCCCCCCTTCCCACCCCCGCCGGGGGTTGTGGGGGGGAAACCAAGCAGCCACAGATGACTTTCTGCCACTTCATCCAAGCGCCGGCCCCCTGCTTAAAAAGTTTGAGGACCCCTGCTTTAAATAACAGAGAAAAGATAAGTCCTCATGGCCAGTGCAAAAGTAATGTAATTACACTGAGGATTTGTCTTTGAACTCATGATAACAGAAAAATATATTAAAAAGAAAAAGACCAGATTTGAAGTCTGATCTACCTTCAAAGTTCAATATCTAATTGGTACCTCAGGGTTGTGTCCAGTTGAATTTCAAATACCTCCAAGGACGGAAATTACAATATTTGGCCTCTCAGAATGGGGGGGGGGAAAGCCTCAAAACTTAATATCTAATTGGAATTTCTCTAATTGCAGCTGGATTCCTCTCATCCACTCAGTTTACACTTGTGAAAATAGTCTGGCTCTATTTGGTATATAACATCCCATTTGGTGGATGAAGACTGTAATTAGGCTTGTCTTTAGTCTTTTCTTCAGGCTGAAGAAATCCTGCTCCCATAGTTCCTTCTTGAATGTCATGTTCTCCAGCCCCCTAATCATTCTGGTGGCTCTTACTGAATATCCAATATCTTTTTGTCTTTATTATGTTGGGGAGCCTAAAACAGATATGGTACTCCAGATGCAGTACTACAATTGAAAGAGTGTAAGAACAAATTCCTGAACTTGATGGCTATGCTGTCACTAATACAGCCTTCTATGTGGTTGGTCTTCATCGCCTCAAAAGCTTAATTTTGAATTGTGTCCAATTTTTTTTCTGCCAGGATCATCAGGCCTTTTTTATGCAAAGTTCCTTCCACGCGTGCTGGTCTTTGGCCTATACTGCCATGGGAAGTTTTTCTGGTACAGACACAAAACTTTCAACTTCCTATTTTGTTTTAATTTTAGCTTTGTGGAAACTCAACATTCGCTCAAGAAAGGACTTAGCACACTCTTGCAGCCTGTCGATGTTCCTCTAAACAGCAGGAGAGTCTTCCAGAACACTGACTAGTTCCCTGTTTTCATAGAATCATAGCATCATTTGGCCTTGTTGAACTTCATGAGGTTCACATGGGCCTACTCCTCAAGCCTGCCAAGGTCCCTCTGGATGTCATCCCTTCCTTCTAGTCTATCAACTGCACCATTCACCATGGTGTCAGCTGTAAACCTGCTGAAGGTGCACTCAATCCCACTATCTATATGGCTGAAAGTATTAAATCATATTCATCCTCATATGGACCCTTGAGGGGAACCACTGATTACAGGTTTCCAATTGGACACTGAGCCACTGACTGGAATTCTTTGGATGCAGCCTTTCAGCCAATTCCTTATCCATTTATACAGTCCATCCATTAAATCCTTCTTTCTCCAATTTAGCACGGAAAACACTGTGTGGGACCACGTCAATGGCCTTACAGAAATGCGGATAGTTCTTCCCTTGTCCACTGATGCTGTCACTTCATATACTTTGGTGTCATCTGTGAAATTTCGAAGGATGAATTATGTCCTTTCAGCTAGGTCATTAGAGAAGATGTTAAACGGCATCACCTCTGTATCAGATCCTGAAGAATACCACTTGTAACTGGTCACTATTTGAATTTTCACTTCTGATCAAAATCTTTTGAGCTAAGAAGTATGACCTTGCTAAGAGCTAAGAAGTATGACCTTGCTAAAGCTGCATTTCACCAACACAGCAATAAGGACGCTGTTGGAATGAGTGGAAAAGGCTTTGCTAAAGTCAAGATAAATAACATCCACTCCTCCTCTATCATTCATTGGTGTAGTTTTCTCATTATAGAAAGCAAGAGCTTGGTCAGCATGATTGTTGCTTGAGAAATCTATGCTGGCTTTCCCAAACACAACTCATCTTTCACATGCTTTAAAATGGATTCCAGGATCTTCCTGGGGAATTAGGTACACCTCACCAAATTCTGATGTTCCCCAGATTCTTCTTTTCTTTTCAAAGACATGTGTTGTATTTGTCTTTTTTCAGTGATGAAGAACATCCCTCAGTTGCTGTAACCTTTCAAAGTTGATCAGGAGCCACTTCTTCTTGGTCCTGATTTGTGGGTCAGAGATGCTTGATTCTGGTGACATCCTTGAGATAACTTGTTTGTCTTCACCTGTTTATGTGCCACTATACCTATTTAGTAAGTGGATATCATCGTATGGACAAAAAGACTTATTTCTGTTGATGGAAGTCACATTCTGTAGGTATTTTGCATTGCCAATCCACAGGCTTCATATTGACCACCTGGTAGTGAAGGATCTCAGGATCTGTCTGGGCTTTTGTTGGCCTGAGCTGGTTTTGATTTCCCTAATGCTAAAATGGCCACTGCCCAACCTCTTGCACGTTAAACCCTGTAAATACTGTATCAGCTGAAGGTGACACCACAAAGTGATCCTGCCATACAAGACAGTGTTTCTTAATGTTCACTGAGATGAGGGAAGGCTGTTAGGGGATTTCTAAACACTGTTTGGAGACTATTGAGACTGAAGCAGTCTGTAATAAGAAAACCCAAGCAGACCTAGACCTTGGCTGCAATAAGAAAACCTCAGCAGATCCCCCAGGTGGAGGGGATGGAAGAAGAAGCTCATACTCTAGAGCAATTACTTCTAGTGAATATCTCAGGATGCTGCTGAGTAGCTGCAATACTCCCTTACCTCCTTCCTTGAGGAAGTCTGAACCAGTCAATCTTAGGACTCAGAGTGGTGGGTAAAATGTAACACTGGAGAAACAAGGTAGATGCTAAGAAGGTTGTTTTTTCTTTGGGATTTCAGTTTGTGGTTTTTGGTTTGTTTTGTTTTGGGGTTTTTTATTATTATTATTATTTCTTTCCCCTGCATAACAATTTTAACACTATCATTAATACAGTTTTTTTGTATTACTCTGGATTGATAGTGTTGATAATACTGCAACTTTACAATTACAATGATAAAACAGCAATTGGATTAAAAGTATATTTTATCTTTTTATAATTAATGTTTTCCCTTTTTTCCAAAAGACAAAAATTTCCAGCCACCTCACTTTCATAGTCTCCACTTGTGCAAGCACAGCTTACCTGCTGTTCTGGGTTTGCACACTTGTTTGTGCAGGGTCTTTGCAAGGAAGTGGGCAATCTCCTGTTCATCTTCCCTGATGCTCTGTTGCCTGACCCTCCTCCCACTGGACTCTTTTTTGGTGGCTCAGTACCACCACCTCAGGGTACCTCCCATAGGTCAGGCAACCAGTGTCTTCAGCCTAAGGAAAAGGCACCAAGCATTTCTTGCAGCCTGAGACATGCATGGTTGTGTCCTTCCTTAAGAGTTCCATCTGGTTCAAGGTCTTCACCATGCTGGAGTCATGCCGTGTGACATACCAACACTTTATGCAGAACTGTGCTGTCTTAAGCACTACCTGTGGGCCACCTCTTCAATTGACAGTCTGAGAATAAGGACTTGTTAGAAAAAGATAATCAGAATGTTTACATTTTTAAAAATCTTTTAAGAGAAAGTAGCATGATCTAATGGATTTGAAATATTACTGTGTTGCTTATGGCACATAAAATGCCTGTACACATTCACTTTGTCCTTGTCTTTGCTTTTCTTAATGTAAACCCAAAAATTTATTTTCCCTGATGAAGAATATATATTTTTTTACCTAAACTGAGCTACAGCAAGGGAATGAACGACCTTCAAAGTCTTCTCTCTGTTTCCATTACACAGTTTTCATTACCACTAAAAGCAATAGAGGCCTGTGGAAGATGAAAGCCCAAATGAGTAAGTGTGAAACTGTTAAAGACTAGCAGAGCTGGCAGAGAGGGTGGAAAATGCGAGTTCTGCTACTTCTAGACAAAACCCAGAAACTTTTTCCTCATGTCTAACTAAAACATACACCATTGTCAACAGAAAGTAGAAACAGTTGACAGCAGCACACAAAAGCATTTCCCAAAGCTACTACTAGCAATTTCAATACATTAACCACAGACAATAATGGACAGCATTTTCAATTTGAATAGACATTTTCTGGGCATTGAAAGAATGCTGAACAAAGATGTGAATACTACTGAAGAGCTGTGAGGTACAACAATAAAAAAAAATAGTGAGGGAGATTATTTCTGTCCTTAATTATTCACGGATTGCATGAAGTCCACTTCTTTCAGTTAGAAAAGCTAAATACTATATTTACTCTTACAGTTACAGGAGTGTTAGTAAAAAAGGATTTATTTTTTATAAAAGCAATGCTAGTTCTTATATTTTTCACAATTTAAAATGCATTTGTACAAAATAACTTCATACAACGAAGTTCATAATAAATTTAAGTCAAAGTCAAAGGAGAGTTTTGTTAAACATGCTTTTGAAGTTTTCATTGAATAATTCATTCTCCTTCATCCCATGCTTGAAGACCACAGGAGGCAGTAAGAACTTTCTGATAGGTTTTTATAGCAAGCTGAGAACTGAATTGTGCCTATTCAAGTTGCTTGTGCTTAGTAATATAAACAGTTTTGTAATTAAGTTCTTCAATTAGTATTTTACGATTGAGCTACAAGACGAATAATTGTTAAATCTGTTATGAAATACTCTGGGTTTTTTTCATTTGTGGATATTCTTAAAGCTTCTTTATCTTAGACTGTTTCTGTCAGAGACCTGGAATTATGTGTCTATTGCAGTGTCATGTCTTCCGTTGTTCCTTTAGTTCTGTTTCTTTATATAGCTATAATTTGTCCTTTTTTTATTATTTTTTTTATTAATTTAAGAAGCTGGATTTCCTTTTGTTGAAGTATATATAATATCCTTTTCCTGTAAAACTAGGTTGTTGGAAAAAGGCAAATATACATTAAAATGGAAATACCAAACATTGTAAACCTACATAAAATTGATATATAATTAAAACCAAACACATACATCAGTGACATTAATTATAAATAGATGGTAATAGAACTAGGTCCAAAAAATGTAAGAGCTGAAGTCTGCCCACTTTACCTAGATAAAATATACTTTATTTTCCAGGAGCAAAAAATGAGCAGATGCAGTAGTCATGACCATGGAGATACATTTTACTCCACTATATGATTTTATGTTCAATGGTGGGAGAAGAAAAATGTATGCAAGTGGAGGAATGAGACAAAGTAGGCTTCTGTGGAAAACATAAATCAAGCTCACATTTAAAAGTAGACAGCATGAGTAGAATATATGTTTCCCTGGTCAAGCTGATGAAGCAGACCTAGTGATGGCCAAGTAATGCATATATTTACAATACTGTAACTCATTGCATCAGAAACAAACAGAAGGAATTGGAAATCAGTGTGCGTTTGCAGAGCTATGTTGGGATAGCTTGCATGGCTGGAATGTTGGGATGGGTGGATTGAGGGTCTTTAGAAAAGACAAGCTAGGAAGGTAAAAGAGCATGTGGCAGTGTGTGATGTAAAGATGGGGCTGGAATGCAAGGAGTTTTCTCTTGGAACAGATCATGAGACAGTCAAGAGTTTTTAAGTAAGGGTCAGAAGACAGACAAACAGAAGTGATGCCAGGATGGGTACCTGCTATGCCTAATCAAGAAGAGGAAGTAAAAGAAAGCTTCTTTATACAACAGTAAGAAACCTCACAATTGCAGGACTTGATACTCATGGGGGACTCCAGCCACCTGGACAGCTGCAGAATGAGTAACATGACTGGGCAATCAATCCAGGAAATTTCTGGGGTGTATTAATGTCAATTTCTTGATGCAGTTGTTTCATAAGCTGACTAGAGGGCATTTTCTGCTGGGCCTGTTGATGCTCAAACTAGCTGAATATGTAGTCTTACAGCAGCCTTTGTCAACAAAGGCTGTGGACAGAAGTGAGCAAGACACGTTAGAGTCACAACCGTGGTACTTGGAAAAACACATTCTGTTTTGTTGAAGGACCTGCTTGAAAGGATATAATGGCAGCCTGTCCTGGAGGTCCCAGAGGCCCAGGAGGTCATCTTCATGGGTGACCTCCTCAGAGCACAAGAACAATGCACAGAAAGTAAGGCAGGCCAACTTGGATGAACAGGGAATTCTTAACTGAGTTCAAATTGTAAAAGGACTTATTGACAAGAATGGCCTGGCTACTGAACAGAGTCAGGAATGCCAAAGCTTTGCTGGGTTGAAAACTGGAAAGGATGTGAAGGTCAACAGGATAGGTTTCTGTAAGCGCCTCAGCTGCAAAAGGAAAGTTAAGAAAAGTGAGCTTAGTCCAGGAGGACTTGGGACACAGTGACAAAAGGTATGGAAAAGGCCACGGTGGTCAAACACTGGAACAGGCTGCCTAAAGAGCTTGTGAAGCTTCCATCCCTGGAGATATTAAAAACTCAGCTAGACATAACTCTAAGCAAATTGCTTTAAGTGGACCCGGTATGAGAAGATGTTGCACTAGGGAGCCTCCATAGGTCCTCTTCCTATATACATGATTCTATGAAAACATTTTTTAGTATTCTAAGGAATTGATTTTAAAAGAAAATAAAATTAATTCAGTTTGGATTTTCCCCCCCCCTCTAACAAAATTATCTTCCTAACAGGTATTCTTTAGTTCATAAACATATAAACCTATGATGAATAGTGGTTACTTCTTTTCATAGATATTCTGAATGTACTACATGTATCATTACCAAAATTGCTTGAGAGTAATGAAGAAGAGGTGATAAACCCTTTAATGAAGTTACACATAAAAGAAATTATACTTTTGTTTTATTTTTCTTTACCAAGTGCTGCTGAGAACGTATGATATTTAGAGAAGCATTGTAAGGGAATTTTAAGCACATCGATGTATAAATTCTGGTTTGTGTTCTTAATCATCACATTTCCTTCCTTCCATATTTTAATTAAAATATTTATAAACAAAGGAAAAGTCTATTTTACTTTCTTATTTAGATGTTTGGAATGCTACTTTAAATATTCACTATTGGTATTGACATTTACTAATAAAATACAGACTTTCTATTTATATATGTATGCCGAAACCTATATATGGCATGTTATTATACTGGAAAATTAACAGTTTCTCTTTTGATAACCTAAGTTAATCAAAACTGATTTTAATCGGAAAAAAAAACAACCACCAAAACCAACCAGGAGTGAAGGTGTGAAACTTCCTGCAGAAAAAGGACAACTTTTCTGTAACCATTACTCTTTGTCAGACGAGGAAATGGACAGTAGTAGGACACATGTAGAGTTAAATCAATTATTCTGTAAATAAAAGAATTATAGATATTTAATATTAATACACAATTATAATTTTCTGCTTACCTTGTCACTTCTCCCTTCCACAAAGGAAAACAGAGCGTTTCTATTTCTTTTCAAGATTTTGTGTGAATACGACGAATAAAGACAGCTGGATTTCAGTGAAAGTAATCTATTTTCGTTCTTTTTTAGATTACGTTTCTGGTTTATGTATAGAATTACTTGAATCACATTGCTTATATTAATAGCAATATTATACAATAAAATAATCGTACTGAACTTCCTGATACAGAAATTTCCAGGACTCTTAAACATTAGATATTTTTTTCTAAGAAATATTCATCATACTGGTTTTGGTTCTGATACTTATTTACAATAATAATAATAAATGTAATTTTTGTTAACATGATCATGTCAAAACACTGTTGAACTATTGAAAATATTTTAAAACTATGGAGTAAACACAATAGAAGGCTCAAAAACTGATGATTGTATGGGCATATGTTCATTGAAATCTACTTACAGGTATTAAAATATGTAAAGATATCAAAACCACTTTGCAATATTAGCACACAGAGAAAAACAAGGTCTTAACCTGAAAGAATCTACAGCTATGACATAATGATGAGAAACCAAAAGTAACTGTGGACTAGCACAAAAGACATCAACTATATCAGTAATAGAAGCATTATTTCATAGGAAATTGCTCAAATTGCTTTGCAAACAGTGAAGGAAGGTTTGACATTTGCTTTACACACATCACTGTAGGTATGAGCTTCCTCTGTATCCTTCTCTATAAGCAAATCTACCAGGATTTGAACTTTCCTGTGAAGGCGGTGAAGTCACAGAACTATATTTAAAACGGAGTATATTTACTTATGATCCAGTTCACTATTTTCTGTAATACCGTTTCAAGTATCTGATACTAAGAAATCCCAGACTGTGCAGATATGCTAACAGAGATGCTCACGGGTGCTCTTTTATATGCTTTCCTGAGTCACAGTCAGACATCTGCTATATATTTTCTGGAGAATAAAATGTGTTTTAGTCTGAATCCTCCCTCACATCCTCCTCCCTCTACAAATATAGCTGATATCATTTGACTTAAAAAATGTTAAGGAAAAAACATACTGAACTTTTGTGACAAGGAACATAGAACTACTGTATCAGAGTTAGGACATAAGAATGAAGTAGCATAACACCTTTCTGAATTAGGGCTGCATTGAAAAGTAGGTATGCTGGGATCTCATGAAAATTAAAAGCCCCTTGAATTCCAGTAAAAAAATGGTAAAGAAAACAGTATGTATGACTGTTTGGTTAATGTTATGGTCTAACACTAAAAACTTGTGTTTTGATTCTTGGTCACAGATAAAATGTGTCCTTGAGCAGCAAAGGACACTTTGATTCTTAAAGTATTCAGACATAAATTTGCCAGATCCAGAGTCTGTAAAATTACTGCTAATTTTTTCTTGTGCTTTGGATCAAACTTTTAATCATATCATGGCTTTTTATTTTTTTGCTTCATAGCTTGTCCTTACTTTGTCCTTTTCTACTTACATATTATGAAGGGAGCTCCAATCTAAGTAATGCTATATTACAAAAAACAATCATAAGACTACTGTGAAGGTTTATGCAATGTATTTACTTTCCTAGTTGGTCATCCAGTTTCTTATTAGTGGAAAAAGAAATAATATGATAAAAGGCAGAAACCTCTTAGCAGATGGTAAACATTTGTATGTCTAACACATTATCTGGTCAGATTTTAGAAAACAACACTCTGTGCAGGTTTGCTCATCAAGTATCAAAATAAATCTTCCAACTGTATCCACTTATGTTAAGCTGATTGCGCAGTGGTAGTATACAGATCTTATGTAGGAAGGCTTTATGCTCATCTCATCTCACCTGCCAGGAGAATGGCTCATCTACCAGGACAGTTTGTTGTAACCACAGGAACACTCAGACAGCAGAATGAGCTTTGGCTTGTGCCTCTCTTCTTACCCACTTGTGTATCCTAAGAAACAGAAAATATGGGGAGAAGCTGTCTTGGAAATACAGGAAACAGTTCCAGCCTCTTAATCATGATTCCAAAGAGATATCTGATTTGATTTTATGCAAGAAACAACAGTATTATTATTTGAGCCATAGTTTAGCACTCTAGCTGTTCTCTATCCTGGTCTGAGAATTTAACTGTCTCCAGACAACTTGCATGCCTAACTTGGTTTTGGTGAACTGTGTGCCCGCAGCCAGGTGCCTCTTAAGTTTTGCAATTCTGAACATTAGAATGCCCAAGTATTCTTTTTGGATCTCTGCATTTGACCTCACTCCTCAAAAAAAAAAAAAAAAAAAAAAAAAGCTCTCTTGACTTTAAAGAGCTACCTCCAGAACATTTCAAAAGTTTTTTGGGGGCTGTGGGTTGTTTGTTGTTTTTTGCTTTATTATTATTATTATTACTATTATTATTACATTTATTTATTTATTTATTTGTGTATTTATTTGTGTATTTATTTATTTTATTTTATGGAGAGGAATAAATGTTTTAGTCCATGTTCAGCTCTGAGAGGAAGAGATAGCAGGTGGTCCCATCTTCAGATTTCTCTGAAGTCGAGGGAAATGTCCTATGTAGAAATTATCTGTATTTCTGAGGGAAAAAAACATGAGGTGTTTTTTTAAGAAAAGAAGGAGCAGAGGAGAAATATATTTCAAGTTTTAAAATCTCTTTATAAGTAAGCCCAAATAATGTTCCAGAGAAAAAGAATTCACTTTTATTAACTTTTGCTATGTCGTTGTCCATCTTCCCACTGAATTTCAAATTGTAAGCATATTTTTATGAAAGCAATTTTTATTTTCATTAGTTTCATTTTTTCTATTTACCTTTAAAAATGTATATTTTCAAAAAGCTTTCTAGTGGTGTAGTATTACATGTCAGTAACTATCCAGGCAACAGCTAGAAATAATTCTTGAGTGACTACTAAATTGCTAAATTTGCAAGTAGTCAAAACCTTTTTTTTTTTTTTTCATTACCTTAATCGCACTTGTCATTTCCTTTCTCTCCACTCCCCACTTTCATTTCTATTTTTATAACAGTGGAAATTCATAGCATTGTTATTTTTTAAATGTGAGGATGTAAGCAACAAGTTTTTGTTTTGTTTTTTTATTTCTCTCTATTAAACATATATATGAAAATGGGCAATGAAAATAATTCAGTCAGAACAATGGAATTTATCAAGGCTTATACTCTGAATTTAAAGTTGAAGTAGTTTTTACTAAATCTGTATTTGAAAACACAGATAATTTTAACAAAGTCTAATATTAGTTTTATAAGAATAAGTTCCTCTTAATTCACTATAAAAGAACCCTTACAACTGTCAATTACATTTGTGAAATGTAGAGAAACTAATGACTTCAAGGCCACTTAAACACATACAATAGTTTTTAACACTAACTGCCTCATTGCCTTGTCCAAAGAGTAGGGAAAAAACAACCCCACCAATTTTACATTGAGAAGAAATATTATAATGTATCCCAATCCATTTGGAAGTACTGATGTGTGTGAAGATCTTTAGTGATCACAAAAATTATCTGCCTAACCAGCAAGGTACAGTCCTATTTGAAGACCTAATATTTTTATCTGAGTGTAAAGACAGAAGTATACTATGTGATATAATGTATAATAAGAAGCAAGAAAAGCTACCTTATGCTGGGTTTAATCTTGTCACCCACAGCTGGAGAGTGATTGGGTATTTTGTGATCAGGATTGTAAAGAACAACTGTGCTTGGCAAGTATTTTGAGACAGTTTTCATGTATGTTGTTTGGTATCTCTTCTTTGGGTCTGAATCTCCTCCATATCCCCAGCATCACATCAGCTGCCTCATTTTAAAAAGCAGTGAAAACATAACTCAGAAAGTAACCGGAATTTGGGTAATGTATCAAGTACTTACTGAACAATCTGTAATTTCTTGTGTTCTAATACAAAACATTTCTCTGATAATTTTATTTTTATCTGCTCTTAGCAGGTAATATTCACTCAGACAATATTGCAAGCAGTGGCTAAAGAACATTGCTGTTAGCATCTGTACATGCAGTTCCTGGAAGAAACATTGTGACATCAGAGTATAAAGGTTCTTGGAATAAGACAAATATAGGTCAACAGGATTTCTAAATTTAAAGCAGAGTTTGAAAAACAGCAATTAAAAAATATGTTACTTATTATTTTCATTGTTTTCACATTTGTGTATGCTTTAATAGATATGAAATGAAAATTCAGATCTATAATTGAATGATAATCCACATTTTCTGAATTTCAGTGCTCATATAAGACTCAAAGATACTATTGAATCATTTATTGCGAGAGCAGCCAAAAGTGAAAAAGTGTCTCTCTGCATTTTCATTCCCCCAAAGTCAGAAGAGAGGGAGTTCCTGAAACAATGTCTGGTTAAAAATAATTTCCTACTCTAATTAATGTGGTTCGTGTTAGTACTGAGTAGTGAGTTCTTAAAAATCAATAGATCAGCCTCTTTCTGTGCCATTTAAACTTGCTGTACACCATAAGATAAGAAGCAAGTTTTTGGGTTTGTGTTTGTTTTGGGTTTTTTTTTCCCCTTTCTTTAACCACAGACTCTTTATGTTTTCAGGACACTGTTTTTCTTTAAGACCTTAAAAAATACAGTAACAGAGAATAAATTTATAGAGTAACTAAAAAGTTTGAATATTAATAAATATGTGCTTTATAGAAGATGAAAAAAAAAAAACTTGAAAAGGATTATGTAATATGGTGAAAAAGTCAGCAAATTTCCCATGTGGTAAAATCATACTGAATTAACCAAAAGATGGACTCTAATTCTGACAATGAAATTCCATGACTAGGAGTAAAATATGCTGTCCCATGCTCTTCCTATTCTCATTTGCCTCAGATCACTTTCAAATATTAGCCTAAAGTAAAACAAGTTTTTCTTTGTAATGATTCTGATGGGATGTCAGCACTTCAAACTGACAATACCTAACACAAGCGTTATGTTTATGTTTTATTTCCATTATTAAAGTGAAATGACATAAGCATGAAAAAGATACAAGTACAAACTTATCTCAAATTGAACTAACAGTTGTTTCATTCCCTGCTTTTATGAAATTTATGTTCACCTTCAGGAACAATAGAACAATTTAATGGAGTCATATTTTTTCTTAAGGGACACATCAACTGCAGCAGCTTTGATTTCATGTCAACACTTGGAGATATAATGAAGACTAATGTTAACTAAATGTCAAACAGAAAACATTTAGAAAAATGGAAAGTGATCAAAAAAAGGTCTTCCTTGCTCTGTGAGAGACTTCTAAGTTTCACACGTTCTCTTGTGGATCTTTAGTGTTATCAGCATGCTGAGCAGATTGCTCGTATCACATATGCCAAATCCTGCCCTGAAATGCACACATGGATGTCTCAAATACCCTAGAATATCTCAAATAGTAGCAAACAGCTATGGTTAGGCAGCTGAACTGAGTAGTTTTAAGAAATATTTTCAGAGCTCAAGCACTTAGTTTGTATGAGAACACCTGTGTTTGGATGCCTATATTTTGCTGTCTGCACTTTGGTTTTAAATCTGCACTGTAAGACTATCTCAGATATATTTCTGTTCCTGTTTGCATTCTCTTCTTAATTAATTTCTAGTTAATCTGTAAAAAATTACTGTCATTTTTCACGGATCAGTCTAAGCATTTTACTAGTGTGAGAATTTCTTTCTTAGAATAAACTCTTAATTTCTTCCCCTCCCCTCCACTCCCCTTCCCTTCCCTGCCTCTGAGGCAAGTTTTAAAATCCAATACAGAATAAATCCAGCATCTAAATATATATATATATGTATATTGAATGTAACATATATAGAAGGGAAGGTTATAGCGTCTTGTAATAATAGAATATAATCATAGAACGGTTTGCATTGGAAGGGACCTTTAAAGATCATCTAGTTCCAACTCCCCTGCCATATACAGATACGTCTTCCACTAGGGCAGGTTGCTCAAAGCCACATCCAAACTGTCTTTGACCACTTCTAATGATGGGCATTCACAATGAGTCTGTATAATAAATTCTAATGTCTCATCATCCCCGTAATAAAAAATTTCTTCCTTGTGTAAACCTACTCTCTTCCAGTTTAAAACCATTGCTCTTGCTCTGTCACCACAGGCTTTGGTAAAAGTCTTTCTCCATATTTCTTATAAGCCAGCTTCATGTATTGAAAGGCCACAATCAGCTGTCTCCAGAGCCTTTTCTTCTCTAAGCTGAACAATCCCAGTTCTCTCAGCCTTTCCTCATAGGAGAGGTGTTCCAGCCCTCTGATCATCTTTGTGGCCCTCTGGACCCACTCCAACAGGTCCATGCCTTTCCTGCACTGGGGACCCCAGAGCTGGATGCAGTGCTCCAGGTGAGGTCTTATGGGAGCAGAAGGGCAGAATCACCTCCCCTTGACCTGCTGGCCACTCTTGTTTTGATACAGCCCAGGAAATGGTTGTAGGCAACCATACATTGTCAGCTCGTGCCCAGCTTTTCATTCACCAATACCTCCAAGTCCTTCTTGGCAAGGAAGCTCTCAACCCATTCATTCCCCAGCCTGTATTGATAGCAGGGCTTGCCCCAGCTCATGTGCAGGACCTTGCACTTCGCTTGTTGAACTTAATGAGGTTCACATGGGCCCACATGAGGTTTACATCAGTCCATTGCCTGTGGCCTGGAAGTAGAGAATCTGTGTAAAAGTTCCTCTTCGCAGATCTGGCCGGTCATCGCATATATTTAGATGTCTATGTGCTGTGATATATCTTCAGATAGTTCTTAATGGAATTAGAACCTTTGTACTCTTTTAAAATTAGGTTCTACTTAATTCTAAGAAGTTGAATACTAAATTGTTTCCAGTATTGAGTTAATGTATTTGAAAAAGCTTGTAGTAAATACAAAGCCCTGCGTTTTGACATATCGGCATACTTTTCTCACCAGTTTTAAACCACTTGGGATTTTGCAGTGTGGTTTTGATATCGATTAATTTTTGTGCAGTGATACTTTTCAGTTCTATTTCGTACTTCACATAGAGTTTCTTTACAAATTTTGACCTTCATGTTCTTCTATAAAATGGGAAGTGGTTATTTAACCATATACTTCTGTAAATAAGTTCCACTCTCCCTTCTGTGTGTATATATTCTGATACACACAGAGTAGAAGTATGTTAGTAAAATAATGTAATTGATCATAAAGAACTTTAATGAAGATCCTGCTTTGCTTTTGTTGCCACCAGACTTTGCAACCTTATAGCAGTATCTGATTTTAACTATTTTACACCAGTTATACCCATTGTATTTGTCTATTATACTTATGTGTATGCATCATTTTGTACCCTTAAAAATACAAAAATCCCTAATTTCCACATTAGTTTAACTTTATATTGAATTGCTGAGTTTCTAGGAATAACTAATATACACTAAAACCCTATTAATTCTATTATTGTTTTCTTGCTAAAGTAGTTTGCTATAGATAATTAGATACTTGTTATATTTGAATCCATTTTTTGAATTACAAAGACTTGAGAGTTATTTTTTTATTGACACTATTGGAAATTCATGGGTCAACAGCAAAATAGCTGAAAATATGCTATGAAAGAAATATGTAGTAGTGCTCAAAGATGGAAATTAACATATTATTAAAATTAATCTTTGGAATTAATTATTACAGTGCAGTTCTTTCTTTAATTGAGGTCTTTATTTTTATTTCTGAGAAGTCTGAACATAAGCTGTAACTTCTTTTTCTGTAATGTAAACATGTATGATAAAAAGGTACATTCTGAATAAAATAAATTTTAGAATAATAGTTTTACTTAGTATGTATAATAATGACTGAAAAAATATGATTTTGTTGGGTTTTTTTTTCCTTGAAAAAGGAAAATAAGGAGGTTAAAGAGACAGCAAAGGAAGACTCACAGCCATAGCTAACATGAAATGTAGGAACAGCCAAATCGTTACTGCAACATTGTTTCTTTAGGTGGTTATCAAAAACTATTTGTCAGATGCAATGTTAAGCAGTAAAACTCTGTTGATTATTACAGTGCATTGTATTAATTTCCACTACTTGTAAATCTTAACAAGTAATTTTTTTAAAACTGTGAATAAAATAGCTTGTGTGAAAAACTCTGTGCATAGTTCATAGGATCTTCTAACCTCTGTCATCAGCAGTCATCTCTTTTCACACTGAAACAAGGTGAAAGATAATGCAATTTGAAAATGAAACACTGCAACACTAATGGTTCTGATAAATAGTTCTGATGCATCCAGAGCAGGGATTTTGCACTTAATTTGGCACCTTCTTAGATGTTCCTCCAGTTGTCCCAGTCTTTAACCCCCAAAACAATGCAGTTGTGAGTGTTTTTAACTTTAACATTTACTGACTGCCTAGACTTACATTTCTATATTTGTTTCAAAGATCTTCACCACTTACATGGTTTAAGTAGTTCAGTATTTTTTTTTTTTTCTAACTGGACACTAATGGGATATACAAACCAGAGGTTGCTGTCATGAAACCTTTCCAGATTTTGTCTGCTAATAAACTGAGACACCCTTTCAGTAAGGACATTTCTGGTCTTTGGGCTAATGAGAATGAATAAAATAACAGCTGTGGGCAGGGAAGGTGTTCAGGAAGAGTTACTACTGCTCAGTGAGCATTACTTCAAAGTGACATTGCCTCAAAGCATGGGAGCATGTTCTCACATCACCACCTCTCCTCGTCAGTGAATTCTGAGCTATCTTTCAGACAAGGTAATCTTCTGAAGTAAGACACCAATGATTTTAGAATGGGTGACTTTCAAACACCACTATTTTAAGCACTTTCTGTGAGCTCTTAGAAGTTACATAAAGAACATATTGACTTTAGGTATCTTTCTTCTGTATGCCTGCAGATTTTGCCATTATTATACATCCTCTCCTCTCTTTGCGCTATGAGGAACACCTTGATTAGGATCAGGTAACTCTTAGGTGTCTATTTTCTTTACTAAATCTAGCAATTTATTGAACTTAACAGCTATAACATGCACTTTAAATTACTTACTTTTGTTGTATGTTTGGTCTATACTTCATTCTATATTTCTATAGTTCCGTATCGCTGTGATTTTACTTAGAATGTAATCTGCCAGTACATACAATACTACTATTGTCTCCAGAGGCAGTCTGTCCTTTTCTCATTCTTACAGTCTTCCTGGATCTCAGGACAAATCTTCTCCAATGGCCTGACTTCAGAAAGGATTTCTTCTTTTTCTTTTTCTGTTCAGGGGAAATTATTTTTAGATCTACAAGGTCAATTCTACTTTTCTGAACTGTCAGTTAATGTAATACATGAGAAATATGAGAGGAAAGATTGGCTCCATAGATCAAGATGTAAAATCTTTCCATCAGTTAAAACAGCTCAGAAAATATGCCATTAGCACCCACCATATGAAAGGACAGTGATGATAGATATGTGTCATATTTGTGATGATTTTCTCAAAAATTTATGAGATATATAAAGAAAGGAACTGAAAGATTATCAACTCTGACTGTAAAAATCAGATTAAAAAAACAAACACAAAACCCCCACAACCAACCAACACCCAACTATTGTTGACTCAAACAATGAAAACAGAAAAAAAAACAAAAACAACTAAACAGCAAAACTATGAAACTGTGGAGGTTAGAAAGTTATTATTAGTGTAACAGAGGTATATATGGCATATCTACTCAGCTTAAAGGAAAAACAAGGGACACGTCCACAATTTGACTTATCAGTACTCCAATGAGTCATCAAACATGCATGAGTTTCAACATGAAATAAACAAAACAATAAACCCCAGTCACAGCAACAAGCAAACACCCATGGCTTTAACAGCTGACCTAATCACAAGAAGCTATTTCTCTTCCAATACGTTTAACATCTACCTGAAGCATTGCAGTAACAGTTCCTGGCTCCCTGTCATCCATTTCAGCTTTTGTGTTACTTCTATGCTGTAGGCAAGTTTAATAAAACAAGAATTTAGGGATTTGAATTAATTATATTTTAAATAGTTAAATATTTGGTTATAGATTAGGTCCATTCAGTATTCCCTACTACTCTATTAATAGTGTTCTAGTCTCAAAAAAAAACCCAAAAAAAAACCCACAACCAAAAATGGGGAGGAGGGGGGAAGGGGGAGGGCAGGGAAAGAACAAACCCCCAGCTTTCTTTTTCTGCTATCATAGAGTCTCAAAACAAACCCACATGGATCAGAGTCTTAGTCTTAGCTAAGGAAAAATTGCATAGGCTTTTTGACAATGTCACCTCAATTATATAGTCATCAATGTTTTCACAGCAGGACACAGAAGCTGGTGATGGGTTTACTTTCCCCAGGGTTAAGTTGTCAGCTATAGGGTTGACATGGATACACCTAAAGTGATTGGACTAAGATGCCAGTTTCCCATTGGGAAGTGAATAAAAAATTTGCTACTACCGAGTATGACCTCAGTCATCCCCTCCCAGTAGTAAAAATGATTAATCTTATGAAGTACAGAGAATTTTTTTTTTAGGTTCATACTTTCATTATCATGTGCATTTAAAATATATTCCAAAATGAAAGTTCCACTCCACCATTAAATCTGCAGTGCAGATTGTTGGTACCATGTATTACCCAATGACCCTGACACTATCAGTACTCTCGGGCTGGGGGGGATATGCAGGTAGCAGTATAAGTCATATTTCATCTCTTCCAAGTCTCAAAAGAAATGTGAATTTTTCATTGTTGTCTGAATTGAATGCAGAAACTGCAAGATACACCAGTTCTTCTGGGAAAGAAGGGAAAAGAATAATACCCTACCATAGGCAACAGCCCAATCTATGTAAAGCACTAAAATGCTTTCTTGTATTTCTACCTGTACCATTAGTTTTGCAAACTTCAAAAAAAAATTGCTCAGATCCTTCAGGTCACAAACAATGTAACTTTTTTAAAGATTTCAGCATAGATAAGTAGTATGCAGACAGGACTAAATTCTGTTATATAAACAGAGACAACTTTATATGCAGTCCTGTCCGTGATACTGTAAAATGTACAAAGTATTTATCCTGTCCTGGCAAATACAATACTAAACCCATAGCTGATCTACAGATCCTTTGGACCAGACACTGGAAGCTAATCAGAATGAATAAATACTGAGACATTTCACAGAACCATAGAATGCTTTGAGTTGCAAAAGATCTTTAAAGATCCACTAATCCAACCCCATTGCCATCAATAGGAACATCTTCCACTCAATTAGGTTGATCAAAGCCCCATCCAATGTAACTTTTTAAACTTCTAAATAGAGATAATTTGTTATCTCTTTATCTTGTATGATGTTGGATTTTTGAAGTTATAATTATTTTCCAAATTTTATTTTTGTTTACTTATGGATTCTTCCAAAATTAATAAAGCATTCTTGGTTCCTCTTTGTAAAGTATGTGTGGTTATTATCTTTCTGATTTTTAAGAGCTCAAGCAATGTGACATTGAACACATTTGGAAGATGAAGTGAAATGGATAGCTTAGCAAGTTATCTATTTTCTGACAATCTGTCCATTTTTTTTTTCCCACTGCCCCAAGTCATACTTAGTTCATCTCTTTGGCTTTTAAATCTCAAGGTTAGAGCAATGTGAAGATAAACTGATAGAAAGCTAATATACAGCAATTTATCTTATGCTACTGGTCTGTAATACTTTTGGGTTAATAAAAAATTAAAGTAATCAAAGCTCCTTGAAAACTGTGGAATAAAAACTGTAATGAAATAGACCATGAATGGTTGAATGTGGCCCTGTGGTGTCTCCAATGAGACAGCTGAACAAATAGATAAATAAATAAATAATATTTCTTTTACTAAAAAGGAAGCTGAAGCTTGTTAGAGGAGTTTCCAGACATTTGATTCCTCTTCATTATTTAATACTTATAGTTCTAATTCTTTTTGGGGAAAAAAAAAATCTCATTACTACTTTTCTTAGTAGTTATTAAATGAAGAAGAATAGATAAAGCTGCACACTAGAAAGACTCTAAAAGGAGATGCGGAAAGGGGAAAAGAGGGAAAAACCAAAACTTTAGTAGATCATTACATTGTAAGAATACATTGTTAAAAAATCCATTTAAGTTCTTTCGTTGCTTAATTTATAAGTTCCACCAAAAACTTTTTTTTTCTTTTTTTCAGCTTACTTACTTTATAACATTTAAGATGAAAAATCAGTTAAGAGTCCATTACCTTTTTTTTTTTTGTTGTTTCAATGGTAAGCCAAGTATTTGATGAAACAGTGAAATAATTTTGGACATTACTTGGAAATTAATTAAGACTAATTAAATAATCATCCAGACTGAGTTTGATTCAGTTACATGCAATGTATAAAGTTCTCATGCCATCTGTAATGGGAAATACTGACCAGTCAGTCTCACTTTCATGCCCGGTAAGATCATGGAACAGACATGTTGAAGTATATGAATGACAGAAAGGGCATCAGAGGCAACCAACATGACTTCACCAAGGGCAAATTGTACTTTACTAATCTATTGACTTTCTATGATGAAGTAACTGCATCAGTGGGCAAAGGAAGTGTTATGGATGTCATCTACCTGTACTTCTGTAAGGCCTTTGACACAGTTCCACACAACATTCTTGCCACTTAATTGGAAAGATATGGTTTTGAAGGATGGACTGTTAGATGGATAAGGAATTGGCTGAGTGGCCACATCCAAAGAGTTGTAGTCAATTGTTCAATGTCCAAGTGAAAAACAGTAACATGTGGTGTCACCTCAAGCGTTCTTACGGGATCCAATACTGTATAATATCTTCATCAATGACAGTAGAAGGTGGAATTGAGTGTAGTCTCAGCAAGTCTGCAGATGACATGAAGCTGGGTGGTGCAGTTGACCACCTAGAGGGAAGGAATGCTGTCCAGAGGGACCTTGGCGGGCTTAAGGAGTGGACCTATGTGAACCTTATGAAGTTGAAGAAGGCCAAGTGCAAGGTCCTGCACCTGGGTCAGGGAAATCCACAGTATCAGCACAGACTGGGGGATGAATGCACTGAGAGCAACCCTGGGGAGGACTTGGGCAATACAGGGGAACAAAGAATTGGACATGAGTCAGCAATGTGTGCCTGCAGCCCAGAAAACCAACTGTATCTTAGTCTGCGTAAAAAGAACTGTGGTCAGCAGGCCTAGGGATGTGATTCTCTTCCTCTCCTCTGTTCTTATGAGACCTTAACTGACCTCACTGCATCCAGTTTCTGGGTTCCCAGGTTTAAGCAACCTCTTCTAGTGGAAGATGTTCCTTCTGTGGTAGTGGGATTGTACTTAATGATCTTTTAAGGTCCCTTCCAACCAAAACTGTTCTCTGATTATTTGACTGTATGATTTGGAGGAGGAGGGGCAAGACAGGAGCTGTGAACAGTGTGAAGAGGAAGGAATGACAGAGAGGAACTGTTATGGACTGACCACAATCCCCATTCCCCAGCCTCCTGTACTGCTCAGGGGGGAAGAGGTAGAAGAGTCAGGAGTGAAATTGAAAAAGTGTGAGACTAGTGGGGGTTTTTTTTGTGTGTTTGTTTCTCACTGTCCAAATTAATTGGAAGTAAATTAAATTATATTTTCCCAAGTCAAGTCTGTTGTGCCTGTGATAGTAACTGGTAACTATCTTTATGTTGACCCACAAGGTTTTGCATCTTAGTTTTTTCCCCGCATTTTGTAAGGAGAGGGAATGAGAGTGTGGTTGGGTATACATTTGGCCCTTAGCCAAGGTAAAGATACTACAATTAGATAGTCTTGGTACTCTTGGTGGGTTAGTTTACTCTTTTATAGTAAGATATAACTTTATACCATTATGTGTCCAGTCAAGAATTATCCCTTATTTAATCTTAAGCCCACAGAAAAAAACCTTCAGGAAGCGTATATGAATGATAAGTAGATTTCTGACATTCAGCGTCTATTCCTCCTACTTTTCAGATGGGAGAAAGAAATGCTATATTTGTGCACAAAAACCCACAGGCATAACATCTCAAATATGTATTTCTTAAAGAAACATTTTCTAAATCAGACAACAAATGAGGATAAGTGAAAAAAAGGTGAAAAATCTTTATTATAAAGGTTGAAGGAAATGAGCATGTAACAATCAAGCAGATAAAAACATATTGACCACATTAAAAGGAAAAATGAAATAAATGAGAAATAAACTTGAATCATACACAAATAAAATCTCCTGATTTTGTCTTAATGCTAGTTCCACTGAAATCTTCATTAAAATACAAACCAAAAAGCTTGTTAGTTAGATACAGTCAGGATAATACAGCTTCCTGTGAGCTGATATAATGGCATTCTTGTCTTGCCCTATGGAATCTGAATGTCATGAATTTCTGGTTTGAAACATAATTTAATAAAGGTCACTTACCATGGTAGAAAACAGGGGAGATAAGGAAAAACCCACATAGCACATCTGCTCAGGATAAACTGATCTGACACAGTTATTAATTATCATGAATGCCTTAGGGTTGGAATAAACCTGTCAACTCAGTAGCAAACTGCATTCTCAAAGTTAGAGTCCTAAAATAATTGCAATAAACTCAGAAATGTTCAATCATTTCTGCCAAATATCTTTTCAGAATCTGTAAAAATATTAAGCTAAAAGACTAAAATGTGTTAGTAAAATCCTAATCTTAAAAATGGGGAAAAAAGGTTTTTACCTGAGCTAAACTGTTTGATTGAGATGAAATAACTTTGTATTAGATCTATGAAGGTGATGACCTAAAATATTGGTTACAATTTTAGCAGGTTTGGTTTTTTTGTTTTTTGGTTGTTGTGTTTTTTTGTTTTTTGTTTTTTTTTAATAATTAATATAGGGCTTGGAACTTCAGTAGCTTTTTTTTTTTTTTTCCTTGTAATGGGATTTTAAAAGGTTACTGAGGATCTAAAGCTACTCTAAAATGGAGACTGTGGTCCCAGTATAGGATAGGATGTATTTATAAAGCTAATAGTCATCTGGTCAAAGATTCAGCTAAACTATATCTATAGTGTTTGCTTAGATAGATCACTCCTGTTTTCAAATGACATAGGCTGTTGTGGATAAAAGCAGGTTGTGGAACAATGCAGGAATGTAGAACTTACAAATCATACCTGCACTCTGTGCAATTAATGTAGTTTGGTCTTGACATTTTAGCCTGGGAATTTTCATAAAATTAGTTTGGATTATATCTGTAACATTATCTTATGTTATAGCATTTACCAAAATATCTATGATACCATATAGGAAATGAATCTGACTGTGCTAATGGTACCTATCTTTTGATAAATACTTCATCTTGGCACATAATTGGACAGGGAAATATTTGGGAAGCCAGGTAGGTAGGTAGTGGTCATGACATCAAGGTGAAATGTTCAATAGGAATAGGACATACTGCTAAGTGAGCTGTAAGGCTTAGCTTACTGTTAGTATCTGTACTGACCATACACACCAAGAAAATAAGGAAGGGAAGAAATGTGTTTTATAGTTGCTTTTACTTAGAAGTAAAATGCATTTAACATCTGGGCATCTCGGTAATTTATAATGAGAAAGGTGTATTTTAACTACAAACTGTCCCTTCCATATTCTTTGGTTCAGTTCTATTTAATTTAAAAAATCTAGATGTCTGGGATTTTTTCCTAGAAGCACACTTAGACTGGCCTCATCGGCTGTGCCTGTATTTGGCTGTGGACATCCTTAGACCCTGACACCAAACTTTACAGTCTAGCTTACATTTAGATACATGTACTCTGTTCACCTCTGAAGGACGCAGGTCACACCAAACTTGGGAATGGTCCTCAGCATATACTGTGTCGTGTCCCGTCCCCTCCCCGTCCGTGTCCCCCCCCCCCCCCCCCCCCCCCCCCCCATTATCAGAGATAGATAGTGCCAGTTAGTCTGAGCAGAAACCATATGTGGGATCAGGCTAACAGTTAACTGGTACGACAGTTTATGGGCCAGTGCTTGAGCTCATGACCTGACACTGTGTGGGTTGGTTTTTTGGGGGTCAGGTGGTGTTGTTTGTTTTGAAATAGGGTAAATGTGTGATATCTAAAACTTAGTGTACACCATTTGAATCATTCTGCTCAGATCAGGCCACAGTTAAGTAATCTTTTGGTAACCTCTCTACATTTTACCTATTTAGATTTCTTTATTAAAGCTTGGGCTGTGTAGAATTGTAACAGCTGAGAGATGGAAAGCTGCTAGAAGGATGTACTGCTTCACACAACATCCTGTCAAGAAGATACTATTGATAGCAAAGCTGTTGGAGGCTCAAAAATGAACTAAGCAAACTCATGGAAGGAAAAAATATGTTTAAAAGGTTATGCTATCTATTGTACCAGAAGTGCCTAAACTACAAACTGCTGGGAACTATGACTATATATACTTGCCTATTCTAATACTCTATGCTACTCACCAATGCTGAAGAAAAGTCACCTGGCCAAACAAGTGTTTGGTTGACCTCACATTGCCATTCTAGCATTAATAATCATCTTTTGATTTTTAAAACTATGCATACCAAATTTTCACAAATGGTGTAAGTTAACTTACTCCCAATCCTACAATATTCTGCTGGTTGAAAACTTAACACCGTGACTGCCTTGTTTTGTGTGATCATCCTTGAATTTGTGTTCAGAGCTTAGAACAAAGGCACACTTTTGATTAACTTAATTATAAATGATGAAATAAAATGTGACAAACTTTGCAAAGCTAAAATGCAAAAAAAAAATACTGTGGACAATAATTACTTAAGTATTCCAAAACATCAATCAATTTCACAGGACAAAAGCACTTTCCAGACTGCCAAACAAAAAAATGCATAGGAGGACATGCCATAATATAGGAACTGCTGGTTCGGTTATTTTTTTTATTATCCTTTTTTTTTTTTTTTTTTTCTCCTCTGTAGTGAGAGTTTAATAGGCTACTGAGGATCTAAAACAACTCTAAAATTGAGATTGTGGTCACCATATATGATAGGATGTATCTGTAAAGCTAACAGTCATCTGATCAGCATTTTTTGGGGCAGCTCTTTTTTCATCAAGAATCATCTCACTAGCTCAAATGCATCATTATTTTATGAATGTGATTTTTAGTCATGGTGTTACAAGTAACCCAATTAAAAACTTAATGCATTTATCACCTAGACAGACTGTAGTGTGATCATATTCTTCTTGTCTTTTCTGAACAAATTGGAAGTGATATTTCAAAACATTTTTAGTAATACTGACAGCGTAGTGATTTTTTGCCTGCTTCTAGCCATATTAAAACCACCAACAAAAAGCCCACACTACATAAATGCGCATGTCTATGTTGTGTAGGAATATTGAAAGTTCCTGCCTTTTCATTTTGGTTTGGTTTGTCTGTTAAATTTAAAAGGAATGAAAGGAGTGAAACTGTACGAAAGGACACAGTTGTGGTGATGAATTTGCTTCCCTTCTCTGGGCTGCTCTACAACCTTGGGAATTCCCATTAGGCCTTGGCCTTTGTGATGAGTTGGGCTGTTAAACATCTCTTGACTGTACCAAGAACTCTTGTATGGCTAAAGTGGGGAACGGCACTTACCATACCAGGAACTCTGGTTGCCTGGCCAAGATGGGGAATGACAACAGGAATAATCAGTCATTCCCAGACAGCCTCAGAACATTCCTTACACGAATCATAGCCTGAGTGGAATGGTGTCATTGTTACTGGAATTTTGAAAAATTATTAACCTTGAATGTGGCTAGGGTGGAAATTTACTAGTAACTAAAGCCAGTCATCTTGAGACCCTACAAACAGTAGTCCTAAGTGAGGCTCTTTGAACTCCCCTGGATGACAGCATGCTGTGACCAGCATATCCCTCTATGTGGGACGCTGCTCAGAGATCATGAGCTTTCAAGTTTGTGAAGTTCAGAGGACTGTTGCCAAAAGCTGATGATGAGGCCTGAGCAAAAATCCTTCTGTCCTCAAGGCTCAACCCTTACCCACTGAAATTTTGAGACATTTGAAGTAAGTGATTTCATTGAACTCAAGGGGAACTTTTAACAGCTATACCTATCCTTGTGTGTCTGTGTTTATGTGTGTGAATTGATTTAGATACCTTGCAGCAAGTATAGTATGAATTGTATAAACTCCAATATGTAATTAAGTCACTGTTGTGATTGTAATAAAGCCTATTGACTCTGTACACGTTAAATTAGTCAGTGATTAAGTGCTGCTGAAATCTTGTGATCCAACTTAGACATAAACTGTTGTCCAAGTCTGAGACTAAGATTAGGTCTAACTGCACCTAAGCTCTATCAGGAGCTTGTAAAGCAGGGGGATCTACTCTGAAACTTGTGACTCAATGGGAGGATTTCCTTATGTCGTGGTTTAAGCCTGGCTGGCAACCCAGCACCACGTAGCTGCTTGCTCACTCCCCCTCACCCAGAAGGATAGGGAGGAGAATCAGAAAGAAATGTAAAACTCAAGGTTTGGGATAAGAGCTATTTAATAGGTAAAGCAAAAGCCACACATGCAAGCAAAGCAAAGCAAAGCAAGGAATTCATTCACTGCTTCCCATGGGCAGGCAGGTGTTTGGCCTTCCCCAGGACAGCAGGGCTCCACCATATGTAATGGCTACTCGGGAAGATAAACACCTTTTGCCAAATGTCCCCCCCCCTTCCTTCTTCTTCCCCCAGTTTATATACTCAGCATGACACCATATGGTATGGAATATCCCTCTGGCTAGCTTGGGTCACCTGTCCTGACTGTGTCCCCTCCCAGTTTCCCATGCCCCCCCAGCCCTCTCGCTGGCAGGGCCCAAGGAACTGAACAGTCCTTGATTTAGTATAAACATGACCCAGAAACAATTAAAAAAAATCAGTGTCCTATCAACATTGTTCTCCCATCATAGCCAAAACACAGCACTG
The DNA here is from genome assembly GCF_017639655.2 of Falco naumanni. NCBI lineage: Eukaryota > Metazoa > Chordata > Aves > Falconiformes > Falconidae > Falco > Falco naumanni. Next base: position 39,891,853 of record NC_054055.1, read on the forward strand.
TACTAACTACTAGGAAGAAAATTAACTATCCCAGCTTAAACCAGAACACCTTACTCTTTATATTTCTTCCAATAGATATAAACCAATCTGAGGCTAAGATTTGGCCTAGCTGCACGGGAGCTCTTTCAGGAGATTAGGGAGCAAGGGGGTCTACTCTGAACCTCTTGACTCAGTGGGAGGGTGTGTCTTACCCTTTGTGTAAATCATTCTAGCTTGACTCTAACCCAATTTTTGTCTGCTTCATCCATGTAATAAGTGATAGAGCCTTGACATCAAACTTTGTTAAGTTGTACTTCTACAGATTCATATTAAAACTATTTTTTCTAATACCTTTGATGCTGATTTATTAAGCAACCTAAACCACTCTTTTGCAGAAATAATAAAAGCAGAAGAGGAAGAATGCCTATTTTGAAATTCATTTCTGACAATAGAAAAAATAGAATTATGTTGTCTTGCAGAACTACTCTATTACCAGGCTAAAAGATGTATCGCTTTTAATTTTTTCTTTTTTTTTTTTTTCTTTCTCCTTTTTTTTAATTACAATCTGCCTCCAGATGCTCTCTGTGTTTTCACTATTATAACTTTTATAAATTAGTGGTCCCTAGGGGCCAGGTAAATGGAACTTCCATTAGGTGAGATTCTTTTGCATTTATGTCATAATTTGTGATACATGGGTTAACTTTACACCTGTTAGAGTCTCCAGAAAAATATGAGGCAGCATGTCTCTGAAATAATGGATGCGGTTTACTCTCAGTAGAAGTGGAAGGCATATTCCATGGTGACATCACATTATAAGCAGAAGAGGAAAACAACTTAGGCTCACTTCAGTACATTCAGAAAACTTGGCCTAGTCATTCTGTTGACAACACATTTTCCCCAAACTTCTTTTATCAATCATGGTCAAAATTCGGGGCTAAGGATATCTTCGGTTTGATCCAGAGCAGCCATGTACAAGACAGGAGCATGTGGTGATAACTTGAGCATTTGAACAAAATGGGAACAATTTTAAACTCCCTTCTCCTTGTACTCTTAAGCAATATTACCCACAGTCCAGCTGCTAAACTGCAAACCTAACTTGTTCTGTACTATGGCACCACCCACTGAAAAAAGTAGAAATCCGTAGAGGGGCAACAGTGAGATTTAAGTTCTTTTGATTCAACAAAGTTCAGGCATAAAATGAAACACCACTGAAATGGCTGCAGATGCAATGGTGGTGCTTTCAAAGCTTTTTCCATTCACTGCAGGGGCACATTGCCAATTCTTTTCTCATTTTAATAGGCTATCAGAAAGTCACACAAGTGTACAGTGGTGTGTTTTTTAATATTTACTACAAGGAAACAGGCAGCTGATACACTTTGAACAACAAGTTCCATAGTATTCATCACAATTAATTAAAAGGAAAGAACAGAAGGAAAACATATGTAACCTTTGTCAAGTTCAAATGGAGTAGGTTGATGTTTTAAAGATTTTCTTACTGTTCTGAAAACGAGATCATAGATAGTTCAGATAGAACTAATGCTCTTTTCTTAATAACAAATGAGATTTTTAAGCTGTATTTCAGCTACCTATCAAACCCTAGTTCCCTTCCCCAACTTTTCCTGCATAATACTTAGCACTTATATAGCACTTTTCATCTTCAAAGTGCTTTACAACACATTAACTAATTAATCCTTTGAGCACCCCTAAGAGATTAGTAGAAAACAATTTGATCTCCGACAGCCCTGTGAGAGCCTTGAGCAAGGCAATGAATCCTGCATCCAGTAGGGATTATAGTCAAGGTCTTCTAAAGTCTGAAGCACCCTGGACTTACATTCTGTTGAAAACTTAAAGAAAATGTAAAACTATTCAAAGAGTAAAAAAAGCGACATTCCAAAAGGATAGATGTAATTGAAGGACAAAGTTCAAATTTAAAATCTGGAAAAAACCTTAGTATTACTCCCTAAGCAGTACCTTTTTTTCATCCTATAAAATCTATATTCTTATATAAGATCTCTAAATTCCTGTAACTATCCTGCTTGGGAAGTAGGAGTTCTAGCTTCTGTCTAAGCCCTGCTGTATACGTTTACAATAGTAAACTAAATAAGACAAAGGTACAGCATTCAGCCCTGGCATGTACTTCTCCCTAAAGCTAAAAATGCTGTTCAGTGCTTGGCACTTTTTTGCCAAGGCCAGTTTATACTCTCACAAAAAGATGCAGCTTCGTTGACAGCAACACAGCTTGAATGCAACCATTTCACTCTGAGATGCAAGAGAGTTTTTTATGTAGGAAAAACATTTCCAACCCCCAAGACTAGAGAATGAACCCTGATCCAATTCAATCATTAAGACGGATGTAGTCATTGATGGTAAACACATAACAATTGCAAAGATCTTAAATGCCTGATCTGATGCTGAGATTATTCTGTGTACAATAGGGTTGCTTCATAATAGGCCATCATAGCTGGAGGAATGGCAATGCACTTAGTTTTGTAGTCATGCTTAGCCCTGCAAAATCTTTTCTTATTTGAAAGAAACACCAACAAGATGGAAAGGAGATAAGTGATTTCCCAGAATGCTCAGTAAACTGGTGGTCACAGAGCACTTGTAAAATACCCGAGTTTTAAATAAATCTAGTTTACAATTCTCAGTTCTGGCATGAGTGTTCTGTATTAAAAATGCCATCCTTTCCTTTCTTGGAATAACTTTGGCAATCGTGAGTCAAACAGGTCTTGCAGACAATTTGGCAGAATTCTGTTCTGCACAGGATTGTGCAGAATTCTGTTCTGCACAGTGAATTCTGTTCTGCACAGTGAATTCTGAACAAAATGGAATTTTTCTTGAAGCCTCAGTTTTGGGTTGTAGTTCTCAGAGAATGGAAGGAATTTTTATTTCCCACTGTGCTCAGTATTTCTGTTGGTTATTTCTAGAAAGCTGCCATAAAATCACCTCACCCCTCTGAAATGCCTAGCTCCTTCCATACACCATCTAGGGAGATTTAGCTACATACTGTAGGTTTTGAGTTCAATGCTGATATGTGCTGTCTGATGAGTGCTTCTTTAGTCACCACACAGCCTCCTGTGTGTGCATGCAGCTCCTACTAATGCTTCATTGTGCTTCAGTTTGTTCAAGGGACTAGAAACTACTAAGCAGGATGTTATATCGGACTGCCAAGACTGCAAATACCATTTGATGTAACAGAAATTCAGAATGAATTGTACTCAAATCTGTGAGTTTATGTTTAGACATGTGCTTTTCTCACATTCTTTTCTTCTTTCTTTCTCTCATAGTATTGTATTTTTTTATTTGATATAAAATATAATTCAATCTATCATTTTACATGAACATAATTGCCTTAATTCCCACCAAAAGGTGTACTGTCATATCACACCACACTGTATCATAAGAAACATTTTTTAATGAGAGTGGTCAGACACTGGAACAGATTGTCCAAAGAGATTGTAGAATTTTCATCCTTGGGGATACTCAAAACCAAACTGAACAATGTTCTGAGCAAGCTGCGCTAGCTGACCTACTTTCAGCAGGACTGCACTATTTCCAGAGATAACTGTCCAACCTCGGCTATTCTGTGATTCTGCTTACAGTTCAGAATTTAAACTAGGCATTTTCTGAAGAAAAGGAGAGAAAAAGACTGCAGAATATTCTATCACAGAGCTTAGTTCTAAGGTTACGGGTTGGTGGGGTTTTTTTGTTTGTGGTTTTTTTTTTGTTGTTTTTTGTTTGTTTTTTTAACACACTTGGTTCTGATCAAGTATGTCTGCTTTCAAACAAGATAAACTCTATTGACCGCAAATGTAGTTTTTCATTGAGTGCAATGAAAATGTAGACAAGTAGCACACACATAGTAAACTCAACTGCAGACAGAAAACTTTGATACCTAAATCTGGAGTTGAATTTCATATCAAGTGCTAAATTAACCTTTTCTGGAACTAGAGTGACTAGTGTCACTGCATAAGACTATAAGCATCTCTTCCAGGGCCAACAGGTTTTATTTTAAATTTTGCTGTGCATCCAGTTTAATGAAGGATACTCTGTACCCTGTTAATCTGTAGGAGTAAAAGTGAAAAGGGCAGAACACTGGCCTAAATCAAGAATAAAACTGGTTTAAAGAAGTGTAAGCTATATTTTAAAATTCAGTTTCTGTGAGTTTTCAATGCTATTCTACTCTTTTTACAGAAATAAACCCCAAAAGCTTAAAGGTTCAACAGGTCAAAAAAGATTTTTAATTATTTCTCAAAATGGAAAAAAAAATATTTACCCAGATCTATGGTAGACTGCTTAAAGTAAACAAGGTTACAAGAGAAATCTTCAGATGCCTAGAAACTGAGATGTAATGTATATAAATAAGTTTTCAGATAAAGTTATCTGATAAATTCTATGTTTTTTTCCCCTCCTGCCTAGCCAGGTTTGTTAAAATTTATGATCTTTTATATTGTACAGTGCAGCAATAGGATTACCAGATGGTATTCTCATCTTGATTAAACACCATGTTTTTGTGTGTTTAAAGAAGGCTCTTAAACTATTTTTCCTCATTTTTCTCTTAGGAAAGAAAGCTAGTGAAATGTCCCTCAGGTCAGTTTTGGTGGGTTTTGTTTTAAATATATTTCATTGTATTACACTATTAATTACTGGAAGAATCCCAGGCCATTTTAAACTAAGATAATATTTTAGTTGGTTTTTTTTAATGGAGCATTTGTCCAGCTCAGTATCCAAAATCTTAATATTGAAACTGAGAAAAAACTGGGAATATAATTAAAACTGAACTGTAGTTCAAATTTTAGTGGAAGCACTTTATCTTTTGTTAAAAATAGATTCAGGACAATATCAAATATGAAAGAGGTCCATACATGAGTTTCAAAATGCAGTATAAATTTTTGTTAGGCAATTTTGTTCACATTTATTCACCTCTTGAACTTCCTTTTATTTTTTTTTTCTCCAGAATACATATGTTTTGTTCAAATATAAAGAGTGGATCTCACTAGAACATGAAAATAAAACAGACAAACCAAAAAACAGTAATAACAAAATCCTTTTTTTTTAATCTGAAGGCAGCGTTTTCTCTCTTTCTTCATGTAAATCCTACGTCTATATAGTTGTCCAGCTCTCCATAATGAAATACTATCTTTACCACAGAATCCTGTCTCTTCCCTTTTTATTTCATTTTGATTCATCTGTTGTTCTGAAACACTGTATTTGGGATCTATATTTATTAGACAGATGTCCATCAGATTAAACACTGAGTTAGAATCCAAAGTATTCAGTTGCTGAATAATAAGGTTACAAAAGTATAAAAGCTTCTAGATACCTTTGAAATTCCCTTTTGTCCTCTGAATAGAAGTCTAATAGGTTTGGTTCTGACATGAAGGGTGATATTCCTAATATTTATGCCAAATTAATTCACTAAAGGAAGGTGAGTGACAGAGTACTGCCAGTGGTCATGACTTTCTACTCAGGGCTGCCATTTTAACATCTTGTTTTATTTCTTAATCAAAACAAAACTTTTCTCTGTTTGTGATTATGGTCATTCTAGGGAATAAAGAACATAAAGTGATCATTAACTATGGACAAGTCCCTCCTATCAACTAAAGGATAATAATTACTAGGCAATAGTTTACTCCCAGTTTGCATTTTTTTTTACTGTAGTACTCTCCCTTTTCCATGTTTATTGTGTGGACATGTCTGCATGCACGTAAGGGTGTGTATACACAACACATGTATACCTATACCCTCTGTTCTCCCAAACATATATGTTTTTAAGGACACAGATGTTTTTACTCTTAGTGTCATATGAAATATATGCAGTAAAATTTGAATGCACAGTACAGATAATCATATTTTGGGAAACTAATCACAAATTAACATTGTTAATTTGTAAATGAAAAATTATTGACCTCCTATCTTTGTATTCCTCCTTAAACATGTATCGGTTCTTGTTCTGCATTTGCATTTGAAGGGCTAAAATGACTCATGAAAGACCAAATGGCACTTTTCCACACAAGTATGCAATCAAACAAAAGCAGTGATGTAGTGAGGAACTGAAATACGAATTCAAATTCTTCTTTGTGTTAGAAATAGAATGACCATATTTTTTATCATTGGGTACTTTTAGCAAAACAGATGCCTTCTCTGGAACCATGCCTGCCTTTTATTGCTCTCCCCTGCTGCTATCACTGTAACATCAAAAAAGGAGGAATTTGTAAGAAAGCAAAAGAAGGAAAATATAAATACATGGGACACCTCTGTCTTCTGTAATCAACTAATTTTGAACCCATAACCACCATGAAGTGCATGACTATTACTGCTATCAATTGCTTTATGAATTTAAAGGCTGGAGAGCTGCATTTCCTGCACATAGGGATATAACATGATAAATACTTTGGACACTTCTCTCATCCCCTAATGTAGTTATGTAGATTTCAAATTAAAACATGTAAATGTTATTGGTCATACATCATTCTATGTATGAGCCTCAGGTTAATAACTCTTGTTCATCAGGAAAAAAACTTGAGCACTAAACCTACAGCTTCTGCTAGAAGAGGCTGCAATGGGTATCTCATGTCTTCAAAGAAAGCACTACAGAGAGGAAAAAATTACTGTCAGCTACTGGGTATTCTCTGCAGTGCTGGAAGTCTGAAAAACACCTATTATCTGGTGGTGTTTGCTACTTTTCTTTGATGGTTCTGTAATGTTACAGATAGGCTTGCTCAGTTTTCTGAATACTATTCTTGTTGCTCATTTGTGTAGGCACAAGTTATGACAGGATCTGCTTGAGAAAATCAAAGCTCACTATACGACTTTGTGGACAAAAAGGAGGGAGTCAGGGTCCAAAATAATCACCTCATCAGTCCTTTCAGTCAAGGGGAAAGGCGCAGATAGGAGCAGACACAATCAGCAGTTCAACATTTGTATGTACAGTGGTTGTCACCAGCAAAAAATCAGCTTCCTCAAACATGATGTCTCTTTTGAGGAAAAAGAGCTGCTTGGAAAAGGTGAAGTTCATCTCATCAAAAGAGTAAAGAACTTTTCCAAAAAGGCTTGCTAAACCAGGAAGAAGTATAAACTCTGCTTATCAGGAGACATAAACTGAAGACCTAAAGTAAAAGAGGAAGAACTGTACTTATGGGAGGAGGTTCATGAAGAAGGCAGCGTCAGTGAAGACTTTTACATTTGTCCTTAGAACTGAGGATATTTTTACATTTATTCTCCAAAAAAAAAGTATGTTCAGAGGCTTTCAGTGTCTCTATGCTAATTTTTACAGCATGGACAGCAAACAAGATTTTGTGCATTGTTGCTAGACTGGCATGATCAGAAGCACAGAGTCTTGGTAGGATAGCAAGACTACAGAATGGTCATGAATAGACATAAATTCTCAAAGTCAGGCAAAAATGGAAAAAATGTAGTCTTTGAACAAGTTTAGCTTCTGAGCTCCATAGCCCCGAGACTATGGATGGGAGGTATGCTTGCTGAAAGCCTCCTGTCAAGGTGAGAGATGGGAGTAACACTGGTGATGTAATGAGTTTTGTTCACTTCACCTGATCAAGAGGAAACAGTAATTGATATGGTGTTTTATAAACAAATAGTAAAAATCTCGGGATGATCTCCAGGCAAAATTTCTATGACTATATGACTTCTCTTCTACTTATAAATAGGTTCATTATCTAAAGCAGGCTAAGACAACTTACCCTAAAATACAGAACACTAACTGATTACTGCATTGGTGTAACAGTATTGAATTCAACCTTTGTTACCTATAGCAATTAAATGCATTTATAAATACATTATCATTCTTAGAACTTCTACTAAAACTGTCAATCCTGCTTCTGAAAAAATATTTTATATACATATATTTATATAAATGTATATCTTTCCCAGGTAAATTATTTAAAAAGAGACAATACACTTGCTTTACATTTATTTGATTTTTTTCTCATGCACAAATTCTTCTTGTGTTGTATACTTTAATATTTTTTTCTTTTGTATTTGAAAAATCAGTAAGAGATCAAATAACTTGTAGTGTATTATGGGTGTTATTTTGTGATGTCCATATGAGCATACACCATGGAAATAATATTTACATGTTTAGAAGAGCACAGCTTGAGCTGTGTCTTTAGAAGGCAAGTATAGTGACACTTAGCTATTCAGTATGCACAATATTATGACATTTTAGATAGAATGCTTGACTCAGTTTTTCAAGTCTTGCAGATTTGACATTCCTTAACTAATACCTTTGCTGAGCCATAATGCCTTTTGTTATCTAGAAAGACTACAAATCTTTAAATGCATTTTCTTTTACTTCATTGTATTATGAGAAACAATAACGACAATCCTCTGAGATTTTAAAGACCATTGGTTCAGGATGATCCCAAATCAGATGTCTGCAGCTGTGAATGTTAATCCCACAATGCTATTCAGTCTCTAGAACGTTCAGTTGTTCTTAGCAGTCATTAGTGTAGATATCACCTACATGGTGTGCTAGTTACTGTTAATTATATGAAAGAGATTAGAAATAAGATTTACTTCTTTCCTCAGGCACTTGGAATCTGTATTATTGCACAATTAAACACTTAAAAAAAACCCCCAAAAAACCCAAAAACAAACCACAAAACCCAACAACTTAGTCATACCACTTCCTACCTAGAAAAATGGGAAATGGTCTGAATGAAGAATTTAAATCCTGGGTGTTTAAAATTCTGAAATTGTTTTACCTTTGAAATATTCTAAAGCCAGTGCTTATGAAAGCATCCTATAAAATTTACATTCAGCAGCTGTAAACCAGTCATCTGAGGTTATTATGAATTACACCAGCTAAGATTTTTACTCTGTATTTTCAAATCAGTGTATGAATAAACTTAACACATGCCTGCTAAAAGAGTAAGCTATAATATCCCTGTACTCAAACAGACACTGAACAGAGCTTCCAGACCAAAGCACTGAATGCTAGACTCATACAGCGGGTTTCTGCCTTTCGCTTCCCCATATATACAGCTCATGCAGACTAGCAAAGGGATCTTTTCTGCTCTGTAAATTTTTGTACCAGAGAGCCTGTCAGAGAAAGAAGAAATAGACAAAAACAGCAAAGGAAGAAATAGAGGAGCTGTGGCATTCTACTCTGGTCAGGGTGCCGTGCTCAGAGAAGACAACAGAACTCCCCACTTCATGGTTTTGTTGTATGCATCTCCCACCAAGCGACCCCATTCAATCCTGCTCTATCTCATGGCTGATATCATTAGATGTGCCTGACGTCACTGTGTCAATATGTCACTCAGGAAACAGTAAGACATATTAAAAAAATAACATCTAGGTGTTAAAAAAACACATGTTTTTGCCTCTGTCTTAAACGTTTACTTCTGATGACCAAAATATGAGTTGCACATCTGCCATCAATCCCTTTTCATATAGGACGCCCAGAGTTTGGTGTACCGAACATTTTTGAAACCCCAGTGTAGTTAAAGAAAAATCTTTTCAAATGTAAGCCTGAGGGTGCTGCTCAAGGATATACAAAAACTAGTACTCCAAAGATTATAAATTCATGTATCAGATGCTTGGACATAACTCACACCAGTCATCTATAATCATTTGTTATGCTAAATAACTGTGACAATTAGCAAGTTTCACAAATATGCAAAGTTGTTTCAGTTTGGCAAGAAAGGACATCTAAGAGAGGCAGCCATAAGGAACATATCTTCCTGCAAAGTGCATTGATGTCACAGACTGTACCTCTCCTTTCCTGTTTTATCTCTAAAATAGAAAAATCCATTGCAGAGTAAAAGGGCAGAAGGTGACTCTAACAGAAGAAAAGCAATTGGGATAATGACAGTCATTATAGCTCTGGCCTAAGGATCTGTACCTCAGACTGTCTGCTTCTACTGATTTTTGCTTTCGTTTGGTCTTTTGGTGGTTTGGAATTCATTTATTTTTATCACAGCAAGAAGAAAATACAAAGAAAATGTAGCTGTAGAAACCAAACTTGGTAGTGCCAATTCTACTGTCCGTTCGCATTTATCTTCAGATAGAAGTTCTAAATAACCTTAAAAGGCTTTGTCAGTACTGGGAAAGGGCTAACTAGACACTGGAAACATTTTATTTCCTTGCTTTCTACCAGTCACATCTTCCTCAAAATTCGTAGAATTTAAAACAATTATTAAATCATGTAAAAATAATTCCTGATAACCTCTTCATACTTTGTGCAAACCGATCATCCTTCAGGGGAAACCTGACTGTTTTGTATGGTCTTTGGACAAGGAACAACACGTGTAGCCCAGCTCTACAACCCTTCTTTGAACATGATTTCCATCAGGTTAATGACAACATTCAACCTCCAAGAAACAGGAACAATACCCCTAAAGATCTAGTCTCTTAAACTAGGTAGCTCATCTAGAATCCCATCACATTATTAAAGTTTTGACTGTATTCCTGCTATACAATTCTTCGCCTCAGTAATCTTTTTACTTTTTCTTGAAGCTTTCTAAAGTTGCAAACCAGTAATTCTACATCTGCTCTTACAATGTATTTATTACCTATGTCCATTTTTTATTTATTTAAGCTTCACTTTCTTAGTTCTTAAATCTAAAATTCATTTTAGAATCAGACTGATTTTTGGTACTTCACTATATTATCAAGCTTCTGCTCTCAGTAGCTATCAGTGTAATTAAAGTACATGAAACTGCACAAAAATGTTAGTTTACCAATATTATATAAAATATGTTTATAAACTATAAGGATTTTTTTTTTTTTTTTTTTGAGGAGGAGGAGGGGGGGGGGGAACCCAGCCAAGACCATCAAAACAAACAACTGAAACCCCAAAAAGGATTACTTATTTGAGTCCATTCTGAAACTTATGACAGCATCTGTAATTATTCATAATCCAGCTGTTAGAAAGCTCCCTTGATATCTTTGGTGCTTGGAAGGAATTTGTTTTTCTGGTTGATTATCTCAGGGACTTAAATCCATTCTTTCCATACTGTAAATCAGTGCCTTGGGGTAGGTGCCCTTTGAAGCTGTTCCAGTTTGCTAAAGCAATTAAAATTTAGCAAAGTATAAAATACCAGCAGGTTTTAATAACATGAATTATTGGGAAACCTTGATAAAAGATACTACTAGACTCACCTTCACTGTGAAACCACAGTATACTTTCTTCTTGTGATTGTGGTGTAGTCTGTTTAGCAGTTCAGCCCGTAGAGGTTCCAGGTTAGGGTTTGACTCAGTTGCTTTAACTGTATAGTAGCATTAGTGTCAGACACACAAGCCTAACTGACACAACACAGGAGCTACAAAAAGCCTTTATGGAGACACAGCTGATTGTCAGAGAAATCCTTTAATCATTTGAAGCAATACATCTGTTTCAGGTATGCAGCACAGTTTAAGGCAACTGAATTGAACCCCTCCTTCATAAGGCAACACCTACATTAGACACTTTCAAATTTAAGCTTTTACAGTCTGGAGAGGAATCTCATACTTTATGTTCATGCTGTATCGAAAATGTTATCTTTTGTTGTGTGGAATGCAATATATTTAATATACAGAGAGATTCACATTTTGTATAGTATTAATAATAGTTATTTTTAACATTATTCTTATTTTATCAATTATGAAACAAAAGGTATGTAATAGAAGGCAGTTTTTAACAAGAAGATGTAACCCAAATGAAAATTAATCATGGAAGCACGGGAAAAATGAGGTATTCCAGCTCCTTTTGAACAGTCAGCAATCAGAGATACAAAAATACAAAGTAGCTTATCCAGGATAAGAAATAATTACAGATAGCTCGAAGTAAAACTCAGAAGTTGACTCAGAGGCAACTTCTAGTTTGGTAAAAAAAATAAAATCTTTCATGTCTTTCAGCAATGATAAAAGTGTTGCTATACATCAACTTCAGAAAACAATATAAAATTGAATACTCAGAAACATCCAGAAAACACCTGGTGACCAAGTCAGGATTTCAAGCTTATATTAATTTGTATAAGCATTTCAAGAAGTCATAAAATTATAAGGAGATAATTCAAACAGAAGAAAATGCTAAATAAGGTACATGCTATAAAAGACTTTCTTGAGATTTCAGTATTTTGCACTCATGGATGACCTATACATTTCTTAAAAATGGAATTTCAAAGAGTCAAAAAGCCACTTTTTAAAATCTTAAAATAAAGAATTAGCGGTGCAACGGATGGAAAAATCCAACTAGTCAACATAGCCAATTCTTTCCAATTTTCTACTCAAGTTTGGGATCACCAGCCTTCCTGAATTAATATCCCATAGATAAAGGCATTTTAGGGTAAAAATGTATCATTCATTTCTCCTAAACTAGTGCTTTTCACAGATTTTATATTAGACACTTTATATTAAACATATATTAGTACTACAGAATATTCAAATCAGGAAATTCTTCCAAAACAGATGCTGGAGAATCACAGTCCAACTCTAACACGATGGTAGGTATTACATAAACAGTCAAGTGACAGATTAAGAAAATTATAGTTCTTTTTTACTCTTTATTAAAATGTACTCTAGCTCTTCTGAAAGCAAAAAAAAAATTGTTTCCTGTTACAGTAGGTTTATGTTACACTTGGACAAAGGAGTAATCAACAAAATAACACTGCTATCATAACCATGCAGCTAAATCCAGTTATGTTAAGCAATCAGCAATTTCTTTAATATTGTATCTCTGAGTTTTTGCATATATATACCATATAATATCAACAATAAATTAAAACAATCCAGCAAGGTTCACATTAACAGTAGTGGTCTAACATAGGCTTGTCTGAGAAAAAGGTTTCTTGTATCTGACTCACCTTCAGTTTTAAAACAATGTTAAAAGTCTTTGTCCACCAAGTATATTGAGCTAACAGAAGCTTTGCATTAAGAATGGAGGCATACAAAATGTTTAGCAATATATAATTTCCTTTGTCATTTTCTTGGAGATATCTTGGGTTTTTTTGTAATCCAGGACATTAATTTCCCAATGATTTTTTTAGTTCAATATTATTATAACCACATTATTGCTTGCTGTTGCTTGTACAGTGCCAACAAGGCTTTTTTTCTTCATTGCAGTAAACACATTTGCTGCATGTAATTGATATAACATTGCAGTGTGGTGGGCAATTTCAGTGAACAAAAGTATTCATTCATTACCTTTGGAACACAGTAAAGGAGAACTTTGTCTGGTTTTGCTGAGATTATGTTCCAGATCCCCAAGGCAGTAAACAAAAGGGCTTTTGTTTATCTATTTTACCATATTTTTAAAAAATTAGGTTGAAAAGCCCATTTTAACCTGAGTTATATAAGAAATCCAGAATGACCTGAATGGCTGTAACTGACTGATGTAGTTTAAATGCTGGGTGGAGTAAAGCTATGTAGCAGTTGCATAGACTCCCCTCATACATTAGGTAGAGGTGTATCAAGGACACTGATATCATCCCTACTTGCACATGTACCTGTCATCAATTGGTGTAACAGCCAGTTAAGATGGGATGACAGTGGGACTTTATTAGAGTAATCCATCAACTTCTCTGTTTTAGTAGAACCTTCTTTCTTCTAGCCTGGAACTAAGGAAATTGAAAGAAAAAAAAAAGCCAAACCTATTACATCTTGTTCTCATAAACAAACAAAAAAGATAACATCCCTTAATTTTGCTGTCCATGCTGTTCAATACTTTCAAATAGCAAACAGGGCTCAAGCTACATTGAAAATGTTTAGTTTGTTTCTTTGCAACTTCCAGCAATATGTTTTCCCGGATGGCACTGGTGTTGGACCCTGAAAAACTGCAATTTCATCAGAATCTATTATCCTATTAGTACTAGCAATGCTTGATGAGGCTGTGTCAGAATCATTACATTCTCAAGGCTCCAGTGATTTCATGGAACTAAGAGTGGTAATGGGATTGATGGGAACCTTCTACTCATGATGGAATGTTTCTTTGCATTATTTAAATTTTGATATACTCCTACATAATTATGTATTTCACAGTCAAGATGAATCAATGCATTGAACGGATAATGTCAGACTGTAAGTGGCAAATATGTTTCATAGTAAAATAGAGGCAGGCTCCTAATTTTAAATTACACTGAATATTCCACAAGAACCATCTTCAACATTAGAATCCTGCACAATACTACATTTATATTCCATTAATATGCACATACAGTAGACCAAAAAATATCTCTAAATACTTTCCATCCTGCTGTGGTTTAGCCCTTATTCTTATACTAAATCCAAACCACAGCATTGTATGAGCTACTGAGAAGAAAATTAACCCTATCCCAGCCAAAAACCAGGACACATGCATGAGATACTCTGCATGAGGAATAGAATTTGGAATTTTTAAACTTATAGAAATACATAAGGGTTATACATAATCCAACACAAATATTTTACAGTAGGGAGAATGACAGGTACATTTGTGTTTTTGTCACCTGGTATTAAGAACAGAAGCAAAAAAGTATAGGAAAAGAATGTGACAAAATTTAAATGTAGCATCAAATAGCCGTGAACAATTGGGGAATGTTTTCTGGTTTTGTCCAATGTTGGACAAATTTCAGGAAGATCTTTCTTTCAGGATGTGCAAATAGACAGTGAATCTTTATGAAAGGAGATACTTATATTCATGAAGAAACTGGAATCCTTGATGGAAACTTTACAGATAAAATTGAATCTTTTCCAAATCATCCTTTCTTTCAAACCACGTTCTTTGTCTAGAATCCCACGTCACAGTTATAAGTTGTATTGACATAAGCATATGCTTCAAAGCTAATTTTCTGAATTCTGAGCTATTGCCTCCCCTTGCTATCTATTAGTAAGGGTAATAGAATTTGGCTTATGCAGCTTTCCTTACTTCTTGGGATGCTGTCTCCACAGATTTTGCCTAACCTCTTAGTTATTAAAAAAACTATGTTTATCTTGAACTGATATACTGGCTTACAGCTCCAGAAGCTAATGGAATGAAAGAGTTCTAGCTTCCCTTTATTGCTGATAATTTGCCTCTAAAACTGAAAAAAGGAATGATCTGTGTATTCTTTTTCTCTATTGATCATGTTTTTCTAAAATGAAATAGAGAGAGAAAAAAGAAACAATAAAAGTTTAGGAGAACAGGAAAGTGACATTATTCTCTTTATAGGGGTCTATCCTTGCACTCAAATTCTGGATGAATTTTTGAGTTCAGTGTTTCTGATACTATATTGGGTTTGAGATAAAGAATTTTAATTGTTAGATCTTGATCACATTTTTCCTGCATGACTGGTAGCAGCTACTACAGGCACAACTAAGTTTTACTTTTTCATGTTAAGAATCTTTAGATGTCTATTAGTGGGTCTTCCATGAATGGAAGCCTGTCTTCATCATTTACGGTATGAGCTGGTCACTTAAATAACATTATATGACAAAGTCGTGATTGACTTTCCCTACCTTCCTTTCGCTGGAGTGTTATGTTTTGCAAACTTCATTATACCTTAAGCAGGAAATAATCTACTTTCTTCTCTGTGTTTGATATTAGGCAAGATGTGAGGTAACCTAAAAAGGCAGAACATGTTTATTACAGAAATAATGTGGTGGATCCAGATTATGCAGTAAAATACAGTTCTGTTGCAATGATTGCCCATAAGAGAAACAAAAAAAAAAAAGAAAGAAAAAAAAAAAAAAAAGGTTTAATTAGAATTGTGGCCATTTCCAAGACAGACTCAAGGCAGGGGTGGCAATACTAGTTAAGTTAGTCTTGCTTGCATGCTCTGGTGACTTGTAGGGAGAAAAAATCTAGGGAATTATTTTGTTGCCAGAACAAAATGTTTAGTAGCATTTCAAATGCCATGGGGTATCTAAGTCATCTGCCCAGGTGTGAGGTGTCTGTATTTACATAAGAAGTTTTTGGATCAACCCTAGCTCCATAATAAATAAGTATTTCAGGTAATATTTCAGCCTCTGATGGGAAAAAAAATCTCCCATATGATAGAAAACCATACTGGTTAAAAGTCCTTTCTTTGCTGGTCCATTAGTGCACACTTTTTGTAATGGCTAGTAAAGTATGATTTAGGAGATTTTTTTGAACACTTTTTTTCTTTTTAATTAGCAAAAAATCTCTCAATGGATGTTTATATGACAATATCTGAAGAGACAGTAGGTCTGCTTCAAATCCTATGCTTATTTGCAAGAGACAAAAAAACCTTTTATATAAACATAAAACATTATTTTCAATAGCATATATATTTCATCAAATTTTACACAGAAAATATATAAACCTTGAAAACTATTCTTGAAATATATTTTGAAATTATAAAACTCATCTCTAGCTTCATTTCACACTTGAAATGTAATCACAATGACCCATACTTAATAAGATGTTTCTACTGCAGCACTCAGTCAGTTTAACAGGTGGTAATTTGAAGTAACTTTGATAAGGTTAGGTCATAGTTTGAGTGAGTTAATCTGAGTTCAATGATAAATGAACATGCCGCGTTAAGTGGTAGGAGCATGGGAAAATCAGAGCTAATAGACATTATTTTAACAAATTGCCATTTTAAATCACCTTCCTGAGGGTCTTTAAGCAGGGTTTCATCAATTACATGCTTACAGCTCACATTAGTGACACACATTAAAAAATTTCCCACATGAATAATTTAGAAAAAAATTTACTATCAACCTCCTGTGTGAGTTAGCTCTTGTCTATTTAAGCAAACTTTTACTTAAATGATGCATGACATGCAATATTTCAAAAATAGTCCTTATGAGATCATGAAGACAAGATACAGAGATAAAATTGTCCTTGTAATAGTTCTTTATTCTTTCATGTTCCCTTTAGTTTTTCTGTTGTTTAACATCTTGGAGTCTTTGCTAGTTTTTTTATTTACTGCTCAGGACTGACTCGCTTTAAAAAACTTACTTTCCAGTAGCACTTCCTTTCTTTGACTTTTTCTGCTAAATAAATGGAGGCACAATATCTATATTAAATCAACAGCATAAGAATGAAAAGTGGTAAGAATTTTTTTTGTCAAACAATCTTCAGTAGAAAAAATGTCCCTTTAAAAGGCCCACAACACTTTTTTTCCTTTACTAAAAGCAAATTTCAAAAGCTACCTGGAAAGGAATATGGCATAAGTTTTGCACCATGAAAAGATAACTTTCCATTTTCTTTAGAAAAAAATTGCGTTGTTTCACAATTTTTTATTGGGATGGCTTGTGTAGGCGTGGGTGGGAAGACCCAGAACAGGTAACAAAGAACAAACCTGAAAGATTTTACCAATTTCTTGGTGCAGATCACATTTTAAAAAATTAAGTGTCGTAGTCATACTGATCCAGGAAGGAAACCTTGGCCTGTCATAGCCCACAGTTTCTCATTTCCTAAGGCTAGTAATTATATCTTGATGTGAAGCCCTGTTTGCAACAGTAACATATTAATAGCTTGTTTCAGGAGTCTATTTCAGAAAGAAAATTATTTTATAACCCTCCATCTTAGGCTTTTACAGCACTATGGTAAGATGTTGAACATGGAGAGTGTTTGTTTCATGTATGGGGGG
Organism: Falco naumanni; assembly: GCF_017639655.2. NCBI lineage: Eukaryota > Metazoa > Chordata > Aves > Falconiformes > Falconidae > Falco > Falco naumanni. The sequence goes on from NC_054055.1 coordinate 39,909,348, forward strand.
GGGGGGGGGGTGGGGAGATTCCAGGCTAAGAAGAATATTCAAATTGTATCTTTTCATACTGAAGAATATAGATATTCAGCTCAGCACTCAGACACAGTGACACCAAACCTTTCAGGCCCTCCATAGCTTCCAGGATGACATCCAAAATAGCAAAGGCACGTGGTTCCAGATTGATTTCTCATCAAGGTACAATAGTTAGGAGCTCAGGGAAAGAAGCATTATTGCCACAAGGGAAGAATCATTGCCAAAATGCCATCATGTGGAGATTGATATTGAAGGTGGGATAAATAATCCTCTGGCTCTTTCTCCCTTTTCAATACAGATAAAGGGAGACTTTCATGATTCTGATATCTCTGCCTTACTAGATTCCTAAGACTAGGGTTCAGGTTAATTTAATGTAAAATGCTATGTAGAAGTACACTTGATTGGGAAATGAGGATTTTAGGCTTGGGTGAACAATGGGTGAGTAGAAACCTAGATCTAGTTTACTGGTTGTGCAATTTAATTTGGAACAGGGAATCCCAAGCTTCTGATATTTACTTTTCTAATAGTTCAAAACTTCTTGTATACTGAAGTGAGTTATATATATGAACCCATGTACATTATTAAAATTCAACTTATTTTATGTATTCCCCACAGTACAAGCACTGGACATTTACGTGGAAGTAAACTGGATGGCAAGAAATTTTAACTACATAAATGACAGACTGTTGGCCCTGTGTAAAGGTCAGTGTTTCCTGGGCTTCAGCCTTTGGAATGGAAACTAGTCACCTATACAGCATCCTGTATCGTCTTGATCAACACTCACTCAGATCTGGGGGTTTTGAGATGCATTATAACTTAACTAGAAAAATCCACTGAATAATTTATTCATATTATTTAAGTATTAAACAATAATTGCTTTTGATGAATTTAGCAATACTAAAACAGTTTTAACTACCATGGCATGATGAATGTTTTATGCAGTGATACATATTGGAAAAGTGAAAGATAAAATAAGTTTTGGCAATGATATCTGATTATGCATTTCTATTACTAATGTAAAATACTGAGATAAAACTTTTTTTAAAAAATATTAAATAAAAAATTTAATTTAAATTAAGTTAAATTAAAAATATAAACTAAATAAAAATAAAAAAAATATAATAGAATTCTACAGAAACTGGTTTTCCATTGTCAAATGTACATATGTTGTGTAATGTCTTTATTTGCCAGCAAATGAAAACCACCTACATTTTGATCAGATCTGTGTGGTTTGTATGTCATGGATTGGAAGGTATTTATTATGCTTTTGAAGTCTTTTTACACAGGTTTCACTTGCAATGGTTGCTGAGCTTCAACTAACAGATAAGGGGGAAAGTGTTAAAGGAACAAAATATTGCTTCAGACAATAAATTCTTCATCAGTATATTTAGAAATTAACATTAATTACAGTGGTCATCTGCATTTTTCTGTAGCATTCCTTGAAGAATTAATTCCTGGAGTTGCTGCAGGAAAGATACTCTACCCTGTTGAGATTCAGAGAGAGAATCAGAAGTACTCTAAAAAGTGAGTGAATTCGTTTGGCATTTGATGATCAGAACGATTTATTTCTGTCTTTTCTGGACCCTTAACACCATCCTGGATATGGACATATAGCAATAACAGGTTAACAACTACCATCCACACAAATATTTAATTAGCCACATTTCTTGCTGCATGAAGATGGTAAATCATTATTAAATAGATATATATGTTAAGAAAAAGCTGTGAGAGGACCTCAGGTTGGCCAAATTATTGTAGCATAGCTGCTGTTACTTTTCATAAAAGTAAAAATTATAACATCGCAAAATATCCTGAGTTGGAAGGGATCCATGAGGTTCAATGAATCTACCTCTTGACTTAACACAGGGCAACCTAAAAGTTAAACCATATATCTAAGAACATTGTCCAAACACTTGGACACTGACAAGCTTAGCTTGGGACCATAACCACTTCCCTGCCAAGCTTGTTCTAGTGTTTGACCACCCTCTCAGTAAAGAACTTTTTCCTAATATCCAATCTGAACTTCTCCTGATGCAGCTTTAAGACAGTTCCTCTCATCCTGTCACTGGACACCAGAAAGAAGAGATCAGCACCTTCTCTCCATTCCCTGTCATGAGGAAGTTGTAGACAGTAATGAGGTAATTCCTCAATCTCCTACATCTCTAAACTTAACAAACCTAGCACTCACTGTCTCCCAAAAATGTGTTTTCTTAAAATTTCTAATCTAGGTAAATAATATTTAGAAATAAAGTCAATTAAAAAAAGAAATGTAACACAAATAATACAGATTTTCTGTAAGCAGAACTCTTCTGTCTCAATAAGGCGGATCTCTTCTTCTACAGTTACCATCAATTTCCAATTCAGCAGCCTGCAAGACTGCAGCAAAATATGTGCCTTTCTCTTAAGTTGTATATATATTAAAAAACAAAACAAAACAAAACAAAACAAACAACTCAAAGCCAAACCTCAAAACTCTCTGTGCATTAATTTAGTGTTAGCTACATATTTGCTCCTTGTTCCTTATTTCCTTATCTGACTACTCTTTGCGGAGGCACTATTGTCTACTTCTCTGTCTTTTGCTTGTCTCCTCTTATACTGAAATCCAGAATCTTGTTACACCAGTGCATGCTCAGCTGGTTTCAGAGAAAGCATGATCAGTTTCCTTTCAGGGAGTTTCATCTGACCAGCTAAGAAACATCAAGTAACTGCTTTCTGCTTTGCTGGCCATCCATACCTTTTTGCAAAAAACAGTAAATCCAGAACAAACAAGCCAAAATACCATCAATCTCATGGGTTAATCATGTAAATCCAAATACATACTTTTCAGGCTTAGCTCATAGTATATCTGAGAACTGTATCAGCAATGTTCTCATCTGTATACACAGAATAACAAGTGCCTCACAAAATATGTACTGAAGCAAGCATCCATCAATTTCTTAAAGTTACTGTACCAGAACAAGCATTAGAATAATGATGTTGGTCCTAAAGTTATTGCCATTTACATTTTTGGCCCGGGGAAACCCTTAGTGGACTGACAAATGTTTGTATTAACTTCCCCCCGCCCTATCCCCCACCCCCCACCCCCCCTGCCCCCCTTCCCCTGGATGTCAACGTAAAGAGCTGCTGTTATCAACAATGTATCTGATGTCTTCACTTGATAATGATATATTATAGCAGGTCAATATTTGCTAGACACTATTCACTGGAATACTATCTTCAGGTACTGAAGCTTATGGCTAATTATCAGTTTAAATAACATTAAGAATATGCAGTTTAAATCCCTCATAAAACGACAAAAGTCTGTTGTCATTTTCCTCTTAGGAGTCTTTAAGTGGAACATGGTGTTGGGAGGTGAAATGTAGCAGCTAAAAGATACTTATTTTAAGTTCAATCTTTTTATATTACTGATAGTGCTATTTGCCACTCTATAAGCAGTTGCTTATAGATTATAAATATACTCAAATTATAATGTAGTTTGCTAACTGATGTATTTTAATTGCTTCTTCAGTATTTCAAGTATAATCATAGAATTAATAGAATCATAGAATAGTTTGGGTTGGAAGGGACCTTAAAGACCATCTATTTCCAACTCCCTGTTACGGGCAAGGACACCTTCCACTAGAGCATCTTGCTCAAAGCCCCATCCAACCTCTCCTTGAACACTTCCCATGATGGGTCATCCAGAACTTCTCTGGGAAATCTGTTCCAGTGCCTCACCACCCTCACAGTAAAAATATTCCTCCTAATATCTAAACTAAATCTACTCTATTTCAGCTTAAAACCGACATACCTTGTCCTGTCACTACCTGCCCTTGTAAATGCATGTTATGCTAAAAATATTTAGCTTTCTTCATCCTTATCTGCCACGCCTTTTAAAAAAAAAATCAGTATTTAAAATAGTATTTAATTATGTATATATATGTATGTTCTATTATCCCTAGTCTACAGAATTATTTTCTTATAATCTGTGTTTGGGTACTACTATGAGTAAATCCTTGCTCTGTTATGCCATATATATAGTATCTCACATAGGGATGTAATGCAGCTCTTTTGGTCATATCATGTTTTCTGGGCCTTTCCATTTTGCCTCCAGGCTAGACTGCAAGAAAGTGACAAGACAGGAACACATATTTCCAAACAATACATGCAAAGGAATGATAGAGGAAGAGACTGCAGTATCTTACAGGGTGTTAAGACTAACTGATGAACAGAAAGAGAATGATGCCAAAGATATTAAATAGATGATTTATCTTATAAGCCTTCTAGCTCTTTTCAAGCATGCACTGAATTGTATGAGAGAAGTATTTAAAGCCTAACTTCAGGCATCTTCTTGAACAACCCAAGTCAGAAGCCTATGTGCCTTAGGTTTGGTCTATAGTAAATAGTACCTTTAAAAAAACAGTGTAAATATTGAAATTCAAACAATCTGGTAGCCATATAAAGATTATGCCCAAGCTACATCACTCTTTATTTCATTTCTTAACTTGGTCTGGCAGCAATGCTGGATAACAAGGGATGTTCAGATTGAAGAGGTATTTGCTCAATCAAGCCCTAAACAATGAGAGCTCAATTTCTGGTATGAGGTTGGCATTTTTCCTTCTCTGCCTCCAGTTCCACCACATAGCCTGTGTATGTTAGTAGAACTAGCAATTAATTAACTTCATTCTAGGTGTGATTCATGTAAATGTAGCACAGAACAGAGTTGTGATATATCTTTTCAAGGATACCTTTACATAATGCATTCTCCTGCATTCAGTCAATTCATATCACGATGCATTCATTATGAAGTAATAGAATACAGCCAGCTTTGTGTCTGAGGTATACAAATTCAGAAAGACATAAAATACCAAAGTGCTGAAGTGTTTAAATTGCTATCAATTTGCAAACAACCTCACTCATCAAATGCTTAAATTACTATGACGAAGATTTAAGTGAATAATTCTAGATAGTAACCAACAATGATGGTATAGTTAACTGCCTCCACCAGCCAATAGATTCTAATACATTAAGAATGGGTGAATTTTGAAGAAGGGCCTAAGAGCACCTTAATGAAAAATTAACAGTTATGTGAAACATTACGTTAAGTGAGGTTTTGAAGAAAAGATGTCTGTGGCTAGACAGAATTCACTAGATTATATTTGCTCTGGATTTCAATGGGTCCACCAGAAAGGCAAAAGTAATATCACCTGAACTAGAGGAAGGGGCATACTCTGACCATAAAAGGCATTCTGGAAGAGTAACAGGTTGAGAGGATGAGAATTTCCATGTGATATGTGCACAATCTACAGTAAACTCAAAGATCTTATTTCATTGTATTTTATTTTAAGCAATTAGCTTAGTTACTCTTGTAATGTGAATCATGCCTTTGGTTAGGTTATGTGATAAAAATCACACAAAATGGAGCACAGAGGAACAGGGGCAGGTGGGATCACAATAATACCCTCACCTGGCTTCTGCACTACCAGGAACACCACAGGTGTAGCTGAGCCCAGGTACATGATCTACCCATAAAATGCACATCTCCCCTCCTATGAAAGGAGCACAGAGGCAGAGTGGTAAGTGGACTAACCCCAGTATCCCCATTTAAAAAGAAGCCTGTGCCCAACCATCCTAGGGCTGTCCACAAAGAATCTCAGTCTTACGGACTAGGTATGATACTCACCTCATGAGTGGCTGTGAGCAGCTCTCCAGAGCACCTTTTGGACTGAGGAGGTCACTGTTTAGAGATATGGAACTTCTTACAGGATGCAGAGGAAGAATATCTGGGCATTGTACAACATCTATTATGGGATGTTAGGGAAGGAACCAAAGGCAGGGGAAAGATTTGGATCAAGTGGCCTTCTACAATGAGGTAATACATTAGTGGACAAAGGAAGAGAGATAAAGTTGTTATCTACCTGGACTTCGGTAACGTCTTTGACACAGTCCCACACAACATTCTTGCCACCAGATTACGTTTTAATGATGGACTTCTAGAGGGATAAAGAATTGGTTAGATGGCCATGTCCGAAGAGTTGCAGTTAATGATTCAATGTCCAAGTGGAAACTGATAATGAGTGGTGCCCCTCAGGGGTCTGTGCAGGGACTGAGACTGTTTAATATCTTCACTAATGGCATAGAAGGTGAGATTGAGTGCACTTGCAGCAGTTATGGGGATGACACCAAGCTGAGCGGTACAGGTGACAGACTAGAGGGAAGTGATGCCATCCAGAGACACCTTGACAGGCTTGAGGAATGAACCCATGTGAAACTCATGAAGCTCAGCAAGGTTAAGTGCAAGGTTCAGCACCTGTATTGGGATAATTGCCAGTAACAATACAGACTAGGGCAGAGGTCCTCAAACTTTGTAAACAGGGGGCCGGTGCGCGGATGAAGTGGCAGGCAGTCATCTGCGGCTGCTTGGCTTCCCCCCCCCCCCCCCCCCCCAACCCGGGGTGGGGTGGGGTGGGTGTCTGTAAATACCGGGGGCCAGACTGAGGACCCTGGAAGTCCATATCTGGCCCGCAGGCCATAGTTTGAGGACCCCTGGACTAGGGGATAAATGGCCTGAGAATAGCCCTGGGGACTTGGGGAAACTAGTGAATGAAAAACTGGGCATGAGCCAGCAAGATGCGCTTGCAGCCCAGAAAGCAAATCATATCCTGGGCTGCATAAAAAGAAGCATGACTAGTAGGTCAAGAGAGGTGATTCTCCCTCTCTTCTTTGCTCTTGTGAGACCCCAGACCTTTTATCAGGTCCTGTAGTGACAAGAGAACTGAAAAAAGGTGGTGAGACACTGGAACAGGTTTCCAAGAGATGTCATGGATGCTCCATTCCTGGAAGTTTTGAAGGTCAGGTTGAACAGGACTTTGAGCAACCTGATTTAGTGGAGGATATTCCTACCTATTGCAGGGGTGTTGGACTAGATGGTCTTTGAATTTCCGTTTCAACCCAAACCATTCTGTGATTCTCTGATCTTGGTGATTTTTGGAGGAATAAGTGTGGGGAAAACAAAATGGTGAGAGGACAACAAAGCCTGTTTCTTACAGCATTGGCTAGTCAGTACATTTGTCTGGCCATGACCTGTGCCTGATCAACAGTCTGTCTGAACTATGATTAAACTCAATTTCTAACTATTTTCCTGTGTGAGGGACTATCTCTTCTGTGTGTGTAAGGGGGTCAAAGTGCCACTGGATGGAGTCAGACCAGAGTTCTGTATGTTGGTGGTATCAGAATCTGGAGTGAGCATAGGTCTGCTAGTGAGTGTGTGAGTGCTGCTGCAGGGCAAGCTGAAATAGCTGGCAAGAAGATTGGTCTGGGAGCCAGTGGGGTGGTTCTCTTTCTAAGAGTGAGGCCATGGCAGGAACTAGTTATGGGAGGGGAGTCTCAGCCAGGTTCTGGAGAAACTATGGGATCTGGGAGTCTCTAAGGATGAGACAACTGTGTGTAGGGGAGGTTCTGTACCAGCACATGGAGTGGGTTTGCAGCCTCAGGGGCTCCTATGTCTGGGTGCCAGGAAGTGGGGAGACTGGGTTCCAGAGGCAGCTACTGAGCATACTGAGGAACTGAGCTCAGCTGCTGGAGAGATCCACACCTTACTTGTGAACATGCGTAAGTGTATATGTATGTGTATAAGTGTGTGTGTATATATGTATGTTTCCCAGTAATGCATCTTCATGCTGCTCAGCCAGAGAGGACCAGGATGAGGCCACTGGTGCTATTTACACTTGTGCAAGTGCTGAGTGTGTCTGTATGTGCTGATCTGTGTGGCTGGCCATGTTTATGTACATATAAATACAGATGTGTGTCTGTGCCTACTGGGAACATTTGCTTGGCCTCACTGCTGGTTGGACCTGGAAACATGGTGCTACAGCAACCTCAGCTCCATTGTGCTTCTGGATTTTGTAAATCCCTAAGACTTTTCTTTCTAATTATACAAAACAGGACCCTTGAACTACTCTGAAATCAGACACCTCCATTCATCACCTAAAATTGTACTTGATGAATGTTAGCTTATAACTCATATGGCAAGATGATTAATGTAAAATTAAAGTCAGATCTATTGCCTCTGACAACAAGAGAAGACATTTAAAATAACAGGGATTGTATATGCCCTGCCACTGAGAAGCGGAATTCTTGGACCTGTTCTATTGTTTTCATATATATTTCATTAATAAAATTAGTTAGTGCCACTTCAGCTCCCAATTTTTTTTTCTTTTCATTGAACTAAGAAAGTGATATTCCTCTCTTCCTTGAATGTTGTGAGGTATAATTAATTCTTCTATAGCACTCAAATTGCTATTACAACAAATTATATTACTGGAAACCATGCCTATTAAATTAAAAGTACTAACTTTAATTTTCCTTGCTATTTTATGTCTAAGTCAAACCTGCAATATTCCTGGAGTTTAGTGTTTCATGTATTACACTAAAAGTGCTCAGATCTCATTCTCTCAAGGTCTAGAAATTATCAGACATATGTGTTTTTAGGAGATAGCTGGTGCTGTGGAGAAAGTGGGTATTTACACCTTGGTTGCAGTGTGTCACCTTTCTGCTTCAGTGCGTTACATAGCTTTAAATCTTTTAGATCACATCATCTTGTGTAATGTCAACTCACATTGGCTTTTCTGCATGACACAATATAACATGATGGGTGGTGACACAGAAAATGTAATGCAGTGTGACACATCAGGAATGCAAAGGGTACTGCAATTGGGTAGTTGGTGTCAATTTAGATAGGAGGCTTCAAATCCAAAATAAATCTGGCAGACACTAATCGAGCGAATGTTACAGTAACTATTGTATGTGTGAAACTGTGAATTCTGCAGTTCATGATAGTGCATTGAACAGGTGCAGAATACAGTGAAATGTTGGGAAGAATGAGTGTTTGTGGTTGGCATAGGTATACACATGTAAATTATACTGGAAGGTTATATATTGCAAAATTTCCCTTTTCCTGATTTTTAATCTTTTCTGTAATCATTATTTGTTTATTTTAATTCCTTTTCTAAACTGTGGGGGACCAAAACTAAAATACTTAAAAAATATTTGTAATTGTTGTGTTTGTTTATACCAGATTTAATTGGCATCAGATAATCAAATGCAAAAGGTAAGGATGGAAGACCAGTACCCACTTATGTGGAGAACACTTTTAAATACCTAACTCCTTATTCCTTAATTGTTTGAACACTCCAGTGAACTTTCTACCAGATAAATCTGCTGTGGGAGTAGGAAGTCCTAAGAATTCTGTCACAAGGCAGTCTGTGCCTTTCAGACTCTGTTCTTATTGTATATAAGCCATGCAGTGTAATACTACCATATTAGATTTAGTTATTTTTTAGGATAAAAGGATAGAGAGTCCAAAGAAAAAAAGAAGAGTAGACACAAGGGTACAAAATATCTTGTTCTGTAAGTATCAGATGACTGTGAAGTGATATGAGAAGTTTCTAAAGTTTGGGTTCATTTTGTTCTCTTGTCAAATCATCCGTAGAGCTGAGACTATTGTCTTGTTTCCCTAGGCAAGCATTGTTCTTTTTTCCCCCTTTTTTATTCTTTTGATTATTTTTTTTCCCTGTGGCAACACATTTTCTGCTGTGTGTTAGTTATTCCTATGGTTCAGCTCTTTTACAAGGCAGGACACAATAGTTTTCCCAAAAGATTAGAAGTATTTTAGACTGTAATAGAACTCTCAAGTTTTCTCATAATCTATGGTCCAGAAAAGGAAAGAATTTATAAATGTGTATAGACGCTGATTTTCTTCACTGAAAGAGTGATCAAATAATTTGTGATTGGACTGTAGAAAAAGACTAGGTAGGAAACACAGTGCTTTCATCTTTGGAGTGTGGGAGAGGAAAGGTTGATGTGTGGGACAGGAATTCTTTAGGGCCATACTTAATATCTCAAACGCAATAAACAAACATAACCTGAGAATTTCTCATGTGCAGAGGAGCAACTCAGGGAATATCACGAAGTCTACTCTTCTGCTTGGAAAATGGAAACAAAAACCCAGCCTAAATGTGTGCTACAGAATAGAACTGAAAATTAGGGTGCAGCAGACGGGGGTGATGCACAGTAGTTGATAAGACACAAAGAGAGGCTTAATTCCATTTTTGTACTATGTAGTTTTAGCACTTCAGCAAAAGATCTTTTTAGTGATAACTGCTACCCTCCAATGATTCTTTTTTGAGACTTGCAAGTTTTTTGCAGGGTTGTTTTTGTTTTGTTTTGTTTTGTTTTTTCCCACTAGTATAACAGAACAACTTTAACAGTTTAGGGAGGAGGGGAGAGAAAAAAAAGGCCCTTTAAGTGCTTTTATCAATATTTCAAAGGCAAACACAACTGCTTCACTGTTTCTAAGAAACAAGAAAATCAGCTTTACTGCCAGTTTCACCAGCAGCGATTTACTCCCCTGCTCAGTTTTGGCAGTTGCTATTGTTTCCCTTGAAGTTAGAGTAGCATGTAATTTTTTGCAAAATCACATGCAATGTTCCCTGGTGAATGTTATTTGCCATCATCGTTTTGACAGGATCAATATTATGATGTGTTATAGATGAGACCAGACAAAACACTAAAGATAAACTGTAAGGCACAGTCTCACTCAGCAGCAGACCATCTGGATACAGTGATGGTCAGTCAACTGTTTAGCATCACTCACCCAAAGAAGGGTATTTATAAGCTCATGGTTCCCTGCAGGTCCCCCTTCTGGCATGACATCATCTTGTTGCCTGAGGCCCTATACTGAATATTTCTGGATCATAACTGCACTAGCAGCCCACTGCAATCTTTTGAAAAGAAGTGGCTCAGCAATCACATCCTCCCTACTTGTACAACCAAGAGTAAAGAGGGAGGGTGGTCATGTGAAACCATGCCCTCATGTGGTAGTATCTTATCCTAAAGATACTGATTAGCTTGGACATGAGTCACATTCACCTATTAAATTATTTCTCAAGTGGCAAGTAACTGCTTATTCCTGATGGTAAGTAGGGTAAGAAGACAACTCAATATTTTTTCAGTTGTTTTCACTTATTGATTGTTACACTACTTGTTCATATAGTAAATTCACTTAGGTCTCAGTTCTGTGAGTGTTGATTTATGTATGGCATAAATTTGCTTTTTCAGCTGTACTAAAGTTCTTTGCAACCATTTATGCATGAAATTAAATATGTTTTGTAGACTGTTGCCACGTTTTATCATGCTTTTTGAGGAAAATTATTTATTCCTGTGGATATTATTTAGTCCTGTGGTTTCTGGCTGAGAATTTTAGTGTTGACCTGTCTTTCATGTCCAGTTAGTATGTATATATATCTCTTTCAAATAGCATTTCTGAGCATAGAAACTGATTTAGCAGAGTAAAACAAAAGATGCTCTTGTTGATGTTCCTAGCCAAGTTCCACTCCTTTGAATTTCAAATACCTTTTGTTGCAAGTGGAACTGATTTGAACAGATCAAGCTCTTAGTAAAAAAGAAATAAAATTTGTTTTAGGAAACAAGAGAAAATATTCATCCACAATGATGTTCACATCTCATTGTTCCTATTCTCCAATACCCATAGATGTCTCCAAGATGTGTGGTCAAACAATTCTAGCACATAACCTGGCACTCCAGGAGCCATAGTTTTAGTAAGGTTTCCTATCTGTCCAGACTTTACTTGTCTAAGTTTGCTTTCTATTTCATTCATTCCTTTGAGTCATGAATAAAGAATTATGTTCTTCTCATTGTTTCTTTACACATAATAGGATTTCTCTTAGGGTTTTTTTGTTTGTTTGTTTGGTTGGTTGGTTGGTTTTGTTTTTTTGGTTTTGTTTTGTTTTGTTTTGTTTGGGTTTGTTGTTTTCTTTTTTTTGTTAACTTTGAGAATGAAATACCCTTGGACTGTTATACACAGAAATGCACATGCTGTGTATGATTTTGTTTTTTTAAATTGTGCCAAGTAACTGGCCTTAGGAGGAGATCAAGTGAAAGGAGAACTGTTACAGGTAGGGCAGCACCTTTGTAGCACTGGATTTACTTTCTATTTCCCAGGAATAATTACAAAAATTACTTTCTTGTTTCTGACAGAATCCCACCTACATTCCCTTCTGACTAGCATTTAGCAGAAAATGGCCGGTTTCCTCTTTCTCTGAATTAAATTGAGCTACCACCAAGTAACACTTTGTTGTGTGCATAGAATGCAGTTATAATACTTACTTTAGTCTTACATTTCTCCTCATGACATATTCACTCTATATGAGAGAGGAATACAGTGTGTATACTTTACTACAGTGCCTACAAATGTTATGAAATAGAAATGAATTGACTCACTAAACCAATCATAATTTATTACAAATTAGTAGTTCTTCATATTTTGATTTCTTACTCATCTGTGATGATTGGATGCATTTTACTTACCTTTAGGGGTGGGATTCAAGTCCAGATACTAAAGTATTTAATATGAACACCTGCAAATACATGTGTCTGTGAAAGAGAGGAGTCTTAAAAAAACAACAGTGCAGCCAGTACTAATGTGGGACTTGATTCCATTGCACCCAATGTATGTACATTCCATATGGTTCCCACCTACTATTCCAGATGTCCTATAGTATCCATCTTGCCACCCAGCAGTCACTCCGCAGAGGCATAGTTTTCTCATAAGTCCCTTGTCATATCTGCCAATTCAATGCAGGTCTTGCTGATATAGGCAATGTCAGTTCAACAAAGGGAAGTGCAAAGTCCAGCACTTGTGAAAGAATAATGCCAGGAACCACTATATCCTGGGGGACAAGCAGACAGAAAGCAGCTTGGCAGGAAAGGATCTGGGTGTCCTTGTAAACACCAGGTGTACCTGAGTCAGTGATGTGTCTTTGTGGCAAAGAAGTCTAAGTGTATCCTGGGCTGCATGAGGCAGAGCATTGATAACACGTTAATACTTCCCCTCTGCTCAGCACTGATGAGGGCACACCTGGAGTGCTGTGTCCAGTTCTGGCCTCCTTAGCACAAGACAGACATGGACATAGTGGAAAGAGTCCAGGAAAGAGTCACTAAGATGACTAAGGGACTGGAGCATCTCTCCTATGAGGAAAGGATGAGAGAGCTGGGATTTCAGCCTGAAGAAGAGAATATTTGAGGGGATCTTCTCAATGCATATAAATACCTGCAGGGAGGGTGCAAAGAGGATGAAGTCAGGCTCTTGTCAGTGGTGCTCAGTGATAGAACAAGAGGTAATGGGCACAAACTGAAACACAAACTGAACATCAGGAAACATTTTTTACTGTGAGGGTGACAGCACTGGCACAAGTTGCTCAGGAAGCCTGTGGGATCTCCCTCATTGGAGATGTTCAAAAACTGTCTGGATGTGGTCCTGGGCAACCAGCTCTAGGTGACCCTGGCTGATCAGGGGTTCGGGACCAAATGGCTTCCAGGGGTCCATTTCACCTCAATCGTTCTGTGATTCTGTGATATCCAGCGATGCGAAATAACCCCAAGTACTTATTACTGGAAATCTGAACTAAGTTCTAGTTATTGCTGGTGCATAAGGAGGTATTACACATCCTAAACCAAAAAACTAATTTTTGGTCAAACATTCCCTTCCATCATACAGTTTATATACCTACATGGGATTTATCCCCTCTAGGTTCTCTTCAAACTCAGTGGAAATAAACAGGCACCTTTTTAATGTAGATTAATTTTTCCTTTGATAGATGTGTAAATTTAGGGCATAATTCACTTTTCCTTAAAATGCCAGTCTCTCCATTGACTAGAAAGGGAGCCTACCAAGAGTTGCTTGGATGTAGGTGTCTGATGATCAAATAGTATTTGTTCAGATAAATGTGCTCCTGATTTACTATAACTGCAAAAGATAATTTAGTGATTTGCGATTGAATACAGTGATTACTGTATACTGGTGAAAGAAAATGGGGAGTATGAAGGGAAAATGCTCATTTTCATATTTGTATACATTCAAGATACAAACAAATTGAGGTAGCACTTAAAGTAATAGTAATGACACTCACGGTATTTATATGCCAATGACTGTGTGCAATGGCTTGGCAGGCAGGATTTTTATGTTTCCTCTTATTTTTTGATTGATCCCAAACTGATCAGTCACAAGCCAGATATGAAAACTGTGTAGCCAAGGTGGTATGGCTACACATTAGAGTTGAGTTACCTCAACTGTAGTCTTCCTTTCTCTGAGAATGACAATCCAACATACCATCAAAATAAAGCAATTCAGACTTGGGCTCCTGACCCAAGACAGAAGGAAAAAGTAAGGCTGAAATCAGCTGCAAAAGCGGCCTTCTGTTGGTTGAACAAAGTTTCTGACATGCTGATATAGGCTTGCCTGTGGAATCTCAGGACTGTGCTGTGAAATTTTATATGAAGAAAATATTAAACATTATTCTTTAAAAACAAAAGCAAGTTTTGTATGTGTGATAGGATTCAGAATAACTTGTGTTTATTTACTCATAATTAGGCATTATTTGCATCTCTTGAAATTCAAAAGCATCCTTTTGTTCCTTTCATTGACTGCCATCAATGGATATGTTTTTCTACAAAGGTATATTTATATATATTAATTAAAAATAGTTAAAATTATGTTGCCCATATGTATTGAGTGTCCATGGCAAGGTGTTGGCAATGGGGGGCTGAAGGACTGGCCTCTGTGAGGAGATGCTGGGACTGTCCCATGCCAGACACAGCTGGTTCCAGCTAGATCCAAAGAACCAACAGTAGGGCACAGGTGGGACCCTCAGCCAAGATGGTGGTGCCTTGGAGAAAGCATATTTAAGACAGAGCAAAATGCTACACGAACAATGAGGCATGAGGGGGGAAAAAGTGTGAGAAACAACCATGCAGATCCTAAGGTGAAAGAAGAATGGGGTGAAGGAGGTGCTTCAGGTGCTGAAGCAGGGATTTCCCCAAAATCCATGGAGAACACCATGGTGAAGCAGGTTGTCCCCCTGCAGCCCATGGAGGACCATGGTGGAGCACATAACTTCACTGCAGCTGGTGTAGGACCTCTACACCGGAGCAGGTGGATATACCCTGAAGGAAGCTGCAGCCTGTAGAGGACCCACACTGGAAAAGTTTTATCTTGAATGGCTGTAGCCCATGGGAAGGACACGCTAAAGAGGACAAAGTGTGAGGAGGAAGGAGAGGCAGAGAAGGGCTGTTATGGACTGACCACAAACCCCCATTCCCCACCCCACTCTGATGCTCAGGGGATAGGGGAGGTGGAAGAGTTGGGGGTGAAGGAGGGAAGTTAATCCTGGGAAAAGGGGGTGGGGAGGAGAATTGTCAAGGTTTGGTTTGATTTCTCAGTATCCCAATCTATATTAATTGGCAGTAAATTAAATTAATTTTCTTTCAGTCAATTCTGTTTTACTTGTGACAGTAATTTTTAAGTGATTAATAAGTAATCTCTCTGTCTTTGTCTTCACCTATAAGTGTTTTCATCCTATTTTCTCCCCCTGTCCTTTTAAGGATGGGGAGTGAGAGAGCAGCTGGGTGGGCATTGGGCAGCCAGCCAAGGTCAACCCACTGTACTCAACCATCTGTATGATGAAATAAGTAATTGTTACACCTGACTTTCTAGGAATTTGCAAAATTTTCATAAGATAGTAACATACAACTTTTAAAATGCAAACAGCTTAATGGGTTTATGTTATTTTTATTTTCTAATGTTTTGGACTATGTGTTTTATTAGACTAAAAGCACTTGCAATTATTTTCACTGATCATCATTACAGTTTAACACCAGGAAATTACTCACTCCGAGAAGTTACTGCAGTAGTATCAGGCTAAATCCTCCTAGTTATACCTTTGTTGGCTACTGATTATCATACTTAAATCAATGGGTCACAACAGAAAAAAAGGATATCAGAAGTTGGTCCTTATCTTTTGATGCCTATAAGGCAAGATTTAGGCTTATAGCAAGACTTATTATTTGAAAATATATTTAAAAGAAATTGTGTTTCATTCATAGTATTCTCACTCAACTGGGAACTTGCTGATGAGTATTCCACATGCAATGACCAAAGGTAATTCACATAGAAATGTTCAAGATTCTCCAAAAGAGTTTTTGTGAGAAACCATGTCTTTAAAGAAGAAACTGAGTCAATTGAGCTACTTAATCAACTACTGAAAAAAACCAAGGATGTTTCATATTACAAAAATAAGCAACTCTAAAGCTTTTAAAACACTAATACCAGAACAATCTTCCTTAACAAAGCAGAAATCTTTTATGAAGCAGATCCCTGCAAAGATTTGAAAGAGGGTCAGCAATAAATGCAAAGTGCTGGATTATCCTTGCCTCCTTTATTAGTGGAAAAAATTATGTGTTTAACTGAATGCTGAAAGTAACTTTTCTCATATGAGCATACAGGCTTCATTCAGCCCAGAGATAGCTTCAGTCTTTGTCCTAAGGAAAATAAATGCAGATATTGCAGACTCCAAGGGTCAGTGGACATTTGGGGGATGTTGGAGATTATTACTGTCTGACAGTGCACTACTCATCCAAGGTTTCATAAAAATAATGATCTGTACACCCTGATAGTCTTACATAGCTGACAATAGTTTAATATATCAGGATGGTATGCAGAGGATGTATAGAATCATAGAATGTTATGAGTTGGAAGGGATCTTTAAAGGTCATCTAGTCCCACCTACCTGCAATAAGCAGGGACATCTTCAACAAGTTTAGGTTGCTCAGAGCCACATCTAACCTGACCTTGAATATTTCCAAGGATGGGGCACCTACCACCTCTCTGGGCAACCTGTCCCAAGCACCCTCATTGTAAAAGTTTTCTTCCTTATATCTAGTCTGAACCTCCCCTCTTTTACTTTAAAACCAGTACTCCTTGTCCTATGACTATATGCTTTTGTAAAAAGTCCCTCTCCAGCTTTCTTGTAGGCCCCCTTGAGGTACTGGAAGGCTGCTATAAAAGTCTTCCCAGGACCTTTTCTTCAGGATGAACAACCCATTTTAACAGCCAATCTTCACAGGAAAGGTGCTTCAGCCATCGTTTTCATGGACCTCCTCAGAACCCCCTCAAAGAGGTCCATGTCTTTGCTACACTGAGGACTCCAGAGTTGGAGACAGTACTCCAGGTCATGTCTCACCAGAGCAGAGTAGAGGGCCAGAATCACCTCCCACAAACTGCTGACCATGCTTCTTTTGATGCAGACAGAATATGGTTGGCTTTCTGGGCTGGAAATGCATGTTGCTGGCTCATGTCCAGTTTTTCATCCACCAATACCCCCATTAATGCAAATTAATGTAAATCAAGAAAGTTTTGTTTTAAAGCCTTTAAGAACAGAAAAACCTCATTTTCATTTTCTTAATCACATGCCTGAAATTGTACTTTAATGTATCTCTGTCCCATTTCTATATATATTTTTACATACTAAAATTTGACATTCCATATTCTCTTGTGAGTATAGTTGATTTCTGTTCTTAGGTTTATTTCATTTTTCTGGGTTTACCACTTTCATACCATTGTTCTGGCTCAGGCATTTGTTAGTGAACATAGCAGAATAATTATAAAAATAAGAATGTTTCTAGTGCATGGATACCTAAATGTAAATAACAAGGGAAATCTTACATTCCAGATTCTTGGCTAATTGCTTTGATAAATATGTGATACTCTGCTACTTGTGTCCTTAACATCATTATTAATTGTGAATGACTGAAATTGTAGGATCTAGTTGCAATATTTTAGGTTCATAAAAAAGAATAAACTAATAAAGCTATTTTTCCACTTGTGGGGCGTTATATTTTAGAATTTGAAACTGTAACAGTTCTAATAGGTATTAAAAAACCCAAATCATAATAAAACAAAATGTATTTGCCATACTTTCTTTTCCCCATCAATGCTACTATCAAGCTCTTTTTATTTCACAGACAAAACGTTTCTCTACAAAGAATCACAAAAAACCCAATCCAAACCAAAACACCACCAACAACAAAAACCTCAAACCACAAAGAACCAGAACTATATATGTAGAACACAATAAAAATAGAAATAATCCTCACCGTACACCTGAAAAAAACCTTGTTGCATGCTGGTCCAAGACCAGAGCAAGGTTCTGCCTGTATTCTCGGGACAGAATTAAGACTCAAAACAAAGTCAAGAGCCAAGTAACTTTATTTGCCTGACAATAGATTTGCAAATGCAAAGGAGAGAGCGAGAGATAAAGAGAGAAAGTAAGGGAAGAAAGTAAGGAAAGTAAGGGAAGAAAGGAAGAAAGAAAGGAAGAAAGAAGGGAAGAAAGGAAGAAAGAAAGAAAGAAAGAAGGGAAGAAAGGAAGAAAGAAAGAAAGGAAGGAAGGAAGAAAGAAAGAAAGGAAGAAAGGAAGAAAGAAAGGAAGGAAGGAAGAAAGGAAGGAAGGAAGAAAGAAAGGAAGGAAGAATGGAAGAAAGAAAAGAAAGGAAGAAAGAAAGAAAGAAAGGAAAGAAGGAAGAAAGGAAAGAAGGAAGAAAGGAAGGAAGAAAGAAAAGAAAGGAAGAAAGGAAGAAAGGAAGAAAGGAAGAAAGGAAGAATGGAAGAAAGAAAAGAAAGGAAGAAAGAAAGAAAGAAAGGAAAGAAGGAAGAAAGGAAGGAAGAAAGGAAGGAAGAAAGAAAAGAAAGGAAGAAAGGAAGAAAGGAAGAAAGGAAGAAAGGAAGAAAGAAAGAAAGAAAGAAAGAAAGAAAGAAAGAAAGAAAGAAAGAAAGAAAGAAAGAAAGAAAGGAAGAAAGGAAGAAAGGAAGAAAGAAAGAAAGAAAGAAAGAAAGAAAGAAAGAAAGAAAGAAAGAAAGAAAGAAAGAAAGAAAGAAAGAAAGAAAGACAAAGAAAGAAAAAAGAAAGGAGTTCAGAGCAATGGCTACCAACCTGGAGCTGTGGTGTCCCGACAGTCCAATTTGTTTCCAAGTCTGGTGGGGGAATGTTCTGTCTGACCTTGATTGGTTCCCTTCTTTTATAGGGTTGTCACTGCCTGCTTAAGCACACCTTCCACCTGGCGTTGTTGTGTGTGCCCAATACCGTCAGATGGTCCTCAGAGATCTTCAGGTCCCTGGATCCCCCTGACCCCAGGTCTGGGTGCGTGCACAGGGGTTTGGTTAAGTTTCTCAGTATTAGCTCTCCCTGTTGCTCCATGGTGTCAGTAGGTGGGTTTCCTGTCTTAACAATGGTGAGATAAACCTGTGATGTGGTGATGGTGTTGGCTTCCTGCCAGAGATAAACATTTGCTGTGGTGATGGCGTGAGTTTCCTGCCATAGCAATGTTGAGACATATGCTGTGGCGATGGTGGTTCTCACCGACAGTCTCTTACAAACCCGTGCAGGGACAAATACCATCCTGTACTACCATATTGCAAGGGATTTAAAAGTGGAGGGTCTTAGGAAAATTTCTCAGACTACTCAATCTCAGAAACTATTATTCTATATACCTTGTGTATTGTCATAGTACCCCACACAAATACCTCTAAAGTCAGTGGTTTCTTCCAGTTCTGTCTTCGACTGATTTTCATAAGGTCTCATTCTTCTCATAATTACTAATTACTTTCAGTTGTAGCAGGTTAAATGAAACACTTACAAGCATAAATGTAGGTTTTATTTATTTCATTGTCATCTATAACAACCGTTGATATTTTCTTGAAAATATGCTCAGACTAATGGTACAGGTATTAGATCACTTCTCATCTATTGAGGTTTTCCAGAAAGTAGAACAATATCAGTGCTTATACTTTTAATCAGCTTATTCCAATGTGGTCTAGAGATGAAGTATTATGCATAGATTTCATTGTTTGTTGCGTTAGAAAATCAGTTTCTTAGAGGAACTTATAGTCTCTATTATTTCTGTTATCAGCAGCTTTCAATAATATTGAGAATTTATGCTGTCACTGTTCAGTACTAGACACAATAAGGCCTCTCCTTGTGAGAAAGACTTTCTGGTATCAAAGAGGTACTTAGTTCACGCTGTAAGCACTGGCATTTTTTACAACCACAACTGATTAGACAAATAATTTCAGTGCCCAGAGACTTGAAAAAAGGTCAGAGAAAGCTATGACTATTTAATGATGACTATAAATTCATTTGTTACAGACAAGCAAGACAGTTGTGTGATGATAGAAATACTGCTATATCATAGAGGATTACTAACTCATTATGATATTTGGGAAAGAAAGATAAAGGGAGATAATACTAGTGGAGTTTCTTCAGTCTAAAACTGCAACACATATTTGGAAAGGAAGAACAAGATGGTAAAGTAGTTCATTGAACATGACAGCACACAAACATTCATCGAGGCTCTGCAGTCCCAGTTTATATGTGCAAGTATAATAACAGTGTTAGGTCAGGTGATAAATTATGTTAGGTAAGATATGTTTTAATACTTCAGATCAGGAAACAAAACATTGAAATGAAGATCATGGAAATTTAGAAGTTATTAGAGATAGACAAATTACAGACAGGATCTTTTTGAATCTAAGTTACAATCCCACCTTCATTCCTTAGTGTCTTTTGTGTTTGGTAATAACATGGAAAAGTCCCTTGTCTTTAAAAAAAACAACATTCTTTTCTTAAGATGAAAGAAAATTGTCTCAGACCCAGCATTACAAAATTATGAGTTGTTGCCTTTACAAATTCTTTGCTACTGCAACAGACATTCCTTTCTGTAAGGTGCAAGGAACTTGCACCAGTTATTGCTGTTTGATTGCCCAGACATTGTGATTAAGGCTTTTGGCTTGTTAGTTTCTCCCACCCAGCATTTATCTCTTCAGAGCACTTTATTCTTTTCAGACTCTAATCCACCCATTCTTCATTCATGCTCAAACATCACTCAAATACCCTATTACCTGTGAGACTACTATGTCCCCCTGCCTCTGAAAGAAAGCTGACTGAAGGTTCAGGCTGCTAGCATACTTTTGGCATTGTGGTCCGTAATGCCCACTCAATATTTCCTAAGAATTCTGTAGCCTAAACTTTTTCACTCCACACTGCCATAAAATAGAGGTGAGAAAAACCAACCGAGCAGTTCTTTTTCAACAGCTCACACATGCAAGATTAAGCAATAGTTACTTTTTTTTATAATGAGTGACATCATTGCAGGAAAAAAGGAAAAGTAGGTTGGATTATTTAAAACCTGTAGCAAATGCAGTAAAATTACTACATTTTCTTTTAAGTGATCCTTCTATACTAATGCAGCATTTCTTTTCAACATAATTTCCCTTGAAACCAAAAAAATAAAGAGGTAAAATGAAATCACAGTTACCACATTAAAGCTATTGATGCAGAAATCTTCACATAGATCCACATACAGAGATGACCATCAATGAACAAATCTCCATCTCTTATATGAGAACTGAGATACAATCATCTGAAACAGTGTTCCTCTCACCTTCAGACTTCCAGTGGATGCTCTCCAAGGTCATGAAGCTGTTGTTCAGTATGGCAAGAGTCAGCTGTCACTAAGTACAACTGACAAAAGAAGAAATCTGTTTGCATTTTCTTGCAATGATTCCCAGATCAGATGATTATGAAAACAGTCCAGGGATGGCAAGAGTTTGTATTTTGTACCTTAACAAAGTGTCATAGGCATGGACACTATTTTATTTTGAATGACAAGTGCATAACTGTAGTGTGACCAAGACCATGTGTGCCACTTTAAAAAGGAAATCTACTTTTTTTTTTTTTTTTTTTTTTTGGGGGGGGGGGCGGGTAGGAGGAGGGACAATTAATCTCTTAGGCCTTCCCTCCACTGTTAAATCTATGAAGGATCCTAGGAAGGATGTTTTCTTTAGTAAAATAAAGCTTATATTTTGCTAAAACAAATCATAAAAAAGAAAAAAAATAATTCTTGCTTTATACAACTGTATATAATTAACATTTGCTGCCATCTGCATGAAAAAATCAGTATTCTTATGAAATAGAGAAAAGGTCACAGAAGGCCATTTCAATTAAATTGTAATTCTTGGCAAATTAGATTTTCGACTTATATATTTTCAGGTAGATAGAAACCTCAAAACAGGAAGTAGTTTTAAAATATTAATTTGGAAATTATATGTATGCAATAGTATGCAGATGAGTGGTCTGGTTGATTTATCTTCACTTTCTGAGTCTTCTTTTGAGATCCATGCCTTTCCATCTGAAAACTCAACCTTCTACGTATGAGATGATCTGACAGCAGTAATAAATTACCTACATAGGCAAAGACTATCCTGAATACTCTCAATTTAATTCCTGTAAAATTATCACTGCATAACCTGCATAGAAGAAAAAATTACTATTTTTTTTATTTCCCTGGAATTTGGTTTGGACACAGCCTCAGGTTTGGCATAGTCACTGGAGGTGTCATATATCTTAATTTATAATAGGTAACAAATTCAGATCTGGTTCTCCTACTCTCAGTGGCATTTCATGTTGAGAATATAATTTAATTCTTCCTTTACAACCTTAGAAAAGGGAAAGATACCGACCTACTAAAAAAGTCTGAGCTCTGTAGCTTTATTTCATTTTAGTGAGTATAGAAATATTGTTGCTATCCCATATTGGAAATGAAAAAAATATAAAAATTAAAATGCATTAGAACATGCTGAAAATCAGTTTTCCTCTAAGAATATGATTTTATTCCCAGTAGTTAAAATATAATTATCAAATAAGGCTGGGATTTTTGTTGCATTTGGGAATTATATTTGCTGTATTTTTATCATCTCTGTAATTTTCAAAATGTTAATGTATGCCTACATTTGCAGATAAAGTTTATTATGTTTAAGTTAATTATGTTTCCAGTTCAGGTATTTTACTTTTTGTTGGATTTTACTGTGATGGTTAATTATTCTGTCAGTAGATGTGACCTTGCTCCCTAGCACAGAGGGGGATATATATTTATTCACAGAAACAGGCTTTTACATCCTAAATTAGATAATAAAAATCTTGTTGCATTCTGACAGTATACACAACTACAATTTATCTTAGAAATATTACATTATCTCAGTAATATCATGCAAATATTAAAGAAAAGAAGCGTTTTTATAAAGCAGAAGAAAGAAGAAAAAACAGGATAATGTGAAAGAATTTCAGAGCTTGTATTCTTCAGCAACTGATAAATTGGCTAGAAGACACAAATTATCATTAATTGCAAATATTAATTGCAAATATCAATGTAGTAGCTGGCAGTACAGAATAATGCTAATTTTACTATCTTCAACTTTAACTTTTTTTTTTTCTTAATAGTTTTAACTCAAGCATTCACAAAAGACTTGTATTTGGTTAATTTACTTGTTACTTAATTTCTTTCAGTAGCAATGATTAGTGAAGAAATTCTGACTTTGGATTTTTTTGTATCACATTTGAGTGATGAATTGCAAGAATATAAGTTTAGTCTATGCAATGACAGCTACACTTAATGAAATTTTAAAATAAATTAGTAGTATTGAAAATTAAAAAGATTCTATGAATCATTATTGTTTAAATGCATTACTGAGCTATAATTAGTACACGGATGGAACACAGTCATATATTACTTAAATTTTATGCCATGGCATAATTGTTACACAAATGTAATTTTAATTATGTCATTAAGAACTAAGATACATAATAAGGAATGACAGTATGGAGTTCTAATTTAAAATACATACATAAAAAAATAGGCATCGTCCAGTTTCTACAAGTCACATAGCAACCATTGTCTGGTTTTGATTCACCACTGTGTCCAGTCTTTCCATGAGAAGAGTCATGTGAGCCAATTTCTGTATCTTCTATTTCCAAATCTCTAACCAGTTGTCAGGAAGCAGAATCATTCCACTCACTGCATTAATTAACGCATAAAGGGATGACGAGAGGACTGGGTAAGTATGGAAGCAAAGTATTATATATGTATATGAACACTGGCAGTAATTTGGAAAAAAAAACAAACAAACAAACCACAAACAAACACCAAATTCTTTTGCAATGTTTTCATTTATATTCAGCTTCTGTTCACTCCTGCAAAACTATGTTTGTTGGATAGATAATGCAGCAATGGAAAATGGCTCTGTGGCAGGTAAGAGGCAGTAAAAGCACTAGAGAGATGGCAGGGACACACAGGCTTTGAAGAGAGACCCACTTGGATCCTACACAATCAGATAACTGGGTTCCCTGTCAGTTCACAAGTTCTGCTCCCCAGCTTACATGTTTAGCTCATTTCCAAGAATTATTCTGGAATAAACCATCCAGTTTGCTTTCAGACAAAACCCAGGTGACATTCTAAAGGTTGCTTGCCCCAGATATCCCTTCTTTTCAGCAATAAGGAAGAGGCTGTACCAGTTCTCTTGTTCTCTGTGATGAATCTATGTGATTCTCTACACGACCTCAGGAAGACTTGGACCTCAAATCTTTCTCTGTCTAAGAGCATGTGCTATCATCCATATCCCAAGAAACATGTTTTCAGTAGCTGCAAAATATATATGTCTCTGGGAGTTGACATATAGTCCTTTTCCCATTATGTTAACACTATGAAGTTTAAAAACACTTAATGGTGTACTATAATAAGCCAAGGTGACTCCATATTTAACTCTTGGTTTGACTTCTGCCAAAACTCATATAGAAGAAGTAGGTTTTTGACCTGCCTGACTGCATTTTGCAGTAATAACTAAATTGAACTTGTTCAAACTCTTTAGAAGTGAAGTGGAGGTGCTTGCTGCAACTCATCACTGATAACACCCCTGTAAGAAGACTGACAAGCTAGTCTTATCGCTGTGGGAGGGTAACACCTAACTATCCACCAACAGGACTCTCTGAATTAAACAGAGGTGCTTGTATGTGTAGTAAGCTCGTGTGTGCTGTTTATCAGATCCTTTCTTCCAAATTATTTTTGGTTAAGATCAGTTGCTGCAGTCCTTCACACATAAAAAAGAAGTAACTTGGTGAAAGTAACACAAATGACAGTGTGAAATTCATACATTTTAAACCAGAAAGAATGCACTTGCTTTCTCAAGCATTGCTCAATTTACACATCAAAAAAGTGTTTTTGAAATATAAGAAATATTCCATGAACAAAAAAAAGAAAGTAGGTTCTGTAAGATTGTGAAAATATGTCAGTTAGTATGATGCTAAGTGACAGTTAAAAACATGTTTCAACAGAACTAGGGAGAGATTGTCAGCTCATTCCCATGAGTGAACCTATTTTGCCTTCATTTTTAATGATTACTCAAATAGAATATAGTATTATATAATATAGATTTAGCATCCACTTGTGTATTATATTTTATTGGATAATGTATGTTATCACATTACATAATTTTCATCATGAGCAGTGTAAGATCTATACCTGAGGTCGCAGGGTCTATTTTAGACATTTGTTTCACCATGAAGGACTTGTACCTAGTAATTTTCTGTTTCGCTCAATTGATTATAAGGAAAGGTTGAATTACCTATCCATGAGTAAATACATTTATTTTAGGGTGAGAAAACCTTACTCAGCATGTCTGAACCTGCTAATAAAGTATATTTTAGATATGCAGGAGTCTGCTTCCAACTAGGACTGAATTTTTGCAGACGGGACTGAGACTATGAGTTCTCCAGTTTATAGGGAAAAGAAAAAAAAAATCAGAGAGGAAGGCGGAGTGGAAGAAGAATTTAAAAAAAAAAAAAAAAAAAAAAAAAAAAGCTGTGAACTTTCTTATGGCTCCCCTGCAGTTTTAAAATGGCATACAAAAAATTAAAGACTGTTGATGGTTCCAACTAGGATATCAGCTGGTGCTCAGAAACATCAACAAATTTTTAAAGTCACTATGATAATATAAACGAAAGTTCATTCACAGTTTTACCATAAATACCTATTACAAAAATAATTACTAGATTGTTATGGTTTAACCCCAGCCAGCAGCCAAGCACTAGGCAACTGCTCAGTCACTACCCACACAGTGGGGTGGGGGAGAGGATCAGAAAAGTAACGGTGAGAAAAGTTGTGGGTTCAGATAAAGATGGTTTAAGAGGTAAAGCAAAAGCCACACACACAAGAAAAGCAAAACAAGGAATTCTTTCACTGCTTCACATCAGCAGGCAGGTGTTCTGCAATCTCCAGCAAAGCAGGGATCCATCACGTTTAAGAGTTACTTGGGAGGACAAATGCCATAATGCCAAATGTTCCCCCCACCTTCTTCTTCCCCCAGTTTATATACTCAGCATGACGTCATCTGGTATGGAATATCCCTTTGGCTAGCTTGGGTCACCTGTTCTGGCTGTGTCTCCTCCCAATTTCCTTCTCACTGGCAGGACCTGAGCAACTGAAAAATCCTTGGCTTAGTATAAACATGATCCAGCAATAACTGAAAACATCAGCGTGTTTATCAATGTTAATCATTGTTCTCACACCAAATCCAGAACACAGCACTGTACCAGCTACTATGAAGAAAATTAACTCTATCCCATCTGAAACAAGGACATAGATGTAATAATATTCCTACATTATTTTGTCATAAAATGACTTACAAATATATTAAGATCCTTTAATGGATGATAATATGAAACACTGTGATAAAGCAACCATGCACATTTTCTTAAAACAGTATATGTGCCTGCTGTACTTGATGTATGACTTCAAGTTATGAAGTGTACTACCGAGTGCTATATAATTTGATAAATATAAAGAATTATGTACACAAAACTGCATATACAGTATAAGTAATTTCCCTGAGGAGACTGGTGACATGATAATAAACCTCAAGAAGTCAACTCAAATGATTTGTTAATGTCACAAATAGCCCCAAATGGAATTACAGTTGCTTATGTACACTAGAAGTGTATGCAATTTTTATAAAAAACAGTAACAGAAATAATTCTTTCTGATGAACACTACTAGTTAAGAAATAAATATAAGCAATATTTTCTCCTTGCCATTCCCCCAAAATGCTCTCCTTTCTCCTCTTCTCCATTCGACTTCTGTCAGTTTCTCATCTCACTGTTTCTTCTGCTTCTTTTTCCCCTGCTCTCTATCCATACTTCTCAATCCCCTCCAGCAAATAATATTTTCAATCAAATCCACTTACCACCATGAATTTCCCTAGGGGAGGACATGAATCAATAGCAGATTAATGTTACTCAGAACATTGAGTGAGCTACTAATAAAAGTATTGAATACTCACAAAAAAGAGATATTTCTTTGCAGAAGGAAACACATTTAAGAACATTTTCTAGGGACTTTGCTGAGATAATACCCACACAAGAAAAAAAGGATTTAGTAATTCTCTATGGTATTGCTTACCTCTCCATCAATTATTTCTTATATAAGGCCTTAAAAATGAGAACGTTTCCCTTCTTTTTTCTGCCTCCCAGAATCCACAATTTAAGGTTTCCTTCCTTAACAGAAAACCAGCCACTACTTTAGAGTTTTAAGGGGATAAGTTCAAATTACACTCTAAACAGGTTATTTTCCCTCACACAGTCCATAATATCGAGAAATACTACACCTGAAATTAGTATTCAATATTTGATTATTTGCTCTAAGTTTGGGAGAAAATACATTGTGCTGTGTTTGAAATGACATGGTATTTGTTACAGAAATACTTTTATTGCATACAGTATTTTATTATTTAAATCTCAGCCATCTGTTCAAATCAGAATGCAATGTAGAGCATCACCTGTGACATGTATACATTATAGCAATGTTTTAAAAGAGTAAAACTGAAACATGAAAAAATCCTTATGCACTAAACCTAAACCCTTACTGTATTAATTGTATAATAAGTGTGCATGATGGATAGGTTTTGTCTTAAATCTTATAGAACTTACTGAACCTCAGGTAAAACGTTCTGCTTTTTCAACACAAAAATCAAAATTTATGTTCCAAATGAATACATCCTGAGCACCATATGCAGTTCTGCAGGTTTCAACCAGGATGTAGTAGAGCTAGAGACAGTAGGGGGAAAGAAAACCCAAAAAACAAACAAACAAACAAACAAAAAACACCTGAAAAGATCAGGTGGAGATGGAGATTAGATGGAGATTCTGACTCCTGAAATGATACTAAAATGTCTAGTATTCATCAGTTTGGAAAGGAGGTGAGTGAGAGGAGGCAAGACTGAAGTTTACAGAATCATGAAGGAAGAGGTTAAGGTGAATATAAAGATGATTCACCAAATCTTGCAGTGCTAGACCTCTGAGGATATTTGGTGAAAGGAGGACAAAATAAATTTGTAACACATGGAAGAAATGTCTTCTTTTATACAGCAGGTAGTAGTGAACTCCCGGAACTTTCTTTGACACAGACACAGGAATTTTTGGTGCTAGATAACATCATCATCAGGTGCAGGAAGGGATTAATCAAACTCATGGACAACAGGTCCCTACACAGACAGACAGGCAGACATCTGCCCTCTAATATCCATACTAGAACAGTTGTGAATGCAAAAGGGAAGAGCAAGAGGAATAACAGAAGAAAGTGGCTAAATTCAAGTGCTCTGCCTGAGCAGTGTCACCTACTCCAACCATCAGAAACAGAAAGGTGGGATGGATGGTTTCTTTGATTCAGGCATGGATGAGATTGACCAGAAAAATAACAGTAGCATGTAAAAGGCAGCCTAGCTGAAGTAGTCCTACAATGGAGGTTGTCTGTTGCAGACAGAGTATTAAGAAAACATATAATGAAATGCTCTAGATGAGCTCTGACAGGATTTTTATTATGTTCAATTGCAAACCTTAACCTGTCCGAGAATATTACATATTTTCAGCTGTTAGCAAGGTAGTTCATCTTGGACAAAAAAATATTTATTTAATTTATTTTCAGAGATCTCTGAACTATTCTTTTTTTCAAGACAGTTTAAGATACATCAGTGGAATGAAAAATTAAAGTTGCAATTATTATTGGCCTAAAAAGAAGTGTTAAGGTAAGGAAAATTTGATTATATAATATGAAATGTTAATAAAACATCTGTTTATGCAACACTACACCCTTTAAAAGAGTTGTATTATAAACATTCTTAAAGATCCAGCATTTTTATAGGCAAACATTATCAAAATTCTATAATTTTGAATTATAGAATATAGAATAATATAAAAAAAAAAGAATAAGATTGTGCTCCCCTCCAAAAAAAAAGTTGCTCTTGAATGAATAGAAAGAAAAAAATAAAATGTATAGATGGATAACTGATGTATTAAAAAATAAAGTAATACAGGTAGATGTTAATAAAAAAGAAAAAATCACACTGAAAATGTATTGTCATTTAAGATTAAGATTGAAAAGTAAGATCTAGGCTGAATCCTCTTAAGAAAACATTTTTCAAGAAATTAATTTCAATCTATATCATCCCATTGAAGAAAACTAGTGAACCAATAAAACAGACAAGAAGTGCAATATTTACTTATCTATTCTAGGTAATCAAAATCAGAACTGTTCTGCAAACAGATTATAGCTACTTTTCTAATTATAGAATTTATAGATAATTTACATTGTATATAATCCACATGGTGTACTAAAATATATATTAAAAATGCATTCAACTGTAATAAATTGTGCTTATAAATCTCCAAACACACACATAAACTTGTACTGCATTTTGAAACGAAGGCATTTATTTACAAAACCTAATATTTAATAGGGAGCATTTTTTATTCCTTTAATATTAGGAATTAGTGCACTGTATTTTTTTTCATAAAACTAACTACATAGACAAGATGCTTCTCTTTAACTGTTTTTTGGTCCATTTCTTCAAAATAATACAGTCCTAAAATTATAAATACTTTTAGTAACTGTGCAACAACAAAAGTCAAAGGATGAATTACTTCTGTTATATAAAAGCAAAGTGTTTCCCATCCAACTTCTTATTTATTTTTGAGAAAATTATTGCAAATGTTCTGCATTGTATGTTTATTGATAATATTGTCATCTTTGAAATCTGTTATTTAAGAAAACCAATAACTGAATTGAAATAAAATTTGGAGTACAGAAAAATAAGTCTGAAGCTAACATAGCTGATAAAATATTGTATGCTGCCTTGTGCAGAAAAGCTAATAAATTGCTGTCAACTTAAATAATACTTTTTGACAGTTAATTCACTTTTTTTCAAATCCTGATAAAACACAGCAAGAAAGCATGGATATTTTGATTTTTTTTTCTTTCTGTTTTATACTAATGTAATTTACTTGAACGATCACGCAGAAAATGTTCAACTTTTTTGAATAAAGTTTACAGCAAAACAACCTCCTTAAAATTGCTTTATTAATAAAAAGAATCACATTCATTTATGCATTTATTTATTATATTCTAGATTAAGGTGGTGCAAACCTCAGAAACCATGTACATTTTTTGTGGTAAAATAGTATATGTTTAACTTTGAAACCAAGTTAGTTGTTCCAAGTAGCTTAACAGCCCAGTGTAGTCTCACAAAGATTATGTTTTTTCAGTGTTTACCTATTATTGTCTGCTAGAAACTTTTTTCACATATTGTTGACATTTAGAAATTCTTACTGGAGCTATGACTAGAAGCACAATGCAGTTAAATGCTTTTTTGTTGTTGTTTCTTCTCATTCAGTTGTTTAGAATATGTAAAGCGATTTTCTACCTTTTGTTTTATTCATCCAACAATATGCGTTGTCCTAAATGTATGCAGGTAAATGGGAAGGACTCATTTAATATCACATAAACATCAGTGTGACTGATCTAACAAACCTGGATAAATGACAGTATTCATCATTACATGACTTGTAGGTACAAACCACTGAGCCGCCAGTAGACAAAAATCAGAAAAGATTTTTTGAAAGAAAAAACATTTTAAAACTCCTTTTAGAGGAGAAATTTTGAAAAAGCAAGCAACAATGAAAGCATATTCTACTTTTTTTTTTTCTTGCTAGATTTTATTACACTGATGGTGGGTTGAAAGCAAAATAATTTAAATTGCTCTGGAAGCAAATGCATAAGGTGTTTTTTTTCCTTTTTTTTTTTTTTGTTTTGTTTTTGGTTTTGGTTTTTTTTTTTTTGGGGGGGTGGTGGTGGTGTGGTGGTTTGTTGGAGTTTTTTTGTTTTGTTAAAAAATGCACCAGAGAGTATCTTCTCCAAAATACAATTCGTCTTCTTGACTGTTAGTGTTTGCTTTGGGAGCTCTACATTATTGGACAGTATGGTAAGTGTGTGAAGCTATATACCTCCCTATTTGCTCAGTGTCTTTTCTTCTGAAGAGGCCATGCATGAACTATTCTACATAAAGGCACATACTCACCTCATCTGGTCTTTTAAGTGAATATCAGTGTACAGGAATTTGAATCAGGAATGAACAGACCTAAACATACTTTTATTTTTTGGTAACCTGGTAGCTGTTTTGAAAGAGCTAGATAAGACCATCTTGAAGAAGAAAAAATGAGATCTTCAGAATATAAAAGTTTATTTTGTGTTGGTTTTTTTTAAGTCAGCACTTGAATAAATTCTGATCAAGGAGGAAGATGGTCACATGTAAAAGCTTAGTTGAATCAAGCTACAGGTTTATCAATTTAACTTATTTAGACAAGATCTAAAATTATCTTTTAAACCCCAGTTCATTATTTTGCCCAGAGCTATTCCACCTGGGAAAGTGCTGACATCAGTTCCCTTTTCTCTGCTGCTGGTCTCTGGCCTAAGACTCATATCTATCCATTCTCCCTTTAAACTATCAAATAAAGGGAGGGATAGCTTTTGTGCCTTTATCCTCCATGTTTTGATATATAGGCTTAATAATCTCTAGAATCAATGTCCTACCACATTCTATTCTCCAGTGGAACTTTGAATTATGAGATTTTTATTATATCTGAGTCATTTTGTTTATCTTGCAAAGCAATTCACAAGGCTGCTAAAATGATAAATCTAGGCAGCCCAATCCACTGGTGGACAAATTAAATTTTCTATTATAGATATTTTTATATATAAATTTATATGCACAAATGTTTAAAAACACACAGAACCATGTAAAATTAAGCAGTAATATGGAATCCCCACTGGCAAGCTGCTACCATTCCATTGACCAGATATCCTTGGAATATCAGGAGTGTGGAACTAATATACTCCAATTCTGAGAATGCAGATCTTTGAATTCAAGCTATTTGCAATTTGTTCTCAGTTTCCTTGTCTGGTTGCCTGATAAGGTTTCCTGTTCCTTATGAAAGGCTGGTAACTTTTGTTCATCTCTCTTGAATGACTCGGTATGAAACAGGGCAGTATGGTGGTGCAGTGGTTTTTGTTGGTTTGTTGGTCGATTTGGGATTTTTTAAGTGAAAATAAGCATGTTTATTTGGATGAAGTGAGAGATGATATGGTAATAAAAACAGCTTGAAAGTTAATACTAATATTGTCATCAAAATAGGTAACATCAAAAAAAGAGTAGAATCTTAGTTAATTTCTAACTTTTGTTACTTTATTCTGAAGATTTTGTTATGTAATTTGATTATATTTAGTTGCCTTGACATTCATATGTATTTCATTTAAATGCTTTTTTTTGGTATTATTTCTATGGTATTATTCTATCAGGAATATGTAGTATGCATTCAATTCACAATTTTTAAAAACTGAAAGTAATTTCTAAAATGCTTTTGTTTCATACATATATGCTTATACATTAGAGCCAACAGAAGAGTAATCTGTGCAATATATTAATTTGTGTCAACTTAGAAACCCCTGACCTACTCAAGCATGAGTAGGGAAAGTGAAAGAAATCACTATGCCTAAAGCACTTTGAGAAGTGAATCAATCTTCTCAAATCCCTAAGTAGACTAGCACAGTCTCTATGTCTAACCTGAAAATTGATCCTATGCAATGATGAAATGAGTGTCTGATCGACAAAAATGAGTTTATGCAGCTTCTCAAATGTCCTCAAGAAACAAAGCCTATCATGCAGATTTTTTTCAAGGCCGCCTTTCCCAAATGTTAGTAGGGTAAGGGAAATCCATAAAAGCACCAATATCCTCACTGCAATTCTAAACAGAGCCATGACTTCTTCAGTTGTAGATGCCTTGATGCCAGATAATATTTCATTACAGAGGAGGACTAGCTATTATGTAGTATGTATTCTAATTTGAAAACTCTGCTCTAAGTCCCTGTCTACTGCTGACTTTTGTAGTACTCATTGCAGAAAGAGTTCATAATGAGTCACAGCAAAGCAAATGTTAGCATCACAAATCTTGTGGATAAATAAGATCCAGTTTTACACCCTTTTGCTCACTTTTAAAATTTTGGATATTAAAAATGAATATGCAATTATTAGTTGTGGTTGGCAACAATAGTAATTTGAACATTTGGAGAAAATACTGGAAATTAAAAAATAAATGTACAGGTTCAATGTATATTTTTAAGGTTTCTTGGGTCAAGAATAGAATGTCTGAGTTATTTCTGTGACTTTCTTTTCTCAGTGTTTAGGCCTGGACATCATCATCAATAACAACTATTTTAGTCTTTGGGCTGTGAGGCATTGTCAGGCAAATGAGTGTGCCTGTCGGTCTGATGTTCTGTGCAAAGTACACATTTCACTTTCCCCATGACTAAAGCAAACCCTGATCTACATAGTACAAGAAAATTTAGTACCCTTATTTGGCGTTACAAAGTGTTCCAGAAAACTGGTACACTTTCTAGAACCAATTAAGAGGTTAAAACTGCATCTTACTTCAGTAGTGACACTGCTTTGTGCCTATTGAGCTGTAGTAATCCCATGGTATTTGACTAATTAGTATATTGAACTATTTGTTTTATTGCAGCACAGATAATAATAATAAGGAATCCTATGAAGATTTTCCTCTTTTTAAGTTAAAACTTTTAAACTTTAAAATCACATTAATATAGATACTGTTTTGTTAGGCTGGTACTACATTATTAAGAGCCACATAAACTAAACATGTTTTTCAAGTGGTTTAACGAGTCAGGATAGAAATCAAGCACTTGCCCTAGACTGGAGCCACTTCTCTTTTCTTTATAAAGGACTGGAAGATGGCAAGGTGTTCCACTGAAAATAGCTGAACTGTATTTAAAAAATTTTGATAGAAGCTTAAATGGATTTATCTAGATAAATTTACCATGCTTAATAATTATCATTCTTTTATATACAGTACTTGTAGCTGCGAGATCTGAGGATACTGGTAAAACATTGTCTGCAGAAGAGTAATATCTTATATATAGCCTAATAACATGGCTAGAAAGAATTAGCTAAGACTTCAGGAAGGCAAGATCTTCTTCAGGACTATGTAAATAAATTACCTTCCTAAGGCCTACAAAAAGATATTAGCCTTGATGTACAAAGTTTCTTCCAAATGCTTAAACAGGCTTCAGTTTAAAATTTTATTATCAACTTTGCAGACTCCAGTAGCACCCATTCTGCCTCTTGAACCATCTAATGTCCCATACAGACTTTGCTTTCATGTATTTCTAATAACAAAAAGTATTTTACACAGTCTTGTTACTACTGGTTGGGTTGTTGTGTCATATTCACTAGGACTCTTCATTGTATATTTCAAGTATCACTCAATTTCATGGTAAGGAATACAACTTAGGAGTTTTTTGGTTTGGTTTGGTTTTAATTTGTTGATAATTGTGATATAGATCCATAACCTCACCTGATCCACCATTTAAAATGAAATGCTGTGAAAATCTGTCCTTCAAATAAGAATTTATAATGGATATATGTGGTTCAAAACTTTTGCATTTAAAACATTTTTCCAATTTAAAGTATTATTTAGGTATTTTTAAATTATTTTTAAATATAGGACTACTGAGAGGCTTGGGTTGGTTGGTTTTTTTATTTTTATTTCGTTTATTTTGATTTGTTGTGATGTTATCATTTTTTATTATTTTTTTTCTCTCTGTTTTAACTGCTTTGGGATTCACAGCACAATATTATACAAACATACGTGAGCTCAGTGGCTATTTCTGAAACTCCTACAGACAAATCCAGACTTTAATGCAACTCTCTGGGCACCAGATGCATAATTTAGCAATCAGATTTTGTATTTGCTGCAGCATGACCTTGACATCTATGTCTATAAACTTTGTTATGTTTTCCATGTATTTTAATACCTAGCAGTACTTACATGAATTTAGCACTGAAATCTATGTAACCATCTCCATTTTTTTTACTTTTATGCATATAAATGACAAATATTTTTATAATGGTTAATAATGAAAATCATAGATATTTGTCTAACATATTTTAGATTTTTTCCCCCCAATAAAATTTGTTTCAGCATTTGTCAGTTAGGATCTTCCATAGTTGACTTTACCTTACAATGTTATACATTCCTTAAGGTTTTCTTTTCAAGTAGAGGTAATATGTGCAGTTTAAACATTTGTGTGTGGATTGGTTTTGTTTTATTTTCCTTCTTTCACCTGAAGAAATCTCCACAAGATGTACTTGACTTTAAGATGGCAAAGGGCAACTTGTAGTAGATCTTACTAAAATTAAACTTAAACCCAAGATTTATAAGAAGTAAGTGAGGACAGAACAGAAGCCAAAGTCTTCATCTACAAAGCAGAAATCCAACTCACTTGACATGCAGTATCCTACTTGGATGTCAACAGATGGTTTCAAACTGTAGCAAAGGTTGAATTTCTTTGACATTAGAAGCACAGCGGTCTTTAACATCTGCTGTCCCCTGATGTGTGCTTGACAGCTCATTTCAGCAAAGGATACGCAACATCTTACAGGCAATTTTTTTCCAGCTTGTACAGTTGGGAATAACCTGACCCACAAAAGATAATGCCTTTTAAAGTATTTGGATACACCATCATGTTTTCTAGATTTTTTCAGTTGTTTCAACAACTTCTAACATTTACATAATCTGCTATAGAAAAAAAAAAAAAAATACATAATAGCATGTTCTTTTCCATTGCTCCAAAATAGTTGAATGTTACACGTTTTTCTTGTATAAATGACAATCATTTACAAACAAATTGCTTCAGTAGTAACATTGATGGAAGCAAATAATTATGACATTGAATATTGTTAACATACTACTTATTGAATCATGGTTTTAATTCTAACATATTGTTGCAGTTCATTTATCTTTATTCTTTTCATAAAATAAAAATGAGAATACAAGGGGATACATAGAAGCTTTTAATCTCTTATCAACACAGGAAATAAAATTTCTTAAAATGTATGTTTTAGCTGTGAACATTTATTGATTTTTTTAGGTGTAAGCAATAACCAATGCAATTACTTAAGAAAACATGAATAAAATGGAGTTACATTGAATTCATGACTTTGCTCCCTACCTCCTTTTCCTTGCCAAAATAAAGGCTCATCCTGCAAAGGGAGTTAGGTCAGTGCGTTGAGATAAATGGCAGAACCCTATTATGTATTCATTAATTTCTAAAAGAAACATACCCCAACTGTGAGGATTCCAATTTCTTTGTCAAATTACAAGAGACCTCCTCCATGTAGGTTGTTACACTGTGGTTGCCTTCAGCTGATCTAAGCCTACTCTGTTACTTCCTGTCATCTCCACTTACTGACACAACTGAAAACTTCCCATGGTGGATGGGAAGCGATGGGTTTTATTTTTTTCCCCAGCCAATCAAGACCAATAGAAACAGGGAAAATGAAGATTAACATGTGTTACATTCCAATACTACCCTTGTCTGCAGTATCATCAAGTACCTTTCATCAGCTTCACTGTTCTGAAGAGAAATTGTTATTCAGTTTGGCTAAATTAACTGATTTTTATGACTACTATCATTTAAACTTTTCAGTGATCCTTCTCTAAAATGGTAGGTGACATTTTACAGAAGAAGCTGAACAAATATAGCTGACATAGGAACCCTGCCAGGTGGACAACTTTCTGGTTTTTTTACATATGAAGTTCTTACAAAAGCATCAAGTCTTTAAGAATAATTCCAGAGTCTCTTTGTTCAGCTCTAGGATGAACACCTAAACCACTAAATTTATTTATTTCAAGACAAATTCATTAAAGATTTTTCATAAGAAATTGGGCAAGGCAGAAGACATGTCCCCTATAGGACTCGTGTCATACCTCTCAGTCCTTTGTCATTCGTCTTAGTCACCCTGGGTCATTTCAGATGGCACTAAACATCAGTGTAAAGGTAACTGACTTAAAGCAAAAGTACAACCAATGGAGGCTAAAAGCTG
This sequence comes from Falco naumanni, assembly GCF_017639655.2. Classification (NCBI taxonomy): domain Eukaryota; kingdom Metazoa; phylum Chordata; class Aves; order Falconiformes; family Falconidae; genus Falco; species Falco naumanni. The sequence goes on from NC_054055.1 coordinate 39,946,375, forward strand.
ATTAACTTTATTGACAAGTGATTAAATTCAATGAACACTTATAAAATTAAAGGGATATCTAGTAATACAAGATGCATGAGAAACCTTCCACCCTTAACCATACTGTGATTTTTGAGAGCACAGTGATAACTGCTGTATTTAGATTATGCTGTGCCCTGAAATGCATGACCTTAGAGCTTTCTGAATTTTGATGCTGGCAAACTTCCCCAGGTCTGTTTGATTCATTAGTAGAGACATAGCCCAAAGAGCCTATATGTTCACTCAGTCTGTAGACTTTTGTGGTGCTGAATGCGTACAGAATAATTCCACATCATGTACACAAAGATGAAACCTGGTTAGTATCTATTGCCTGCTGATGATAGACATCGATTCAATACCAAGAGCTGGGGCAGGTCCATGCATTAAGACAAAACTGCCACTCAAGCTGACTAATACGCATGATCATTTTGTTAGTGCATGATTTTTTCAAAAACGGATCTCTACAGTAGTCTTTGTCATAAGGCATAATATAAGCATCTACTGTTGTCTGTATGGGAGAAAAAAAAATGTCATTCAAACACTGTCAGCTTTAATCCATGACTTTCTACTGTCTGCTGCTGAACATACTGAATAGATATCCAGTTCCTATGCAGATACCTTAGTCAATTTAAAATCCCAGCTCTTATGTCCCATCAGAGAGATTAGTACAAATAAATACAAGACTCCTACTTTGTCATATCAGGCTTGCTTAGCTTTATTATTATCACATATCATCTTCAGGCATGCAATAAATCAGTTGTGCTGCATTTGAGCTCATTGTATCCACTTCAGAGTTTGTACCCTCAGGCTTTCAATCCCAGTTTGTGTGGTTTTTTGCATGGATGACTAAAGTTCATGAACTGATGCACTGTATATTCCTTGATTTCCAAATCATTCATTTTCTATAAAGTATTTTTTATAATGTTCAGGGGTTTAAAATATGAATATCACAAAACTGTAAGTAAAATTTTGAGTCCATTTTATTAATTGTTTATTTTTTTCAGGACAATACTCATGCAAATTGTAGAAAAAATATGTTTAGATGGTAAAGAGCCTTAAAAATAAGAAACAGCTTCCTCATTAATTAAATATTAAGTATTGATGAGTCAGGGTTATTATTTTGTATTAAGTATTTGAACAAATTCGATAATGAGCTACAAATCAACATATCATTAACAACAGGATTAAATTAAGGCATGTAATAAAACCCCCTTGATTTAAAGATCTTAGACCATTTAATGACAACCCAAATCAGTGTCATCTGCAAACTTATAGCTCATGTAAATTTCTGTTTCTGCTGAAGTTCAGTAATATACACAAGTGAAATATTCATATTTGGATTTACTGTTGGTGCTTCACCTATCTCCCATGTTAAACCACCTTAAGTGATCGGGAGTATTCAGGAAATAAATGTTTCCTCTGCAAACTTCCCATAAACTTCTGTCTTTACTAAAGAACTTCACACATTTATTCTAACCTTCTGGGAGTCTATAGGTCTGAATTTTCTCCTTAATGTATTGTTTTACACACCAGTCTCAGAATGCTAGAATGCTCCTGTATTTTACAAGGAATATGGTGAATTTGTAGTGACTGTCACTACATCAAAACAATGTTTTGACTGACTCATCTAATTTATTGAAAAGACAGGAACTTTCAGTATTTCTAAATGTGAATAAAAAAATGCCATAATCATTGGCAGCAGGGATATAATACAATGAATCAGATCATATATCTGGTAGACACATTCAGACTTGTTTGAAATTGCTAAATGGTTTGGATCACAGACGTGATAGTGGTTTCCTGTGACAAGAGTTTAGACAATTTAAGCTTGTATGTCTTGCCATTATCTCTTGGTACCTAACAACTCCTGAATTTCAGAAGTGGAATGAAGGAATTCTTCTAATGCACATTTCTAATATGACAGGATGTGCTTCTCTCACATATTTGTCTCTTTATTCAAGTAGTTTTATCAGAAGTGATAACTAGATTTAATCCATGAAACTATTTTTTAAAGTATTTGATGATGACAAAGAAGTTTACAGTTTGCTCTGTTGTTTTTACTTAACGATAAAAGATTTTTTTGGTTTTGTTTAAACTGTATTACACTGAATTTTCAGGAATCTTTTTAGGTTTTCCTGAGATTTTGTGAATAATAATTAAAAAAAAATAATATCTTCTTCCTTCCAAGATTATGGATTATGTGGAAGTGATACCACTCTTTTATCAGTACAGAATTACTTCATAACTTAGAGTATGAATTGAAAAAATACCCATAAGACCTTATTTTCTTTATTTCTTTAAAAGAGGGATAATTATAGTCCACTAAACCAGGCTGTATTATATTAGTTGCAGTAAAATCTATCCTCTATCTTTGATAAATAAATGACTGAGAAAAAGTTTGAGCTTAAACATATACACAGAACTAGTAATATCAATAGAGAAATGAATCTACTTGTAAGTTAGGTGTTCAGAAAGTGCTTACCTATGTAGCATGTCGAGTAGATGACTAATTCAGGTCTACTGGCTTGTGCAATCTGAAATTAGATAAAGTTTAACTGTATGAAATTAGTTGATATGTTCTTTTCTTACACATCTAAATGTACAAACTGTTCATAATCGTTTGCTCATGAAGTTTGTTATGAGGGAAGAAACAGAATGTTTGAGATAACTGATGCCCAGAGCTGTACAACACACAATTTCAAATCAAAAGCAACATCCTGAACAGCATTGGAAGTGCCAGTATTAAAGAAAAGAAACATCAGAGGCAAAGCAGACACAACCAAGAATTCTGCTGACAGGTCATGGCCAATGACACATTCTGCGTATAATAAATAGCTGTTTTCTAGTTTCGTTATTTGTATACTTCAGGGAATAAACCAAACAACAGAATAAAACTTTACAACCTAAAATGGTGAAATTGCCTGGCATTCCTATTTGAAAGATACATCACACTGAAATATATTGTGCCCTGAACAGTAGTCACTGAAACTAAGGTAAAAAATTGATCACACTATAGCCATAGTTATAGTGGTATACTCTAGAGTGCTTCCACTTGATTTTGAACTGCTCTTTAGGTGTAGCTTGACTGCAGGAGTGGAAAAGAGTTTTATAAACAAATTGGATTGGTACTGCCAAAATGGAGAACATAGTCTAGTCTGTGGATGAAGCATTTGGTCAGTCACTTGTCTTGATTACCTCCATGTAAGGGAGGGTAGTGCTTAGAACTACATCAGAAAACTAGCTGTTTTCTGATATACTGCTATACTGATATAATATCAGTATTATAAAATTCCCAAATCTCTTTCTAAGTAGAAAAATTACAAATCACAACAGTCACAGGAATTAGTTAAAAATATCATTTAATCATGAATATTTATAATATTTAAAATAGGGTTTAGAACCATTTTCCTGTCGTCTAACTTAAATAGGTCTAATCTATTCCATTCTTTCCATGATTATTTTATATGTAAAAATAAATCTTCCTAGATCTTTTTTTGTGTTTCTCTGAATCCGTGACAGAACTGAATTGAAAAAAAAAAAAAAAAGGAAGTTAAAACACTATGAATAAAATGAAGGTTTTGTGCCTCAAGTTTATACAAACAGCACAACAAAAATTACAATAGTTGGATATATAATTTGCCTACAGAATGAATTCTACGTAGGCTTTAAGGTACACTTTTCACAAAGTTGCAAAATAAATTAATTTGCAAGAGTTTAAGTTTGCCTGTCAAAAGTAATTCTATTTAAATCTCTGTTATCTTTTTTTTTTTTTACTGGGGAATTTTGAAAGAGTGGTACAAGTTAGACAACTGAAAATGACAGGCATATAACATGATTTAATATTTACTGAATTTTGCTCCTGTATTTGGAAATCTAAAATGAGATTGCATTTGGTAAATGTTTGTGGATGCAAGAGAAGGTTACTAGAAATTATTCTGTTTTTTCCACTGAAATGTAATTTTCAGACTATTTCTGACTATTTCTATTTTTTCATTTTTTAAAAAGACTTATTTTTGTGCTTATGGCATGATAACCTAGAAGAGAATTAATGCAAATCATAAACATTGGGAATTTGGGAAATAAAAAAAATATATCATCCTGAAAGCCCTCATATTTAAATCTTACAAGCCCTTTACTAATACAACTATATTACTTATATTATGTAAAACCAAATAAAAGACTTTTGACTCCACCAAGTATGGTCAAAGAGAATACTAAAAGCCTTTACACAAAATGTTTATTTTTCAGAAGGCTCTAGCAATGATGCAAGCACTTCCTCCTTCAGTCCCCTCCTTCCTCTGCTGAAATGATCTTGCAAGGAGATTGAGGCTTTGAGGAAATTACTCCACAGTGGGTTTGACCATGCAGATAAAAACTTTCAAGAGAGTGTAGTTCAGCAATATATCACCTCTGGTTAGAATCATTGCATTTAGTTGTTCTTCGAAATTTCTTTCAAATATCTCTAGCAAAGCATGACCTCAAGCCACCACAGCAGGACTTCATTTCAGCAATGAAAAAAAATGTTACAGGACTTTTTTTACATCCATTAAACATTTCATAAAGTAATAGAGTAAGCTGCTGGATAAAAAAAATAAATAAATATGTGCACAATGAGGAGGATGTATTCCCTTTAATTTATTTCGCTATTCTGCTGACGTGCCCTTCAGCACAGGTACTCATTTCGTAATTCACTTTTCACATGTATTTCATACAGTTTTCACCTCAGGTTGGAGGATTTTCATTCAAGTATTGACTTGACCTGACCCTTTTGAACTGGTATGATCCTACTATCACAGCATAAGACAAAACAAGTTTTGAAACGATAATAAAGAATTCAGTTTCATTTATACACTATCGATTTTTGTTTAGCTTCTATTTCTTTTTTCTTCCTTGCTTGAATGCCACATAATAATAAAAATGCAGTCATCAACCAAAACCAAATGATAAACTCCTAGAACATTAGAAGATTATGTATTATGAAAACTTTATGCTGTGTAGTGCAGTAGAGAAAGACTAAAGTAAGTGGGACTGTATTATAATTCCTACATATTCTATGTTCCATCCATTTGCTATTTGGTATTGTTTAATTGATGAATGTAAGGGTCTAACTCAAGCAGAAGCTGACAGCAAAATCAGAAGGGAAACAATGAGTTGACAGCAGATGTTCCAGCAAATGCCTGAGACAATGCAGAAAACTAAATGCTTTGAAGTCTATCCCTGCCCTCCTGCTGAGCTGTCAAACTGGTTTGATCAAGCTCTAGTCACAGTTGCAAACAGAAAGATTTTTATTGACAGCATAAAGGGACACGTTTCCTAAAGATGGACTCAAACCTCAGCTGAAAACAAACTTCACACATGACAACCTAAGGTAAGTTTGGCCTGTGTAAGTGTTAAGGTAAGACAGAGATGCAATAAATGTTTTCTTATACTGGAACCTACCTTTTAGTTATTCTTCCCATTTAAAATTCAAAAAGTATTTTATTTGGCAAAGGCTGTTTCAGATCACTGTATTAACCAGTTCATTACAGGTCTGAGAAAGCTTGGGGGCCTTATATCTACTTAAACCTATTCGTTAATCGCATAAAGTTCCGTAAAAGGAGTAGGTCAAAGATAACATGCGATTCTGCTGTCCTGCAGGTCTTGACTCAGGTAAAGGTCAAAAATACAACTAGATTGGACATCATGACAAGTATCCTAGATGTGAATACATGAGACAGGGAATTACATCAGCAAATAGAAGAGTATTGTTCTAGCTAGTGCATAAAATGAGAACAGGCATATTTGCATATCACTTACAGATCCAATGAAAGAAAATTTCAAGCACTAGGAAAGCCCTATTATTAAAATTTTACACCACATAAAACCATGGTTAATATGTAATATGCAGCTTTATTCTAGAAAATAAAAATCTTTATTACCTAAGAATTCTTAAAATATACCTGTAGTTCTCAGATGGTTGCTTGCTTAGCAGTTTTTAGTGTTTAGTAGTGTAACACTGAGCTTTTGAACACATCATTTGGAGTGTTTTCCTTCACAGTGCTTTCCTTCCCTCATTCAACCCTGGGAGAGCTATAAGGGCAAAATCTATTTGGTGACAGTGGGATTCATCTAATCAAAAAGAGACATTTAAAGTAGAAATGTTTACATCTGAAATAATCATTCCAGACTCCCTTCATAGTTAATAGTCGGAAAAAAGCACTTGTAGGGTATGATTTATACTTGTAGAGTATGATTTATTTTATTCTAACATAGCCATGTAAAGTAAGACAGAATTCCATGTTATTTCCTAAGACAGCTTCCAGTTGCTGTAGAGTTTAGTGACACTTAGGAAGAAATTAACATGTTGAATTCAGCAGGGCTGCAGAGTGATAAAATCTCTGTGAAAGCTTTAAGATTCTGAGAGGCTCTGTCTACGACAGGAAGTTATAAAGCCACCATGTGCCACCCTGATGCACCCTGACACTTGTGGTCTCCGTCCCAGGCAAATGGACATGGCTGTTGTTTTCCCATTTTAAGGTCTGTCTGCTAGGGAGGCTGGGGATGTATTGCAGAAGGGTGTGTGTGTGCGCGCACGCATACACACACACTCTCACAGAGCAGAGGACACTAACACAGCAGGCCAGACCTACTGCCACAGAGTGCTACCTTTAACAACACCCACAAAAATACTAACAAAACTCATGCAAAACTTAAGTAGGGATGGCAAATTCCTGATCCTCCTCTCTGCCTGATCAGGATTGAGGTTTGCTACTGAAAGCACACACCTGCACCCTCTAGATTCACAAGTACACCAGTACTTGTGGATCCCTCAAATATCAGCACAGGCTCACAGCCTGTCTAATAGCCCCGTCCAGATCCTGAGCCCTCAAACCCAGTATACAGTTGTCCTCCTAATCACTGGTTCAACACGATGTTCACTGGCAAGCATATGCACATACCCACACATCTGACTTGCAAGCACCTCAATAGTTGCACATCTTTCAAGTGACATCATATGGCTTTCAGCCTACTTAATATGTATGCCTGGTTCCTGGGCACCCTTACCTACTCAGACCTTGACTCTTCCTAGAAACAGGCTTTCTTGCTACTTGTCTGTTAGTCCAACTTGAAATTTGCCACTGAATGATGCATAACAATAGGTTAAAATTGCTAGGGCAAAATATACACTCTGTTTCCTCAGGTTGCTGGCATAGACTTTGCAGCACTCACAGCTGGGATAAATTACACAAATATATTTAAAAAAGGGTTTAATGAGAAGATAGAATAGATCATAGTGATCAGGTGCAGAGCTCAGTCATACAAGCACACTGACTGGTGCCTGCTTACATGCAACCAGCTGCTTATATTCCTCCTCATCCCTGTGCTTCCACAGCTGTTCCACCCCGATCTCCCTTGATTCCCTCTTTCCATACCTCTGGCTGTCCCTTAAATAGCCCAGTTTTGCACAGTTCCACAAGCCTCTTCTGGCAGCCCATGATGAGTGTTGCAAAGTCCCACAGGGATCCCTCCAGTATCCCATAATATTCATACTAGTCTTCTTTCCCCATTCTTATCAGTTACAAAGTTCAGGTCAACTCCCTTCAAGGCTATGCCTGAGTGTTTTCTTGATGGTTCATCAATCAGCCAGTGAACAGTTCTGGTCTTTGTTACAGTCTCTGTTACCACCTGCTCCTCAGATCTGTGCATCTGTGTGTTTAATTTATCACTTTGTTATTAGTTATTTATTTTATACTGAATAGTCCTTTAACCAGATAACTTAATGAACCAGATGCTTTCCCATTCCACATTACCTTACACTGCCCAGACTGATCTAGTGCCAGTTGATGCTTATTCTAACTCTTTTATCTTTACTGGACATTTATTGGAGCATGCTCTGGCTCCCAATTGGGGCATAAATCCATGGACTTTTGGGGGCTTTTCTTCTTGTTTTTTTCAGATGAAAACTAGAGCTGGACAAGAAGTAAGCTCTGCCATAGTCTTCTGCATACTCATCTCTTTCAGACTACATAATCTGGTTCTGGTTCATTCTGTGAGGACATGTAGTTTAGAATTGAGTGGAAGGTTCACACAATCAGTAGGCAAGAGATGTGTCAGAAAAAGTCGATTGCTGACAGGGAGCCCAAAGAAGGTCGCTGTAAGAGAGGTGTCATCAAGAAAGCAAGCTGTAATTGTGAATTAAAGGAATTAAAGTATTTTTACAAGAAAATGGTCTCTTGCTATTACTGTTGCAGTTATTATACACATTTTTGGATTTTGCACTCATTATTTTTTTGTAATCCTAGCTAAATAATCTCTTGAAAATTCTTTATTTTTGCTTGAACTCTTAATTATTTCTCTTGAGCATTGTATTTAGATCATACCACATGATTATGTTTGAGTTCATGACAAAACAATGAGTTTGCTAGAAGGTAACTGGAAGGAGTTTGTATGCTGTAATTTTGAAAGCACAGTTCTTACATCATCTCATTTACAGTAGCCCATCTGGACATTTATGTTTAGTTCTGACACTTTTTTTTCTGGTTTCTTTTCATTCATCTTACTAGTAACCCTGTGTTTTTCAGGCAAAATCTGATTCATTTCTAAAGGCCTACTTGATGAGAACTTTGTCTTTGAACCAAAGAAATATAAACATTAGATTGAATGACAGTCATAGAAAAATAAAGGTTGGAAGGAAGCTGTTGATGACACAAGAAGTAGGGGAGAAGTAGGAGGAAACAGCTTTTGAGGGAAAGTTTAGGGAAATTTCTGGAGAGTTTGTCTTGTTATACTGACTGTTGCTGGGAAACTAAATTAGAGTGATGAGACAACACTATTTGCACCCTTACAGTAATCTTAATCCAAACATCTGCTTTGATGACAATAGCAGAAGAAACCAATTTAGGTTTCCAAGAATCTCTCATGGTTTTTGCAGCAAACTTAACAGGACCTGCTGTTGCCTCAAGCAGCTCCTACTTTATGAACATATAACATTAGGTCTTGTCCTTTCTTTCCATCTACATTTCCATAGCATTGGTGTCCAGAGCACATTCCTGCAACCAAACACTATATGGTCCAATCAGAATTACAGTACTTGCAGAATGAAGTATCTCCTTGTTGTACTAGTATATAATTTATCTTAGCAATTGTATTTGCAATCTAAAAATTCACAGTAGGTATTTCAGTTCATCTTAAAAATAGTTTGGAAATTTGGGTTTTGGAGGGAAAGCCTTGATAGTTGAGTAACTAGTACTGAACTCTTTAATAATTATTTTACTAAGCTTAAGGTTAATATCAGTTAAAACTAATGATAACAAGGAATCTATTGGAAGGTCTTTCAGGACCCACGCTGATATAGGTCAGAAACCAGTCAAACTACAGGCCCAGACTTCTTCAAAACTAATTTATGCCTTTCCCTTCTGGATTAATATTAGCTTTAAGTAAGTCTTCATCCCTAACCTGCTTTGCACCCCACATCCCCCACCCCCCACCCTTCAAATATATGGAGAAAATTAATATTCCCATATTTCCTTATTGTTTGTTTTGTTTTGTCAGTACAGTTTTTTTAAATATATTCTTCATTCGATTTTTAAAAAATATTCCTTCCCTCCACTATTCTCAAAACCTTTCTCTACACCTGTTACCCTCTTAGTCTCTTGTATCTATATGATGTTTTCTTTTTATATGCGAATTTCAAATTAGTTCTTTACACAATGGCATTAATATTTCTTTATCTGTATTAGGAATATGCTAATATAGGAACACATTTTCTTTTAAACAAAATAAATATATTATTTATTTAAATAGCTGCTTATTTGTGGCTCAAAAATATTCATTTACATATGTATTGATACGCATAAGCCATTTCTTCTGTTCTTGTCTCAACTGATGAGTCCCCATTTTATGTCTTCTTGTCTTGCTCTGCATTTATTTTGATCCCATGAACCTATAATGTGTGATAAGTAGCAGCTCTGCAGGCCATTATGTTGCCAGCTTCTGCTGCTATACAGTTGTAAATCCAGTAAAATGTGAAGATTAAGGCTGGAAGACAAGGCTTTATACATCTTTCCTTGGTTTAAAAAGGCCAAACAATCATGAACATGCTGAATTCTTATACCTACTGCAGTCAGGCTTTCCTCAACTACATGACACTTTGCCTGCCAATACCTTGGGGAAAGAAAGGAAAGAAAACAATATTTCAAAAGACAAACTGGCTTTGTTCTGTAACTAATAATGAGTGACACATCACACTGAAGGCTCAAAGGGTTGCTTTGTAGACTAAGTGAGTTTTGCTCACATAACATTGCACATTCAGCCTTTGAATCAAAGCACCTTTAAACAGAAGAATTCATTCCAGCCTTACTGTTTTATATTCAAAATTACTTTTAGTACTAAAAATCCTTGGAGAAAATATCACTGTCCAATCAACTTAGTTTCATCCCCCTTCACAAAAAATAAGTTGGTAATTTTGCATATAAAATATAATACGTAGCTTCAGTTGCAAGTCAGGTAAGGCAGATTTTTTCATTACATGAGTTTAACAACTTCTGTTACAGAACCAGCAAAAATTCAATAAGGACAATCTTCTTATGCTTGGTCAGTATACTAGTGTGTTTACTTTTTTCTTTTTCAGATCTGCAGTATGTTCCTACAGATAGATAAGACATTCAATGCTTGGTTTTTTAGATTTCAATGAAATGAATTTGTATCTGTGTGAGACTGAAATATGATAATTTTAGAACAAAAAAGAGTAAAAAGAAAGATTTTTTTGGACGACAATAGCTGGACAGCCATGAAGTTATGAAAGAGTGAGCAAAGTGATATGAAATAAAATTCAAAAGACTGCTATTTAATACATGAAAAATAGATTTAAGTGACTAAGTAGAAAAACTTCCATAATTTAATTGAAAACTAAGATGTTTTAAAGTCTAATTAAATGCATATTTCACACATTTAGAAGTGAAAGCATGGTAAAGTAAAAATGTTAATTGTGAAATCAGACATTTTGCTGCTAAAGGGTACAAAACTAATATAGGTGATATTAGTAAAATATACTCTCTGTTTGCATATGGTAATGATATTCTGGATTTCTTGATGAAGTGTTATACTAAAATAGTATTGTTCATCACATAGCAGGAGGCTTGCATATAAACAGATGAACTGAGATTGCTATATTAGCAGCATCATACTCTGTATATTAATGAGAGATTCCTTCATTACCCTTTTTTAAATCTAAGCAGTAGGTAGTCAGACAAGAAAAGCTCTAAATCATAAAGGATGTTCACCAATTTTCAGAGTATTTTCTAACAGGCAGGAATAGAACCACTTAGAAAACTGGAAAGTTTTCTACTTTTGTTTCAAAAAGTTATATACTTAACACTGACAGTAAGAGTAAAACTCAGTGCACAATACTTAAGCTTTAAAATGAAGTTGTATTAATGAAAAGCTTAGCAAAGAAATATAAATATATTCATTTTTACATAAACAGTGTCTTTTAGTTTAGCAAAAATCATTCTAAGGTTTAAAATAAGTATTGCAAAAAAACTTTATTATTTTTCACCTTTAAAAAGAATTGGATAAACAGTAACTTTGAAATAAACAAATCGTCTTGTACTGAATAAATCTAGAAAAAAAATTAATAAAGGACATGTTCATTGGTGGGAGGCCCATAGATGTTAATTTGAGTAAAGATTGAATGGTGTCTGATAAAGCACCATGATAAAACTTCATAAAGCAAACATGATTTCCATGGTTATGGATATTTTCAAATGACAAAAGACTTTTTATGGAGAATTTTCACTACAAAATCAAATACAATTCATACCATTTATAGTCTACACAATAAAAAGTAGTAACTCATTTTGTAAGCAGATGTATCAAATATATGGTCAGAAACTAATTAGGAATACAGTATTTCTTCCAGTAGAAGCTCTTTATTGTAGTGATTCAGCTTCCTTCTTAATCAGTGTGCTAAATTAAGCAGCCTTTAAAATATTTCATACTGAGATGCCACTACCTAGTTTATGTTAATGAAAAAAGTAACAAAAATATTTGCAAAGGAAAGGGTTTCAGAAGTTTAATAACCTATATTTAAAAGGAATAGTAATTTTTATTACTTGCATCAATTTTAGAGTTGTCTATCACTATAGCAAAACTTATTAAAGTCACAAAGAGGAATGTGGCTGCTGTGGTCTGCAATAATTGTCAAGGCTGTGAGGACACCAACAGCCCTGCCTGTCCCTGCTCAACCTCTGCAGGGCTCCCTCCACCCTGCCCATGGCCCAGGAACCCCTGCCAGCCCTCCTGGGGCTATCAGCCCCTGCCCCAGTGACAGGGAAGCAGGGCCAATCTCCAGCTCCCCACAGCCCTGCCCTGCCTGGCCATGGGCCTCACCAAGCTTTGCCCCCCCATGGGCCCACATCCCAGCTGGCCTTGGCCTGTCCCCATCATTAGTGAGATGCCTAATGCCCTCTGGCTGCCCTGCTGCTGGCTGGGGTGGTGAGATGGGCCCTGGCTGCTGGAACCTGCCCTGCCAGACCCCGTGGGATTCCCCCTTAAGTCCCTGGCCTTCACTGTACCCTTAGATAAATACAAGCCTTAGCATCTTCAGTAACAAAACCAAGAGGTCTGGGAGTGTGTCGAGGTAGCAATTTGGGTTAGGAAGTAGGACTGGACCTAGAACCCTTCTGGTGCATCAGATATGTTGTGAAAATTTTTCATAGAATTTGAAATCCAGTTATCAATCACTAAAGCACCTACATGTTTGCAAATCTATGTGTATCCTGCATCCTCATGACTGCATGGAACTGTTTATGTTTAGTTTGAAAGTTGTGAAGGCATCTCCTCAGTTTACACTGAAAGTTTCTTCAGTAAACTGGCTGACTAGTTAAAAATTTGCAGAAAATCATTAAACGCTGACTTTGTTGCCTTCATCTCATGTAAACTGCTTATGCTGCATTATCTGACAATGTCTGCGTCTGTGTCCTTAAAAAGTTTTAGAAAGGGAACGAATAACGCTTTTTCCTCTACCAAAAGGCACTATGCATTGCATGGTTACCTCGATAACCTTTCATGACTTTTAACTCCTGACCAATTTTAGCACACTGCCAACTGAGTCTTCAATCATCATGGGTTAATTTCACAAGCAGAACACAGATACCATCATCTTCAACTAAGGGTCAATAGTGCTTCAGTATGTCTATTAAAATTTGGTAAGAGGAATTAGATACTATGTTGAAGTGTATATAAGACCTCTGTGTCAGTGTTTCTACCATGGAAATGGCTGTTTCTTGCTTAATGGGATTTAGCATGATTTGGAAAACAAGTCTTTCCTTAGAAATATGCAAATTAATTTATTCCCTACCTCTCAATTTTTTCAAATGAAATCCTTGCTTTCTGGTTGGAATGCTCACCAAAAAAAACCAAACCAAACCAAACCAAAAAAAAAAAAAACCCAAAAAAAAAAAAAAAAAAAAAAAACAACCCAAAAAAAAAAAAAAAAAAACCAAAAAATATTCAAAAAACAACCACCAAACAAAATAAAGGGAAACTGCAAAATATCTGGCAATTTGGGCCTCAGGATATCATTTGGGGAACAGAATATGACAGCTCAAAACCTCCTGAAAATAAGTTTGAATGGTGTGAATGTAGAGGCATAATATAATATAGGCTATAATATTTCTAAAATGTATGTGCTTCTTTGTGTAAAGAAAAAAGTTATGTCTTCAAAATCACTGGGAAGAATGAAAATGTTACACCCTGTGTCTTCCAGTTGCCTCATCTTGGTACATTTTTCTGTTAAAGGGTTTGTGCCTTTCAAAATGGAATTCAGAGTAAATATATGATAGATATCTTTGTCAAAAAAAGCAGCTTGATTCCATGTTCTAGTTACTATAGGTCAGCAACTATGGTCCCTGGATGCCTGGGACCATAAGGGCTCTCTTAGCAGTCCCAGGGAACAGATTGGCTATATAAACAGCACCAAACCAACACATGCAGAAAAAGAGAAACCCTGCTGCTTCATTATTTTCCTGCAGCTGTATGGGCTGTCTCATGCCTCACTTATAGTTTTATAGGGAGTAATCATATTGAGAACACCTGGGGTGACATGTAATTACAGCATGATTGTGTGGAAAAATGTGGGTCTATTCAAATTTCTCAGGGGCTATAGACAGCTGGTTCCTTTTAATTCTTACAACAGCATGTGTTCTGTAACAGCTGGAGATGCATTTTTCTATTCAGCCTCATTTGATGGATTGATTATGAGGCAGGTGATCAGCAGTTTCTAAACTGTAATCCAAACTCTGCCACTAACTTGCTGTTATCCTTGGGCAAACCACTTACAGTCTGATCCAGCTAAAGTATTTAAATATGTAAAGAGTGACCTAGGTAGAATATAGACATTTGTGTCCAGAAGTGCAGTTTTGAAATCCAAGTTAATTGTGTCTAGCTTTAGAAACATCCCAGTACAGAAATTATAAGGGATTTTTTTTTAATATAAGTTCTAGAGATAATTATTCATAGTTTATTGGCAGTCTTCAATTTTTTTTTCTCATATTGAAGGATGATCACTAGACAAAAAACCCAAAAAACCCCCAAAAAACCAAACCTGGACTTGCTGAAATACCAATCCCATTGAACTCTTGAATTCTAACACTCCAATAGGACAAAAAAAAACCCCAAAACCAAACCAACCGACCAAAAAAAAGTCACTGGAACAATGCAGTGATACTATTAGCTTCTATTGAAATATGATCGCAGAAGAAACCTATTTTAAGCCATTTTTATCCATAATGACATCTCTTTTCTGCCTGAGGGAATGGACATGCATATCTTCCTTTCCTTTCCCTTCCCTCCCCTCTCCAAAAAAGCAAAGGCATGCCCTATCCATCACATTATAGACTTACTGAAAATAATTCAAGGTCTTCAATCCACAGAGCAAGAAAAATTGAATAGGATTAGAACTTAACAGTTTTTCTTTTTAATGATAACCTCAGACTCTCTTCTTTGACACTAAAAATTGCATATTTATCTTATTCAATGACTACTTAATATCAAAAGCCTGAATATAGTCATCAAAACCTAATATCTCTTCTGCCCGGTGCATGCTTGAATCACTTTAGCTACTAAATCACATTATCTCAGTTCTAGTAAGTATTGATTTTTTTCCTAATTTTTATACTGAGAATATATTTTACAGAAAAGGAAAATACTGTCTTCCTGTTCTTCCTCCATCATGGAAAATGAGAGCTGGAACCTACGCTGACTAAAGAAGACAATGAACTGGATGTTTTTCACTACATATTGTAAAGGAAGCCTGGGAGCTGAGCAACATAGCATGTAGCTGCAAGTTTATAACCCTAGCAGTGCAATCCAGAGATCTGTTTCACAGGAATAAAGTTTTGTGTTGCATCGTTTATCTTCTAGAGAGAAAAGTCATTTAGGGAGAGGTCTAAAAATCCCACAGAAATATACAAGTATCATTTGTTTTACATTTATGAGCACAGAGAAAACAAAATAGTTCACAAAACTACGAAAAGATGTGAACAAAGGAAAACAACAACAACAACAACAAAAATCATAGCGGCTGCCACCCAAAGGCCTAAATGCTTCAGGGTATGATGTTGCTGTATCTTTTTTACAATGCTACCTTAGAGGTGTTGCCATTTCAGCAGGGCTGAACATGTTGATGCCTATGTTATCCTGAAATCAGTTAGGATTTAAAAAAGTAAGTATCAGTACGTTCATATTCCATTGAGACCATAATCCAGTATATGTGTTCAGCCAACAGGGTATACCTAAATCACAGAAAGGAACCAATCAAGAGTAAGATATAACAGCCAAAGGCATTTTCTGCATAAAATTCAGCTGCAGAGGAGCAGGTGATACTGCTCACTAAAATATAAAACTTGCTTCAGCAACTGTCCAGAAGACAGTAGACTTGGGTTGAAAGGTTATTTCAATGGAAAGGATTTCAAACATAGTTGAGGGAAGCAGAGGTGGAAGTGAAAGCTGACTAGTCCTGCTGTGGGAGCAGTACAAGACTGCAAAAGCTTAAAGGAAGATGAATCTTCTATAAAGACCAGGGAGACAATACTTACTGTGGAAAAGGGAGGCCTTTGTCCTTCCCTCTGCACTGGCATTTTGCATTCCAAGGGGACTTTCTACAACTACTAAGTAGTATGTGCCACATTGCCACCTTAAACTAGTTTTTTACAGGTCTCCAGCCCCCATCAGACATTTAAACCTCTTAGCTAAACATGGTGAAGTCACAAAGTGAATGTTTTACCTTAAAGCCTAATACTGTCACTACATTCCCAAAAGTATTCAGATTGTTCTCTTTCACCTAAGACAATGCTTCCTGCTGAATAAAAGTCATGAGTGTTTTGTGTTTTGGTTTTTTTTGTTGTTGTTGTTGTTTGTTTGTTTGTTTTTTTGTTTGCTTGCTTGACGTCCCAGGAGGCAACATCCTTGCTTAGAATTTAACTTTGTGTTAGAAACTAAGAATGAACACCTTTACCCACAAAGTCTGCACTAAGAAAAGCTTTGGGACATTTGATGCTCAATGTTACCCTAGTATCATGTTTTGTTGTTACCTAAAGTTAACCAGCATATGTGTGTGTATATGTATCTATATATAGATATATATAACCCAAGGATTTTTGGTAAAATTATGTTGGCAATGATAATTACTAGAGTAATACAATTAAAGTAAATGTTTTCTTTCTTACTTTGCAAAGCTACATAGTTGCTTTGCATTGTTTTTTCGTGGTTTGAGTTCTGTTTAGTTTGTGTTTTTTTTTAATTTCACAATTAACAAAAATTATACTTGTTCTTTTAATGAGTGTCTTTTCAAGTCTCCACAGAATTCATCAATTACATCAATATCATTTGCTATGATGTAAGGCAAACCTTTATGACTGACACATTGACTACATTTGTTTGAAGCTGGATTGTAATGATCATGATGCTTATGAAGTTCTGTACAAACAACGTATCCTTGGATGTGTTGAACACAGTTGCTTTCCAGAAAGAAAAATAACGACTACCATCACACCATGGCCTCAGGAAGCTCCATAGAATTGTATTTTTGGTCTTTACATCTTTCTAGTTCTTTACTGACTACAGAAAGTTTACCTTCATACACACTCCTGAGCACCTAGGTTGATATAATTATGTGTGAACAGGTAGTTCATGTTCATGAAAACTCAGTGATATTTTCTTGAAACAGTCCTCTAAACAAAATGGTTTGGAAACTGTCTTCTAAAAGAAAGAAATAGAATGCAAGGAACTCCCACTATCATTCCTTTGAATGAAGTCATGTCCTGATTCAGCTTTGTGTTTCTAGTTAAAGTATGCATGCCTTCCAAATAATTTAGAGAAAATATTTTTCTCTCAGATGTTCAGAATTTGTACTCACAATATTTTCTGTTTGACATTTGGGTGGCTAGCCCAAGTTTAGTCAATAGGTATTCCCTATCACCGTATCTATTTATCCCTTTAAACTGAAAATCAAGAAAGCCAAAGCATCTTGCAGCATTAAACATGTGCATGAAGTTATTGCATTTAAATCAATATTTAAAAAAAAAAAAAAACAACAAACAACAAAGTCTTAACAAAATTTGTTGGCCAATTTTCAAACTGAAAAGGCTTTTCAGGTTTGAGTTCTAAATCCATTAGGATAGTTCTAAAATATTTAGGAAAATTAATGGTGACAATCATGCAAAGAGAATTGTACTTCATTAGTAGTCTAATACCACTATTTGGAACATTAAATTAATTTTGCCAACAGTTCCATAACTTAAATCTTCACTCCCTGTCAAACTTTTAAAATATTATTTGTTAAGAAAAAAATAATTTAAAAAAATGTTTAAATGTGATTTTACAAATAACAGTTTTCTTTGATTAGGATTTATATGTAGGCATAAAGAAGTTCAGATTAGTAATCTCTTTAGATAAAATAATGATAATTTCTAATATGGTTTAAACGTTACTTTGAAATTATATGAAATATTTCTTGTATTACAACTGTCCTGAATTCTTCCTGTCAATCACATTTTTCTGCTTTTCAGATAAATAGATAGATACCGCCATTCTTTTATATAAAAATCTACAGAAACATTTAGCAAAACTGACAGGTTGACTAAGCAGATTAAATAGTGACACTTTCTACATAGAAACAGCTATCAAATTTACAGAGCAAACTAAATGAAAAAGTGGAAATAAATTTTTTATCCCTGAATTTTTGAAGTGCTACTAACTCTAAATAACACAGAGTGCAACCAGAAATCAAAACTCTTGATTCTAAAACAACTATATTTTGAAGTAGTGCATTAATATAATTTATAACTTTCACTCAGCATCATGAGGAGTTTCAAAAAATATTTCCATAACTTTTCTTTAATAAATATTTAGCCCATAGTTACTTCCAAATCAAAAAAACATGATGTGGGTGTCACAGGCAAGATAGAATAATTGACGACTCATAGTAGATTTGGGTAATGGTGTGTATTTAAGAACCAATAAGATTAGAGTTTTGTCCCCACTTATTTGTCTTGCATACTCACTCAATAGCCCACAGCATTGTGTTTTCTAGGTCTCAGCTTCCCTTCCCTGCAGGAAGGTTGCTATTGTGTAGGTATATTCAGTGCTACTGGTCACATTAGCCAAGGTCCCTGAGCACACCCTGATGTTCATCACCATATAGTGCTCTGATTTCTGAGATCTTCCCTCTGAGCCCATTTCTTGGGTTTTTTTGGAATCTTTGTTTTTTGGCCCCAAACCCCAGTTTTTCTAGTCTAAATAGCCAATGTACAGAAGCATAATGTGTGATCACATTCCTAATCGGTGCTCCAGGACATGCTGTTACAGTTTAATCCAAGTGGTACCAACATTACAGCCAGCCTGTATCCATTTCAGCTGGCAAGTACAAGGTTTCTGCTTGAGAATTCAGAAATTCAGTTTTGGACGTTCACTCACCCACAGATACGTAATCATCTGCTACCTGTTAGTATTCACAATTTAAGGTACTTCTTTGCCTACAACAGGGTAGAAGGAGAACTTCTATCATATTCTTTCAATATTGAATCAAAGCATCAAACAGAACAGTCCTGAAGCAAAGTTTTGGATGTAATTCTTTTTTTGATGACGTGAATTTAACTCTTATTAATATTCCCTATAATACATACTGTTCACTTTTTGACATCACTATGCTAGTTAAAAACTTTTCTTAATGAAGAGCTCTACATCACCTCTGAAAGCAGTAGCTAGGCTTCTGTAGAGTTTTGCTCTGAGTAAACTCAGTGGTTTGGTTTTTTTTTGTTTGTTTGGTTGTTTTTTTTTTACATGAAACAGAAAGTCTATTTCACACTCTACCATACTGTCAAGTGTTGCCAAAGAAGCAGTGGGAAGCCCTCTTACTATCAAGGCAAAAAAGGGAAGGTACTCAAAAATTTGAACAAATATCTGTTTTTGCAATGTTTGTTCAAAGCAAACAGATTCACTGAACCTCTTCAGATTGCACAGAGCTGTAAAAATTGATTTGTACATGAATAATTGATATATTTCTTTAGTTACTGAACAAATTATACAGATTATTTATTTACATTATATACTATCATTTTCTAGTCCTGGACATAAATGAGGTTAGTTCTTTGGCGTGACATCCTGGAATAGTATAATTAAACTTTTGGAGGGACCTCTTTAGTGCAACATTCTGCTCAAAGCAGGTTCAGTTCTGAGAGCAGACCAGGCTGCTCAGGGCTGTATCCATTCAGGTCTTGCAAACTTTGAAGGACTGATACTGTAAAACTTCTCTGGGCTCCACTCCTTGACTGTCCTCACAGTTAAAATTTTATTTTTATGTTTAGCTTGCATTTCAGTTTACACTTGTCATCACTCATCTTCTTGCCAAGCACTACTGTGAGGAGCCTGTCTCTTGTCTTCTTGAAACATCCCCATGAACAGTGGATGGTGCTGCAGGGTCTCCTTCAGGCATGTTTTCTCCAGGCTGGATCACACACACACACACACACTGCATAGCCTCTGCTCACTGAGCAAATGCTCCAGCTCTGACCATCTTGATGGCTTCAGCTGAATTCGCTCATTTGTAGATGTCCATCTTGTATTGGGCAGCCCAAAATGGGGTACAGCAGCTAGAATGGGTCTGGCGAGTGCTGTGTAGAAAGGTGGGTGATCAATTCTCTTGATCTACTGGCCATGCTTCTGTTCACACAGCCTGGGAGGCTAATGACCTTTTCTGTGGCCAGGGCACACTGCCCCAGGCCCTTTTCCACAGGGCTACTCCTTATCCAGGCAATCTCCAGACTGTTTTGCTGCAAGAAGGTCTTCCTTCTTGAGGCAGGACTTTGCATTTGTCCCTGTTGAAGTTTAACAAGTTCCTTTCATTCTAAATAAGATCTAACTTAAAGGTGTCTAATTTTCCTTAAATCCACATATGCATACACCTTCTTTTGTATATCTATCTTGGATTAAGAGGCATGGAAACAGTGTCATAAAACCTTTCTATTCCTTATTATCATTTACTCAGTAGATGATCTGACTGAGTAAATGTGGGCTACCTTGCAGTATAATGCCTCTTACATTTACATAGTTTCATTCAGTGAATCTAAAGCTTTAGAAAGTATGTTCATAATCTACTGATGTATTATTTCTAACATTAGGAAGGAAAAAAGGTGAACTTTCTATCCAATATTTATTTATAACGTCAAACTTTCTTGCTTGGACAGTATCATAATATTTTTTCTTCCTGGAGGTGTTTGCTGATGTTTGTATATAATCAAATGCTCAATGAGCTACTTACTAGTTTTTATTATTTCTATAGACAAGATGCTAAATTCACCAAATGGACAGAAGTAATTTTCATGGGCCTGAAGTTTTATATACAAATAGTCACAAAATCATACCCAAGTGATTTTGTCCTACAAATTCACTGCAGGATGTATTGCTATTATATGATCTATTATCTGAATTCAGTTTCAAGTGTTCAAAAAAATTCAAAAAACTATTTAAATAGTGATCTTGAAAACATGCAAGTGGAACATGCTTAGGCTTAAGTATGTACTTAACTAAAATTTGGAGTAAAGATATTTTTTCTGTGATTCACTGCAGATAAAACAGTCCTAGTGACTCAGAACAAGAAAAGCAAAGAATAAGCTAGATATCAGTATAGTTCCACAAATCATTTTAATATGAATATTTGAATATAGACTATGGTAAAAAAATCTATTTTTAAAATATTTTAGTGAACATAGTTGTATCAGTTTGCTGGAGTTTCCCAATTTTACAATTATTTTTCTTTCATTATTCCCAGAAAGACGTATTTCATAAATACAAGCAAATCTTTTTATATCTATATATGTAATATAGATATTATTAGTGGTGATATGCTTACTACTGAAGCTGAAAAAAAAAATCAGAACTATTTAAATAAATCTTTCTCCTCATTTCAGCTGGGATAGAATTAATTTTCTTCCTAGTAGTTGGTATAGTGCTGGGTTTTAGATTTAGTATGAGAATAATGTCGATAACACACTGTTGTTTCAGTCGTTTCTAAGTGGTGCTTACTCTAAATCAAAACCTTTTCAAATTTCCCATGCTCTGTCAACGAGCAGGTACACAAGAAGGGGGGATGAAGCAGAGCAGGGACAGCTGACCCGAACTAGCCAAAGGGGTATTCCATACCATATAGTATCATGCTTGGTATATAAACCGGGGGCTGAGGGTAGCCAGGACCTGCTGTCTGATGTTCAGGGACTGGCTGGGCATCCATCAGTGGGTGGTGAGCAATGTCATTGTGCATCACTTGGTATTTTTTTTCTTTTCTTTTGGATTTTATTCCTGTCTCCCTTTCTCTCCTTTCCATTACAATTGTTGTTATTATAGTAGTAGTATTAATCAGAATAATTTTATTTCAATTATTAATTTTTCATATCACAAACCATGCATTTTATGTTTTTCTCAAGCCTCCTCCCCATCCTGCTGCAGCAGGGGAGCAGGGAATGAGTGAGCATCTGCATTGTATTTAGTTGCCAGCTGGGGTTGAACCACAACAATCTTTAACATTTTCAACTTCTTCTGAATGCTTAAAAAATTAATGCTTAAAAAATTATATTTTTTAAGAATCAAAATATTTGAAAAAAAATAATATTTTTTCTACAAATTTTCTACATTCTTAGGATTTTAGCTTTTCTTTTTAAAAGCACTTTTGTATCATTTGAAATGCTGCAATTGAATCCCTTTGTATGAATTTTGGTGTTTTATAGATGCTTATGTTTCAGTGTTCATGACTACAATGCCATAAAAAAGAAATTTGAGTTGAAGAATAAAAATTCAATTATAATACATCCAGATGAAAATTATTATGAAGGTAAAGATATAGAAGCACATTCTTTAAAAGTAAATTGACTGAAATAATGACACAGGTCTGTTATTGGAATGTTTACCAGATTAATAATTGTTTTGCAGCAATAGCTTCATTGCAGGTAAGACTGAGATGGATTTCTAGATGAAGACACTGCTTAACATTTTTTTAATCAAAAAATATTTTTATCAGGGGTTTTGTTTGTTTGTATTTTAGCAGAAAACTTTGAGGCTAGAAGTTGGTCTGATTTAGTCTCTGTCCCATAAACTCCTGATTATGGATTTATATTAAAATACCTTATGAGAAATCTTAGTGGTAGCCGGTAGGGAAATTTTTAAATCTTCTGAATGTGCATTTCTTTATCTAAAAATGTCAATTCTAATGAGAAAATTATTTCTCTGTTGCTTTGGGTCTTTGGCTTGAAACTGGGGAATCTGAGTCTAGGTGATTGAGGATTCTCAGAAACAAACAGCACAAACCAAAGAACACCATCTTATCTTCTCCATCTATTAACAACACATCTTTTTTTGTTATTTTAGGAGCAAAAGAAACCAAATTGTTATTGCCTTCAGACTGGATTGTTGTAATTTACTATTCATACATGTATTGAATAACGCTGTTTTGTACAGCAGTTCTATTCCTGTTTTCTATTTTGTTGTTGTTGTTGTTGTTGTTATTTCTGATCATTGACTTTGAGTTTTCAGGTTTGCATTGGTACAGATTCATGGTCAAACTATACTGGCATTTATGATTAGAACATTTTCTTTCATTAATATATCCATAGGAGGTCAAACCAAATGCAGGTGAAACTTAAGAGAGCTATGGCTCTATTTTCCAGAGATATTCAAAGTAACAAAGTGTCTATAATTTTTAAGCACTCAGTGAAAGAACCCTAAATTTAAGGATCCTAAATGTAAAAGCCCAAATATGAAACTTAGTTGCTATCTGTCCTAT
Organism: Falco naumanni; assembly: GCF_017639655.2. Classification (NCBI taxonomy): domain Eukaryota; kingdom Metazoa; phylum Chordata; class Aves; order Falconiformes; family Falconidae; genus Falco; species Falco naumanni. The sequence goes on from NC_054055.1 coordinate 39,969,704, forward strand.
TTGTTTTACATGCAAGATGGATATTCACTACTGTGTTTTAAGTGATATATGCAAAAAACAGATCTATTTCAAAGATCTGTACTGTCACCTGTAGCCCCTTACATATCCAACACGTATACACATAATATAATAATTAAGAAAACAATAGAAAAACAATCAGCTAGAGTATAATCATCCATAATTGCAGACAGAAGACTATAAAAGCTAAAGTCAAATGAAAAAGTCATAATTTATCAATTAAAATTTCCTGAAAAAGTTTTTTTAGTAATTCAGTAATTTATGAAATCAGAGGTGTAGTAGAATTTCGCTAAGGACTGATTCACTTAGTAGCTCTATCATCATGGACTTACCAAGGTAAAGTGCTTATAGCTCATAGGTTCTATTGCTTAGTAGGTAATTCAAACCTTTAAACACTAAAATGTACTGCTGTTTTCTTTCGGACATAAATTTAACCACAAAAGTGCTTTGCTCAAAGTTGTAGAGGAGTTTGACATGGTTTCACATCAAGGCAAAAGTCAGGGTGGAATGAAGAATGCATCTCATACAATATGAAATATTTACAGCCTCAGAGATCATTGTTCTGATTTTAACCTCATTTTATCAGTAATGCTTTTCTAATCAGAAACAGGCACACATTTGTCACAGCAAGACTCCTAATTACATCTAGTGGTTCAAAAACTCAGCTTGAAAAGTAGAAACTAAAATGAGAGAAGACAGAAAAGAAGTAATGCCCTGTACAAAAATGTTGGTAGGAATCTGACTTGGCATTGTAATCTGCAATGTCCAGTATATTTCAGGTGAATGTCCAGATTAACTTCATTCATCTTTGTAAAGGAGACCAACACAGAAATCTCTGATCTCCTGAACAGCAGTTTCAGTTCGACTAATAGTTTCTTTATTATTTTTCTGAAAACTGAAGAAATGTCTCTGGCTTCATTGATGTCTAGCTTTGTAGTTTTCCATTCTATAAATTCTCTTCTGATATTGAGGGATTTTGTTATTTTTTTCTTTAACCTGTGCTTATTTTTAGAGTAACAGTTCTACTGTTAAAGTGTGACTAAGTATAACTGTTAAAGTGTAAACTGCTTTTTACTTTGCATAAAATGGAAGGTCAATCAGTAAAAAAAATAAAATCCAACTTTTATTTCATCATAAAACCCCAATACAATTCTTCTGAAAATGTTACATGCATTCCTACTGTTCCTGATCAGAAGACTGGAAGACCATTGAGGAGTCAGTGATTCATAGAACAGTTGACCTGAGTAGAGCCAATTCCATGCTGTGCCAGACTGCACATACAGCCTGGCCTTCAGGCCTGTGTTGTGTTGCAAAAATCCTTTGACCACAGGAGAAATTTAGCCAATTCAGAGCAACAAAGGTACCTGGAGACAGCTCCCACTTGGCAGCTTCCAGCTACTGGCAATTACACCATTTGCACGACCTTGATTTTATCAAAAAGAAGTTCACATGTAAAGATCCTTTTTGTTTGACAGAATAAATAATGACTACAGTTGTTTTGTTTCAAGAAAATTGTATAATGACTCAAATGACCAAAATGGGCAAACCTTTCCATGAACATGGCATGGCATGCTGTGCCCTCATCGGAAGCCCATCTGATGCTGCACAGCTCAGCTTTCCCATCATCTTAAGGGTTATAAGATTATCTATGCTATCCTCTTCTTCTTTATAGTGCTACCTTTAATATATAGCATTTTACATCGTACTTTACAGAGTCTGAATGACTTTCTTACCAGGATCACAGCAAAACAGCACCTCCTGGTACAGAACAGCAATACAGATAAACTCTTAATAAATTCTCATCAAAGCTAACAGACTGTCAATGGTTCAGACTGAGACAGTTCATAGCAAGGGCAACCATCTATATTTCTAAACCTACCACAAACAGATGCTTTGATCTTGATTTACATACTATAGTAAATATAAAACAATGTAATTTCTTTACTCATTTCTGTTGCTGCCAAGTACCATTTTTATAGGTTTGTGATTATGCACATAACATTAAAATTATTAGGAATGCAAACCTGAAGTTATAAACATTATAATTGTGTAAATGAAGCTTGCAAAACTTACATTTACACTCTCTTAATGCTGTTGTAAAAGTAGAAATTAGTAAAGGAATGATCTCCAAAGTAAAGCAATGGAAACATTTACTGAAAATGTCAAAAATTATCTAACAATTATTTGTAACACTTTCCCAATAACATTTAGAACAACTGCATCGTAGGACAGTCTCACTGTTAGGTCTCTGAGGCTGGTTAGCCAATGGCAGTTGGCTCTGAAGATCTCTTAAAAAATCAGAATTTTCTCCAGCTGAAACTTCTTACTATAAATCTGGATGTAAGGTACGTGTGGCCAGTTTCCAATATCTTTATGATTAGTGTCTCTCATTTGCAGCTTCTGAGGCTGCAAACCCACCTAATCTATAGGAACCTGTACCTGTGAGCACCTGCACATAATTTAACCTTTTTCCAGTATAGGTCAAAGTGTCATGGATCAGATACAAGTAGTTTTTGGCTGGTAATACTCAACATAATCTACATGTGAAGCAGATCACAAGTGGTTAAGAAACTTATAATTTCTTAATAAATATCATAATAAGCCTTAGTAATGTGATTGAATGCATCTACAAGATTGGATGCGTGTACAATATTGAACACAGACCTGAAATTAGACTTTCCAGTGCTAATGTTATTTTCAAACTATATCAGCATTCTATAATAGGATACTTTCTTAGACTCAAAATCGGGGTACCCACATGCAAAGAGCTTATTAACACCGGCTTCTGGAAGTTCCTAACTGCCAAGACACTGGTTGTGATCATTTGAGACATAGAGGATCATACTCTGATGCCCTTTCTGTGGCACTGCTATTTTCAATACAGCATAGCCTAAGCAGCCAGGTGCAGATGAACTTTGATCAAAAAGCCAAACAAGTATACTCTAGTGAAACATTGTATGTCAAGATTAGTATCTGCAGTCACTCAAGAATTTAAGGAACAGTTTTGGCAGCTGTGTCCATTCTTTCTATTTCAAGTCAGTCTTCTTGCTTTTTCATTCCCAGCGTATTTATCTATCTATCTATCTATCTATCTATCTATCTATCTATCTATCTATCTATCTATCTATCTATCTATCTATCTATTTATCTGTTTGTTTGTTTGTTAAATAAACATGACCTTAAAAAGGCCTTTCTTCCCTTAATGCATTCATACAATATGTAAAAGATCTCTGGGATCTAGCTTTTCTATCAATGACTTTCTTCTGCAAAGAGATTAGACTTCTTTGCATTTCTTGGAACGTACCATGGCTGCTAGCATACTTTTATCTGCATCACTGATTTTAAACTCAGCTTTCCCAACATAGTCTTACAATTTACTCAGTTTAGAATTAATTACTGTTTTTTCAGGTTTACATTTTCAATATGTACTGTTAATGAGTATTCTAACATTTTAATGTACTTGGTATCATAGCTTTACCCCTAGGAAGCTGGCAAAACAGAGTGACATAGAGGAGCCCACTCATTTATTCATGAGCAATATTTTCTTCTCATTCTTCTCTTGAGTGATTAAGTAAAGACTGCAGAAAAATCTACTAATATGTTGTGCTCTAGCAGAGACAACAGGGAGAAGGAAAGCCACTTGTCACCACTGTTAAGTGTTTTAAAAAACAAGAGCAAAGCACATCACAGATGCAGACAGCTGCTCCAACAGAATGAAACCAAGCTGTGGTTTCCAAAGTATTTAGACATTCAGAGGATTCTGTCCCTTTGTAAAACATTTTAAAATATACTCATGAGCACTGTTGTAGGTTTGATATTGCTGTAAACTCTCCTCCTGTTGCTACCACTACTTCTACCATGTGAACATAGGGAAAACATTTATATCCTTTCTCATCTGTCTATACTACAGGGTATAAATGCAATAGACAAGATGCCATGGTAGTAAAAATGAACAGGAAAAACAACAGGCTGTTTTTTAAAATGTTGAAAAAATTCATAGCTTTTACTAACCTCAGTAGGAGCTGAATCTTTTGGAAACCAGAGCACATATTTAGGCACTTTATATTTAGGCATTTCCTTTCTAAACCCTCAGGATAGTCTGTCTTTGCACTTGTATCTACAGGACTAAATCTTTTGCAATTCCCATCACTGTGGCTTAGAGAAACGAAGATGGCTGTTTTTTTCTTTTTCCGTTTCTGTCCTTTTTTTTTTTTTTTTTTTTTTTTTTTCTTTCTCACTTTCCCCCTTGCTTGTGATGTGTATGATTGCATTGTAGGAGGTTTGGCTGCCTAAACTTATTTTTAACCTACACGTGACCTTCTAGAAGTATTTCAGCGACAATACAATTATTTCTTTTCAAATCTGTATTGCACTGATAGAAATGGAAATGGTTTCAACTCAATTCTACTGTAGAATAAGAACCCAGGACAGAAGAACTGTATTACTCAGCAAATCTCAGTTCCATGAAAAGGCTTATTGAACAGCTAGTGAAGCAGAGACTAGGTTAAATAACTCACTGTCAGGTACCAGCTGTCATAAAAGATTAGGCACAGTCATTGAGCACACAGAACTGTTAATTTGATTCAGCATTTGTATTCCTTTCTAGTATAAGATTCAAATGTTTCCACTTCAGCTGTCACTTGAAGGGACATATTTCTGTTTATGGATGACCCTATAATCATTAGAAGGAACAGGGTAATGTAGACTATTACCTTCTACCAACAACAACAACAGAAAAATCTCCAAAAGTCTTCTTGCTGATGGAAGATACTAGTTATTCTGTTTGTTATGATAATATGCTTTAAATTATTTTACAAAAAAGCAGTTTCACACAGTTCAGTTTCACATACAGGTAAGAATATGCTATAAACCTTCTATTTCAAAGTCTCAGTCTATGCACATAAAGAATTTTAGTGTAAGTTTTGATGGACAATTTCTCATAAGGTGATAACAGACTCACAAATCCTAAAGTCAAACAGCTTTTATGTTAATATTGGTGTTTGCATTTAATCTTTTTTAAAATATGTATAATAACAGTTGAAAGTACCTATTAAAATCAAATGAAAGAATGGGTAAAAAATACTTTCTTGTGCATATTGTTGTTTTAGACATCAGTGGGGATTCTTCACCCTACATTCAGTGGAATTGCTTGATACATTCAGTTATTCAATGATGGTTGATTCACCCAGTCATAGGTCCTATATGACAGATGTAAATTTCAGGTGTTTTCTGCTCTATCTACACTTTAAAAAATACAAGGAAAATGTGTGTTTGGATATTCCTTATGCAATAAAGCATCTCATAGAGACAGATGACCTCCAGCAACTCTATCAATGGTTTTCTATATGGAATCATTTATTTATATATTTATGTATTAGAAATAAGTATAAAATAAATAATCATTTGTTGCTTATGAATCAATCCTCAAAAAGAGAATCAGGGTAACACCTTTGACTGGGTCCCTGTTATCTGACTAGGTCTCCACATAATAGTAAAACTCCTAGTTCTCAGAACTTGTCACTAGAAGCTTTACTTCAGTTCTTAGGGAAGCTGACAACCACAAGTGTGATATTATTCTTTTGCATTTGCAAGTTGAAAAACATCTCATTTTGCATAACTTCTCCGTCAGACTATTCCTTTCATAGGGTAATCATATTTCCTTCAGGAAAGCACGGGAAGACAAGGCAAGGCAAGAAAATTCCTATTTCAGCTTTAAAATGTTGTCAGTAAACTGCTTAGTAGAATTACAAGGACTTTGTCTAGCACAGAAAAGCTTAAACTACAATTAAAGAGTGTATAAGCCCAAGGAACTGAGATCTAGTTTAGTTGTTCAGTGAGCAGGTATGTGATAAGTTTACTGACCTTTTCCTTGATTAGGCAAATTGATATGATAATAAAAGATATCTCAGGCAAATTAAATGAGCATCAACATGTTTTTCTTATTAGTTCAGTATTCTTATTACCTCATTTGGAATCGATCATGCTATATCAGAATGGGAATGCCAACATGAATAACCTTCATGAGCCTACCAGCCTAGTAAAGGGAAGGTAGTAAAATACAAAGGGGGAAATAAAATTCAGTCAAAGATACGCTAGAGGCATCAGTGAGTCAGTGTTGTCATATCAATAGGCATTCTTTAGTAATGAATTTCTATACAGACTGTCAAAACAATCATTGTTGATTACATTGTTGATAACAACACTGCAGTGAGCTGGAGCTTCTGTTTTCCTTTAAAGAGATGACCTGAAAGTACTGAATTGTTGAACATTGTTAAACGATTCCAAAGATATCAGTTTACATGACTTCCTCAGTTCTTCTTTTGACCTGGCTCACCTGAAACCCAAATGTTTTATCCATCAATCTGAGATGTTACACAAAAATAATGTTGACAACATTGCTAGGTTAAAGAAAGGATATATATCCTCCATTCTGTGACACTTGAAGCAAAGAAATTAACAAAAATAATTATTTGCATTTAGTGCAGCTGAAATCTAGCTAAAGATTTCTGTTACTGTATAGGATAATTCAGGTACTGGCTACTGTCATGCCATCATGTGAGTATCTTGAAGCTATCTTATCTTTTTCCTTACTGAAACTTCATAAGCTTTTAGTTAGCTTTATGTAATTTGGTTTATTATTTATCTAGATCTGGCACTCTTGACAAGTCTTCTATGTCTCTGCCTTACATTGTAAATAACCACATGAAGCTAGCTTTGTGTACAAGATGTATCTATAGAACTTTTCTTACCTTTTACTTTTTTGGTTCCTTTTTACAAGTCTTCTTTATTCTTCCAATAAACACTGGGAAAAGTCCTTTTCACAAATATTTCTTGCTTTTTTTTTTCTATTCCGTTTATTGTTTAAAATGATGGACTGAGGAGGGGTAAATGTTTGATTAGTAACAACCCCTAACTATAATGTAGTTCACACTTACCCCTTCCTAAGCTAAACAGCTGAGAATTGAGGTAACAGTATATTCTTGAAGTAGAAAAATTACGGTATAAAAGGTTAAAGTATAAAAATAGAGCAAAAACTTTTACTGCTTTGAAATTGGAAGTGATAGTTTTCTTTCAGAAGTGTCATGTATTGCTAAAATTGGAATCACCACTAAGGATTTAGTCATGTCATACAAATTACACAGCCTATTCTGACAAAAACACTTCTTCAATGTTTTTGATAAAACAAATGAGTGTACTGTCCTGGATTACATATGTGATATGCCCTTTTTGAAGCTTTGCAACTGAATCAAATAAGTGGCAACAGTCATCTCCTTTTGTATTAATGTTCTTTCCCCCTCTTTGAAATAGAAGGTGAAAATTTTCTCCCTAATTTCTTATTTTATACATATAGAAACTTACTAAACTTATTTAGAATTTTCAGTGAGGGTAAGCTATATCTCAAATTTGTTGTTGTTATTATTATCTGTTTAACTTTTGATTTATTATCATGTTTATCTTTCCAGAAACCATTTTCTGTGGCTGTATGGAAAAATCTTTTTTTTCAAGTTCTACCATGGTATTTCATTCCATCTACATAAACAGCAGAGTAACTTGGTTTGTGAAAAACATAATATTTGAAAATAAGGGATCAAAGGGACAATTTTTTTTGGCTACCAATACAATTAGCTTCAAACATGTTAAAAATAGAATTCTAGAATTAACTTTGTGTTTAGAAATTTCCTAAGATCATGAAAAAATAAAATCTCCAAGTAACAAGAAGAAGATGATAAGTCAAACTACCTCTGAGTAATTCTGCTGGGAAGACTGTTCTTTACTTTATATTCTCTTTTGTCTGACTAATCTACCAGCATTGTTAATTATTACCGACCATGGATCAAATGTGATCATTTCACTTATAAGAAGATTAAGTACATTAGAACTTTGGTCAGCTTCAGTAAGGCAATTGGTAAAATTCTCTTTTTAATTAATAAAAGGGCACACCCCCCCTTATTTTGGAGTTTTTCTTTAGAAAAGTTGGTGACTGATATGGAGAGAGATACACATTAATTCAGAAACAATATTCCTATATTCTTCAAACTTTCAAATAATCTCAGACTATGATCCTAGCAGATTCTGTATTTATTCATACAGTCTAGAAATTAATAAAATTATCTTTAGTAGCTCATAAGGGGGTAAGAGTAAAGGAACATACCAAGTTGTCAAACTGACCATTATATTAGTCCGTTCTCAAGTTTCTCTAATAGATAATTTTTTTCAGGAAGAATTCAAATTTCAGATATATGTAGCAATATACAGTCTGAACCAGTAGACATTGAACTGAATGATGATCATTTAACTGACCTCACTATATCCTGGGTCAGGAATTTAAACCATTCTGTCTGTGTCTAACGGTATAACAGAAGTTTAATCAGGGTAATATATCCAAAATGACTTTTTTAGACCTTAGTTTCAATTTAACCTCAGCACAAGGTAACCTCAGATTCAACAGGACATGAATCATCCAAAACGCACCCACTGAATGTCCAACTACTTCCGCCCATTTTATTACTTTAATTATTACTTTAACTACCTGGTAATGATTTCATAAATCAAGACAGGAGCTCCAAAGCAAGGGCTGGCTCTGTGTCTCTTCTTTGTCTTTTCTTAAGTTCTGCTTCAGCTTGAGAGCTCCAAAGAATAAGCTGGCAGACAAAGGCTCATAAGGAACTTAATTTCTCAGTTCTTCTTTCAAACAGAAAGACTAATAGAATTAGTAAGTGGAATATAGATGATTACATACTGCAAATTATACTTTTAATATGAGAACAGCATATACAACTTCAGCTTACAAAATTATTCAGGCATATTACTGCACTATAAGGAAGGATTGCTTCATCATTTTTCATTACTCTGATACATTAGAAATTGCTTAATTAGCTTAATTATGACACACCTGTTAATAACACTTACGTGACTTGAAAACAAATTATGTGATATAGGAGTTGTGCCAGAAAGCATGTGACAAATAAACAAGTAATTCTTTCCAGAAACACATTTGGTGAACTACGTTGGTGAATTAAGGGCTGTATTTTCCTTTGAGGCTACAGCTGATAATTGGTTACTGCTAACATTTACTCTTTATAATATTATTTTAATTTATGGCAATCTCAATTAAATGACCCAAGATAAGATAAATGTTGGATTCCAAATGAATTTAACCTATGCAAATCCCATTTGCAACATTTTAACTGAATTTCAGTTAATTCAAATATAATTACTACCTTGTAGTATATTATTTCAACCAGCACCATGATTTGGAAACTTTGCTTAAAACAATATTTGATCAATGTCATTAATGGAGCAAAGTCAGGATCTGAGATGCTTTCTGTTTATCTGTTAAATCTACAAGGAAGAATAATTAAAAGGAAAAAAAATTCTCAAAAGTGTTTATCTCATTCATTCAATGCAGAAGTTACTGTTAGTTACTTGGAAGAGAAAGAGTAAGAGCAGTTGGACCCTCTTGTAACAGCAAAGAGTATATGTCTTGACATATTTGTCATGCTAAACTCATATATGGGTAAGTAGAAGCAGTACAAAGAAAAGAAGCACAAGTGTTTCTTCGATATCTGTACTAAAACAGAACATAAAGAACATTCTGTTTTAAAGAAGAACAAAAAGGAAAAAAAAAAAAAAGCTTTTAATTCATAAAAGCCAAACTCTCTGGAAACACTGGAGAGATCATTAAGGCAATGTTGTCTTACGTATAGAGCCAGTCTAATCTTTACAGATTACAGTAATCAGCATAATCAAGAAATTATCACATATCACCAGTGTTACTCCTTTCACCTGACTTCTTCAGCTGTTGTTTGCCTGTCCTTTCTTAATATTTTTTAAATTACCTTTATCTTGATACACAATAAATACTATTTTTAAATGATTGAATTGACATACTATATAAAACCACACTTCACTACCCTTCCATTTTCTTTTACATAAGAAACATTGCATAACCAGTAGCGTTTCTACAAAATTGTGTCTCCCTTTTATTTTCTTACTTCTGCAGTAGAACCAAATATAATATTGGTATTCCCCCAATGTGGAGTTAATATGTTAACATTTTCATTTGTTTTCAAGTACAGTGCTATTTTAAAAAGTGACTCTGTGAAAGGGAGAAACGGGAAGAAATTAGTGGGAAATACATGTTCATTGTGAAGGGTGTTTTCCCCCTATGTTCTCCCATTTATGTAAACATTTGGATATTCTTCTCAGCCCTGCATACTTAGCCTGTGATTTGAGAATTAAGTTGGCTCCTTTCTATCTCATCTATTATCACCAATAAAACAGGTTTTGCAGGCAGAATTAGTCCCTTGTTTGCACCTGTGCCCCCTAATACCATCACTGGGTTTGCACAGCTGTAATTGCCTCAAATATAGTAAAAAGCTCAGACAATGAATAAGGTGGAATTGGATCAATATGTGAATCTCTTTTAGCTGTGTTAACTGTAAGGTCAACCAGAATAAAAAGCAACAAAACTTAGTCTTATGACTGGGGTAGGTAGACGTAATTTTTTGTCAGGGGCAGTTCTGTATTTTGATTGCTTGGAGCACAAATATGGGTTTTTTTGTTACACTGTTGGAATGGGTAAAAACCAAAAGGAATGTGATTTAAACTTTCTCAGAAAACAGAAGTTGAATTTACCATCCTCGTAGTGCTTTGTAGTTCAAATATAAATGCAGATGCATATTCGGTTTTCCTCGGTGTGGGGAGTTCAGATATAGTAAAAAGAAAGCTATTAAGCATTAGTCTAAAATTTCAAGATAGTTCCTGACTTTAATGGGTATAGTCAGGAATAAAGTTTTAGTCCTTAATCAATGGGATTAAAAATAGTGTTAAAATCTTCAATTGACCAGATGTAACTTCTTACTGTTATCCATAACTTAAGTTTTTTTTTGGGGGGGTGGGGTTGTTCTGCTCCCCACACCCCTCCCCTCCCCACCCCTCCCCCCAGCTGCTATCCTCACATTGAATCTAGCAATAGGAGGTCTCTGTGAAATATCTTAAAATTTCTGACTATTTACTAAGTGTAATCATGTCCAGGTATTCTCTACAGTGATGATGAACACAGCATGCAGTACATAATATTCTTCCTTGCTGTATGTCAGAAAGCGTAAACACAGAAGGCCAAAAGCCTTTAATCTCTCAGGCAAACCTGTCTGGGTTGCAGATAAGGGCCTCTCAAATAGTTCTGTCCTTCCAGAACACAATTCTTTTCAATCCAGCAAACTAATATCTAAATTAGCTTTTATAATTGCACCAGCTGCTGCAATGGGAAAAGTAGAGCCTGATCCTAGCCTTCTATGTCAAATAGAAACATTCTCATTCATTTTAGCAGAAATAAGCTTAGAAGCTTAAAGAACTGATGATGTTTGAATGCCAGGTACTGAAGGCTGTATTTGAACAGTCTAATGTTTCCATTCTCTCTGGGCATAAAAATTACAGTTTTTATAACAGACATTTATTCCTTTGAACTTCTTTTCCCTTGATAGTAGGTTGCAAAGTGCTATCCACCAAGGCATCTCTCCAATTGCTAAAGAAAGACCTTTTGTGACATTTTTAATTAGTTTTAACCATCTTCACATTTTCAGGCATGGTTATGGACACTCATTGATTTTAATTACCACACTGATTGCTTACTGCTTTGCACTTGTTATTAAAATGACCCTTTAGCATTTCTTTTGAGAGTTCCCTCCAAGTAGGGTTTTTTTCACTGTTGGAATTGATTTGAATTTGTTTGATTTTCTGTGTTAAAATGTTTAGCACTGTAAGAAAACTTTACGTGTTTATCAATTTGTATAAATATCAGAGTTTCAAAGACAGACAAGATCAGAGCATCATAAAATGTTTTATCTTGAGTACTGATTATGATTTTTCTGGGAGAGGAGAGTGTTTGCATGTTTGTCACATAAATGTGAAGCTTGTAAATTCATTACATCCATGAAAAGAAGTAGAAATCTGTTACCAGCAGCAGTGTCCAATATTAATTCTCATTTGCTCAGCTTGTAGCTAATCTCACTAGGGTGTTTATCATGTGGAAACCAAATTTGTGTACAGTAATACCCCTTATAAAGCACTTCTCATTAAAATTATATGCACCTTCTGTTCCAAAGAGAATTAATTTTTCAGCTGACCATGAGAAGTAAATAACGTATTTACTTAGTTTTTCAAATACCTAAATTCCAGTTCTGTAAACCCTCAGTCTCTTCTGTTATTTGTCTACATAAAGATGTGCAGTACTTATGCATTATAACACATTTTATTACTGGTGTAGTATTTTTGCTTTTTCTTCCCTCTTTTGTGTCTAGGTCATATATACTCCATGCATTCCCTACTTTATTATTGATAAAACATGTTGAAACAAGATCTGTCTTTTCTGTACATGAAAGAAAAATCTGGAGACACACCATAGAAATATTCCTCTATTTGGGAATCAGATGAATCAAAATATTTGCACTCCCTCAAGATTATGAAACAGTAGCACAGTTAGAGGTGGAAGTTTTCCAAAAGCAACAGAAACATTATAATGTTTTACTCCTGCTCTTTTGTTCATCAGTCAACAATTCTGAAACAAACATAGGAAATTTGACAGTCTCTTTTCCTTTTAATTTCATTTTCCCCTGAAGTACCACCACACTGTTCTCCCATCTGAAGTGTGCTCTGTATTTCTTAAGAAGACACAATGTCTTCCTACTAAGATATCATTCTTTCTGTACTCATAGTTCAAATACTACTGTAGATGGGGGAGTACCTGGCTTCCAGTTAAAAACAGTATGATATTTACATAATATAACAAGCTTCAGTTGTTCTCTAGCTAATAAGTTACAGACATCTCTCTTTTACTATGTCTTTGAATTAGTGAATATTTAATTTATTTGGGAAATCTTTGAATTTTACACCCAGGTCCCATTTTAGGAACCTATATTCTTATTTGGTTTTGACCTTTCTTCTTCACTGGTAAACAAGTACTTAAATTTTATTGCTGATTTTATGTTTTCATTGAAACTTGTCTCATATCCCATTCAGAGAAATTTATTAAAAGAAATACAGAAGAAATGCAGGTATGTATTTGCAAAGTCAAAGAAAATCTGTCTAGAAAATAAAGAGGGAAGAACAATTTCTAGGGGAAAATAACCAAACAACTAATAAGGTAATGAACACAGTGTTATGCTCAAGTATCAGAATGTGATTACTAAAACTGCATAGAGCTTCCAAGTTCCAGTGAAGAAAAGATTCTTGCATTTTTACTTTCTATTAAAAGCAGTAAATATTTGCATTAATTTAATATTTTTTTAAACTGCTGTTCAATAGAAAGTTGGCTGGACTGCGCATTATAAAGAACATTCTTCTTTCTGGCTTTGGTTAGTTTGCGTAGAGTCATTGCTGCAAGGTGGCTGTGAAGTAACTCTTAAGCCAGATTTCCCTGACATACACTTGCTCTTCCTCAGTAAAAACTTTTCACAGGAAGAATTCTGAAGGCTTGGTAATGATAGATATGTGCCCAACTGTTAAACAGGTTCAATTTCCATAATCCCTGGTAAAGGGAGTTTTGGCCATAGCTCAGGCCTGACTTGGAGGAGTATCAAGACAGCTAAGAATTACCTGGGTTTCAATCTTTTTTCATTGTACCATGTTTTCATCACCTAATGCCACAGGTTTCATTAATCTCTTATAAAAATATTACACACATACATAGACAAAATTTCCTCCTTCTGAAGCCTTTTATTTCTATTATCCCTTTATAATAACACATTCACCACTAGCATTTGCTGTGACTCAAAATGATGAGCTAAGAAAGTCAGCATGGTATTTATACCAAGTGAAAAAGTGATTCCTGGAATGTCTTTAATTGCAAAGAAATAATCAAAGCCCTTTAAAGTTCATACCAGAATTTGAACTAACATATAGAAGCAAATCTCTTTTATGCAAATGCAACTTTCATTAAAACATGAAGCTCTGCATAAAGTCGAACTGCTGATTCTGCATTATTGGGCATGAAAGAAAAAAAAGAAAAAAACTAAAAAGAAAAAAGGAAAGGAGTCATTGAAGCTAGAAGTTATTTTTATTGTAGGATGAAGCATATACAGTATGTATTCTAAACTACAGTGATGCAGATCATTCAACAGATGTCTGAATCTCAGTCCACCAAGCCTTTGAGCTACTTTTCTAAGCTAATTCCCTTAGTGAAAAGTAGATTAAAGATTCTAAATCCTCTCACAATGACTCTACACAGTGAAGTGATGACATTAAATATATTTTTTAGAGCTAATTTTCTAAGTGTTTATTTTCATGATATCTGTGTCTGTCTATCATGTGCTAATCTGTTTTTTATGTGAAATGTAAATGAGAATCCAAAGCTTCAACATTTGGTAAAGCCACAATGTTTTATGCTTTCTGATCTCCCTAACTGATTGTGGAATTACCCATTCTTATGTGTGAATATTTCCAGATATATGCCAACTGCACCAGGCATAAATGAAGTTCAAATCATGTGCATTTTAGATTAAAAGAACTCATAAATAAAACATATGCATATTGTGGTATCTCTGCACTCCCCTAAAAGAAGAACTGGAGGACACAGTTATAACTGATCATAGCTTGCTTTGATAACTTTCTAACTTATTCTATTGGTCAAATCGTCTAATATTGAAAAGTCCAAGGAATTCAAGGCCAGAGCAAATGAAAAAAGTGTTAAATTTTATTTCATATGTATCCCAGTCAATTAGGCTTCATAACAGACATTTCACTAGTCTAAAATATATTGATAGCCAAGAGACAGTTCTCTGTGCCTCAGGTGAGAAGACACCGGTATATCATGATGCCCAACATGATGTTCTGCAGTGGCAGAAAACTGATCAGGTGAGGAACACCAAAATGGTTGTAGGCAGCAAATGGCAACCCACGTAACAAAAAAATATTTCTGCAGTTCCAGAACCGACTCTCAAGGAATTCCCTCCAGTGTAAATTTTAGTGGACACACAAAGCCTCAGTAAAGGATTACACTCATCTTGTCTTCTCCAAATTAGAATAATTATGAAATAATCCTGTTTATCAATCAAACAGGTGAACAGACTGTTTAATGAGTAGATTATGAGCACTGTCTTAAGTGAATATGAATTAGAAATAACCCAACAATGGTTAAATACAGTAAAAGGTTATTCAAGTGTCAAAAACTTGATACAGATTAGGGATGTTTGAAGCCTATAAAATTTAGACGTAGATATGCAAATAATACCAAGATCAGACCATTGCCATTTGCTGTTCTGTAGGCTTCACTAGGATTTCTATTTCTTTCTGTGTCTGGGCTGTGGTAAATAAGCTCAGGATCATATAAATTATGTTCCAGTTAGAGAAATATGAGTTATTCAAGAGTCTTGAACTGTTCCTAATTTTTCCCCTATGTCATTTAAATTTACTTTATCTAAGAATGAGATTATGTTAAGGCAAAGGACTATGTTTTTCAGCCAGTGAAGATCTGTGGTACAGTGTGTAACTGAAATGCTTTAAAAGTAATTGACCCATAAATGTAGTGTATAATCAGCATATAATCTTCCTGCTCCTCAGAAAACAAAATACTTTACCATACCAAAAAATAAGAATAAATAATTTGTTTAGCACATGAAAGTTATTTGCAATAATTATCTCTACAGATGCAATAATTACTTCCATATATTTTACTTGCCTTTTAATCATATTGATTTTTTCCTTATTTGTTTTTAGAATATGGTTAATAGGTACAATACTAATTATCATAAGGCAATCAGGGCAGTAGTCTAGGGTACCAAACCACAAATATATTTCAGCTTAACAAACAATTCTAGGATTCAGAACTTTTCTTGTGGTATTTGTTGGTGTAGAATGGACCTTATACAATTCTAATTACTACTACACTGCATCTGCCATGAACAAAAATGAGTCAGTTCACAGATTAGCAGATCTTACTGAAAGCTTCATTCCCTCAGCCCTTCTCAGCATTTTCTGCTGCTCTGTAATATCACATCTCAAATCTATATGAAGACTATACTAAAATCAAAGGGAAAATAATACTTCCTTGCTGTTAGTGCAGCAAATCCTACCACAAAAAATTGATTTTTACAGTGAAATTTGTAACTGTAAGCAATTCCCTAAGCAAACAGAAATTGGTCTTTTTCCTTAAGAGAAGTGAACTTCAGATAAAAAGGGTTGAAGCCTGATGCTAAATAAAAAGTAATGTCATAAAGTTTAAAGCACATTGATGAAAAAATGTTTATACTTGAGCAGTGTTGTACAGTAAATGAACCTCAACTTAGATGTTTAAAATATTACAACTAGAAATAACAATCGTAATTATAATGTATATACATAATTTCATCTAAATAAACGTGAGATGCTATGGTTATTGGACTGTTTATATAAATGAAGTAAAATATCATACTTCTAATGTCAAAGTTTATCTGTAAAAGCCAAATAAATCAAAATAACCACGCTGTGCAAAATGCAGAACCTTTGGTTCTTAAATGTAAGCCAGGTTCCTTGGTGGTGGTAGCTACTGCACTGGATTCAATAGTTGCATTGACATAAAATTGTAAAGAATGCTGTTAATAGTTAACATTTGGTGGAGAAACGCATTTACATTGGCTCACAATTTCGAGATCGACAAGGATGTTCAAAAGTTAGGGCTCATTAATGGAAATAAAATCAGTTTCATTGTAAAAGTTAAAAGTAAAGGCACCAAACCAATGGAAATTTTGAAAGCTTCTTAAGCTTTAGGTTGTGGAGCACTGTACAAAGACTGGAGCCATTTTTGACACATACCAGGTAGTTGTCCTTTCTTGTTCAAGTATGAAAAATTTTATGTGAAGTAGGAATTTTCTCATCTTCAGTGTATCACAATTGCAATTTCAACTAAATTATTTACAGTATAATGTAGCACTACATGCTTAGGAACAGTGAGAAAGTTTTATTAAAATCACACAATGGGATAATTCAAAAAGTTCAACAGGCTGCATAGACATTTATTCATGAAACAGTCATTATCATTATGACAAAACTTATAACTCTTAGGTTGAAGAAATTATAATTTCTTTATTATACCAAACAAAATACATTTGTCATTATAGTGCTCGTTAATTGGATGCTTTGACTATATTTCACTTCTTATAGCCTGAATAAACAGTTAAAATTTAAATAACTATCCAAACTTTTTCTTATATAACTTTGTTGCTGAACATAGTAACTAAAGTAGTATTTTATAGTAGCAGGCTTTTTTGTATAGCATGTCAGCTTCTTTAGAAAATGAGCATCATACTCTTGGAGTAGTCCTATCTTTGTTTCTGCCACAGCCAAAGTCCTTAAGTGAAAAAGTGCAAAATCTATGTATCTACAGTTATAGTAAAAAATAAAAATCTAAACCAATATATATATATTTAATTAACTTTTAACTTGGGAAAGGGTTGTTTTATCTCTACTAAAAGCTGTTCATAAAGGTCCAGTTTTTATGTGTCTAATAGGATGTCAAGGATTTAGAAGTGAATACAATAATATAGTTAATCATAACTGTATATTAGTATGTTCTGATACAGTTTTATGATTTGAAAATATACATTATTAATCTTTAAGAATTAAAAAAAAAAAAAAATAATCCCAGACTAATTTCAGGACTTCCTATAGTAGTTTCTCGAGAGGTCAATCTGTATATTTTCATAGAATCAGAATCATTTAGGTTGAAAAAGACCTTTAAGATCAAGTCCAGCTGTTAACCCAGGACTGCCAAGTCCAGCACTAAACCATGTCCCTAAGCACTGCATCTACACATTTTTTTAACACCTCCAGGGATAGTGATTCCACCACCTCCCTGTGCATCCTGTTTTAATGCTTGACCACCCTTTCAGTGAAGAATTTTTTCCTAATATTCAATCTGAACCTCCTCTGGCATAACTTGAGGCTGTTTTCTATTGTTCTGTCACTTGTTATCTGGGAGACCGACCCCCACATCTCCTTTCAGGTAGCTGTAGAGAGCAGTAAGATCCCCACTGAGCCTCCTTCTCTCCAGGCTAAACGACCTCCTCTTTCTGATTAATTTTGAAGCCCAAACTTGTAAAAGCCAGTTATAAAAGAAGTCTTGCACAAGTGAAATTTAGACTCACTCCCAAAGATTTCTATGTCATTTGGCTCTGGCTGCTCAGTAGTGTTTTGAACTGCTCTGAGATATTTGGAATCCAAATAAGGATTTCTATGGATGATATTAAATATGATTATTTAAACAATAAATTATTATACTATGAGAATTATTTTCTACTAGAGTTAAGGGATTCCAGCTATCACTTGAACTACAGCTGTACAAGAAATGTCTATAAATACAAATATTTAATGGCAGTTATTGCTGTTTTAAAAACATATTCAGTTGCTTACAATGCATTATAGTACTGTTTCTTGTGCATGTATAGATACAGATAGGAAATCAGCCGGAGAAAATCAGGTATATTTATAATTAAATTAAATGAATGTCTAAGCAGACAAATTATTCCTGGTTTCAAGCTAGGGAGCTGAACAAGTGAGAAGTATTGTTCATAGAAAATATCATTCACACCAGGTAAATACAATCAGATCCTTAAAAAAGGGTTTCTCCATAGTGAACTCTAAACACAGCAAAGAAATGACCACACCAGATAAATCTCATACTGTTAAAATTCAGAGCAGTATACTTGCATATAAGTCATCATAAAAGCAGTAATCTTGAAAGATATTTAACATAGCAGGCTTCACAAATCCAGAAAAATATATAAAGAACCAGGCTTCTATTTATTTTCTTCATGCTTCCAACATTCGATTTGACTGGACACAGAGAACACAAGACTACTGTTGATGTGATTTGATTGCTACCATGTATAACTAACAGGGCTAGATGTCATTTGCTATTAAATTTTTGCTATTTGCTATTAATTGTAATTTGCTATTAAAGGAACCCAGAAATTATTTTGTTCAAGGATTGTTGTTGGTTTTGAAGGCATTTCTTTTTTTAATTTTTGTTCCTGCATTCTTACACATGGACTTTTCTAAAACAATTGTACTGAATTAGACATTGCTTAATATACAGTTTTATGTTGATTTCTTCAAAATCTATGGTTAAGAAAAATGCAAGAGTTATGAAAACTGATAGTGAAGTATTTAACATAGATCATGTAAATAAGAGCTGATGATTTCACATATTTCCATACATGAAAACTAAGTATAATACCATGAACAGGCATACATTAAATAATGGGAAATGAAAAAGTTCATGTTTAATTTCATCTTCATCCCCTTTTTCATTAATTTCAAATTATACCTTTAAGTTGCAGATTATGTAGGTAACCAGATCTGCAAAGGAGGACAGGAACCAAATGCCAATGTTAAGGTCTTCTCATGATAGATTCATACTGTATGTACATGTGAAGAAGCTATATGAAGTTCTTTACAGCAGGCTCTAAATATCTGCAGCTTAGGAGACATAGAACAATCTGCTTTCTGTAATGCATGATCTAAAGTGATTAATTCAGAGTTAAAACCTAGCAGGATTTAAAATCTGAGCATTTCTAGTCCCAGCTGCCAAGAGAAAACACCAAATTCCCTGCAAACATAGTCGAGATGGTGATAATACTTCCGTCAAGCTCTTTTTCATTACTTTCCCCTACTTTTATTTAACAATCTAATAATTAAGAATTTGCCTCAAGTAGAGATTTTTTTTTTTTTTTTTTTTTTTGGGGGGGGGTGGGGTGGAGGGGTAGAAATTCTCTGTGTTTCTTGTAAGCTAGTTTTCTTTTCATAATGTATTTATTAAGCCAGAGAGACAGCAGGTGAAAATTATTCCTCAAGTTAGTGATCAGGGCTTTTTTTAGAAAGAACAGACATAATGATTCACATTCCTATCCCAATGAATGTATTGATGCCAAAACGGCACTGAGTAACTGCTCAGAGATGTATTTTGTCTTTAAGCAGCAAAGGTATTTATTTCATGCAATGTTGGGGAGGTAGCTGATTTTCACCGGACAAACTAGCTCCAAAGTTTTCAGTGAAAAGTTAGGTGTTTTATACAGTTTTTGTGAGAGGTTACACAACATCTTTACATACATATTTATTTGATTTTGACACCCAATCATTCCATTCATAATAGGTGGTATCTAGGTGGAATAAACCTTTCAATATTCTTTGTTCAACAATTTCCTGACTTATGGTCTCCTTATGTCCTTGAGGTGCCCACCTTATCTTTTCTAATTATTCAGAGTACATTCCTTTAACATTGTCAGTGGCACATTCCTTTAATATCCTCAATGGAACCTTTTCTTATTCAGAGTACTTTTCTTATTATTCAGAATACATTCCTTTAACATTGTCAGTGGAACCTTTTCTAATTATTCAGAGTACATTCCTTTCTCAACACAGAGCATCACCCGGAGCATTGTACCAAACTCATCCTGACTAATATTTTTAAGACCTTGCTCTGACTCAGTATGCTGAAACCCTACAGCTCATGCAAATCTACCTGCAGGGCAAAAATGTTGTGATTTCAACTTCCTTTCTGTGGTATGCAGGGATGTACTCTAGTATTTATTGCAATAAAACTTTGGAGGAATTCACAACCACATGCTACTAAAGTAGTTTAGCTTGTACTTTCCCTACGCAAGAAGATGTAAACATCATGTCATACCATAGTACCTTGTGGGGGTCTCCTTTTGCCCCAGAGTGATATCACTGTATAATGCAAATTTATTGAAGTGTTTTGCAGAGACCACAATTTGAGAAACTTTGATCTGAAATTGACCCAAACTTTGCATACAGCAAGTAGTAAAGGGTAGCTAAGTGTTCATTTGGTTCCTAAATTGTACCCTGAAGAATGCAATAGATATTTTCAACTTGTCCCATAATACCACATTACTTCTTCAATGACTTGATTAGATTATTGAAATATCAAGATTCATTCTATATGTAAACTCAGAAAACTATCAATATAACTGGTACTAACTTTAAAATTAACTTGGATGGGAAAAAGGGAAATAATAAGCAAATTTTGGTACAGAGCCCTTTAAGCATGTTACTTTCTTTTCTCAAATTGTCCTGATTGCAAATGTCAACACTCACAAAGCCAAAATGGATATTGGACAAATAAAGAAAAAACACTTGCATAAATAAGTTATCCTTGAAGCATTACTTGGTCTTCCAGTGTTTTCATTTCTTACTGCTTTACTACTGAAATTAGGCAAACACTGTTCTCCCTCAAACACAATGAAAGTTCATTTTCCTACTTTTCATAGTTCAATTTAAAAAATAAAAGTAAAATAAAATAGAAATAAAAGTAAAATAAAAATAAAAATAGAAATAAAAGGAGAAATAAAAAAAATGTAAAGAAGAATAAAAATAAAATTAAATAAAATTAAAAGGAAAAGAAAAAGAAAAAGAAAAAGAAAAAGAAAAAGAAAAAGAAAAAGAAAAAGAAAAAGAAAAAGAAAAAGAAAAAGAAAAAGAAAAAGAAAAAGAAAAAGAAAAAGAAAAAGAAAAAGAAAAAGAAAAAGAAAAAGAAAAAGAAAAAGAAAAAGAAAGGTATTCTAATCCACCTTTTCTTTAAATACATCACTTCAGGATAACTTCTGGGTTTTAAGTGGTTTTATCAAACGTATTTTAACTTACTTAATGATAGTTTCTGTCGAGTGATAAAAGTTTAAAGTTAATATGTCAGTAAAATATAGAATTAATTTCCAAATGTGTTATTTGAATTTTAAATTCTTTGAAACAGTTCCTCACCTGAAGTAAACCAGAGTAGTTCCTGGTATGATTTCTTTGCTAATCAGCTTTCTCAAAAAAAAAAAACAAACCAAACCCAAAACCAAAACACCCCAACAAACAAAACAAACAAAAACCAACCCAAACTAAACCCTCTTTGATACTGATAGAAAAAGCAGTAGGCAAAATCATAAGAAGATTGATTTCTTTCTGGAACGACTGAATGATTCTGTATCTATATGAATATTAAGCTTATAGGCATGATGTGACATGCTTATAGACATGAAAAAGGTTACTCAACAATGATTTGTATTAAGCTGACAGATTTTAACATTTAAATTATTTTCATCAGAGATTCAAAACAATCTGCAAAACAGCAGTTGATAATATTTGTTAAAATAAATTTTTAATCAACGATTGAAATTAGAAGAATAGCAGATATTTGCCTTAATAGTCAACAAAGTTGTATTAATGGACTTTTTGAGTCTCTTATATTTATCTTTGGGGAAAAACAATGAGGCATGTAAACATTGTTAATTTAATCTATGTACCATCATTGTATTTGTTATGAGCCCTGTGTCTGCCCAAGTTAGCAGACAATAATAAAGATAAATAATCATCTGACAGAGCTCTGCAGATACTATTCTAAATAATTCAGACTGACATTTGTCATATTGTCTAATGTTAAACAATAAAATAATTCAAGGACAGTTACATTCTGCATAGGTTCTTTATCATTTCAATAGCTTAAAGACACAAGAATATTTTTTAATTGTTTATGTGATATATCATTTTATTATCTTCTTCACGTTGTACCAAAAAAAAAAAACAACCCAACACAGTAAATTGATAATAAGCATAGGCATAGCCTCAAAGTAACTGCTACAGGATAAGATTGATTTATATCTACGGTGATGATGCCTGAACTCCTGATAACTAAACAGGGAATATAAATTTCCTGCAATATCTCAAAGCACTATCAAAAGGTTGGTATTGCAAATTTCTGTTGATAGAACGACTTTGATATATGGCACTATGGTATACACTTGTGTGAATTTACTTTGAAATTATAAGAGTAGGTAGAGTTGAATGACTTTCCAGGATGTATTCTTTAGCTCTGTCACGCATTTATATGGAACAGCAGGTACTGAGTTTCTACATGAAAGTAATAATAAGTAATGCAGACAGAAATAGCTTGCCTCTCGCAAGACTAATGGCAAGGTCAGATTGCATCAATTAAATGAGAAAGCCTCCAAGATAAAGTTCATTCCACACATTATGACCTTTTTTCCTCTTCCAAACAAGTGCTGCTTTTACAAATATAAGGCTGTTTAACTGTAAATTCATGGATCTACAAAATGAAGCAACTGTGAAAAAGGACGCCTGAAATAGTAAACAAGAATATTAGACAATTTAATTTTTAAAAAAAAAAACACCAACCCTGCAACTGATAAAATGCAGAAACTATCTTATTTTAAATATTCAGAAATACAGCACAACTGCTGTCAATATGTTCTTAACTATGCTAAACACACTTAAAATTTCAACATTATTATTCCTTCTACATTTTGTTAAAGATTCTGAATAATGTTTAGAAACAATGTTTAATAATTAAAAACATACATAAAAGCAACAAGCAGATTGACATTTTCTCTTTTGAAGTATGATTACTTTGCAGTCATCTGTGAGAAAACTCACTTCTTGCTAAGTTTTAGTTCTCAAATCTGATTATAGATATTTTAATATTACACATCCCTCCCAGGCAAGAACTTTGCATTTGAAGTCTGTGCTTGTTCAATTTAAGTTCTAATCTTAATTTCAGCCCTTCTTAGGTCTAAAATTAGAGGTAAATGAACTCCTCTCATTAAACCCTAACATGCAATTTGAACAAAAGCCAGTTTTGACTAATACTGCACACAGCCTCCTAAGAAGTGTGATGCAAGGTAAACTTTCACCATTTGTTTTTCTCCCTCTAAGCCACTGCCTTTGTAGCTGATGCTTGACTATGGATGAAAAAGCAGGAAGGCTGTAGAGCCCCCAGAATATTGCAGAGATATATAAGACCATAATCACAGAACTTAAAATTTGCAGAGACCCCTGTTTGATATCATGGCCTACTACTTGGAATAAACGCTGCTTTGTGGTATTCTTGGAAGAGTTAAACAAAGCACATGGATCAAAATATAAGGCTTTTTTCAGAGGTTGCTCTGAACACAAAAAAGAAAAGCCTAAACCCACTAATTTCTTTGATCCAAAATGTCTTGGATAAATGTATACTTTGTGGGGGTTTTATTTGTCATCTCAAAATAGAAATAAGAAATAAATTAATTGATTTAATAATAATAATAACAATAATACCAGGAACAACAATGGCATGAAGAGTGTCAGCACTCTTTCAGAATAGTGGGTGTTAAGAAATTATTAGCACTATTTTGAGAGGGAATTTTAAAGTCTCAGAAGAAATAAGAGAATTTATATTGAAGCTTAATAATAACCATGACCTTAGAGGCCAGGCAAAATATAAAATCTTCACAACAACATGCCCACAGCCATCCAAAAGAACAAAAATAATCACCCAACTTTTTGCCCCTATGAATAATTCTGAGTAGAATGCAATGGGGAAAATCACGATCTCTTGATGGACAAGTTCTAAACACAGAGTGAGATGAATGAATGAAATATATCAGAAGTTGATCAGTCATTACACAGAAAATAAGGTGCAGATGAAACAATTTATTCTGACATGATGAAAGGGAGGGTTGGTAACATGAGCTTTATTTATGCTATTAATGGAAAGAAAACCACAAAGAAAATGTCGGATAGGTTCCTCTCCAGATATCTTGTCTGCAATGATTCACTTATGTACTAAACAGCACAATGTGTACAAAAGTTAAAATCTTCTTCTACTGCACGTGATAAGACACAAAAAAAAAATTGTGGGGTAAAGTTCAGTTTTATTTTTTCACTGACCTCAACAGGGAGAGAATTCCCACCAAAGTATCCTGAATAAATCTCTGTTCTAATTAGATAAGTCTGAACATAAGAGCAGTCTAATTTTCAAGATTGTTAAGAAAAAGAGGTTTTTGATTTAGATGCTTAAATGGTAACATTTCATTACTGAGAAACAAATTCAAATTCATTACAAACCCCAAATTCAATATTTATATGCTTTATCTGAACAGAAGAACTTCAGAAAGTGTATTCCTTTGTTTGTAATATGGTTGATGAGAATGGTGGTGAGACTCAGTTCTGCTTATTTAATGTGTGACAAATTCTGTGCAGACAAATAGTAACTCTCTTGATTAGATCTTGATTAGAAAAGTTACTGTTCAAAATAAATTTTCAAAGTTTGATTTATGACTTGCATTTTTTCTCTTCACAATTAAATATTTTTTTAATTGATTACTTTGTTACCTATGGATATAAAAGAGGATCATGACTATCAGAAAAAAGTTACGTGTATTTGCAGCCTGAATGAGGATAAATACACATACACAGATACCAGTTAGATGTAAATGAGTTCTATAAAGAGAGAAGATATCTTTATATTTACCTAAGAATCCATGCAACTTACAAATAATTTTTAAGTTCAAATAACACCATAAATTGGCAAAGTGTTAAATTGTATGTGGGCTTATTTAGAGATTTCTAGCTACCTCTCATTGAGAAGCCTGACTGTAAATCTAGAGAGAAGCCTAGACAAAATGTACAGAAGTCTTATCCCCTTATACTCACGTAGTGGTGTTAAACTCCTACTTTTCTTTGTATTTCTTCTAGTTTTACTTTTTAAGCAACAAAAATGTATATAAATTGTGCAATAGCACAGTTGAGCAGGAAAGAGGGAGATGCAAATTTAGCTTCTTTTTCTGCAGGGTTTGGAGTAAGGATTTGAATGTAGGTTTTCTCATGCTGAGGAAGAATATGTACATATATATATTTTACATGTATACATATGCAGGTGTGTACTATATATATGTACACAGTCCTGGTAAGCGGATTGTAGAGCCAGTATGTCTTGAACCAATGAACATCTGTTACAGCTTCAAGAGGAGAAGCTGAATGAAAACTGTCAAAGCAGGTCACAGGTAGTCATATTAGCTGTGATCAGATTCAAATCAATCAGGTCAAAACAGCAATTTGAATTTAGACTTTTCACCTTCCTTGAGAGTAGGTATTTCAATAATCCCTCTTTGTCTTCCCTCTCAGTCTTTATTCTTTTTCTTTGTTTAAAATCTTGAAGGAAGAAATAATTGCATAGTTGACCTACACCATTGAAATCTCAAGAAGTTTTGAGGGACAGTAAAATAATTTCCCATGCAGTTCTACTTTTCTCCTATGATATAAATAATGGAACTGAAGGACTTGACTGCTTTTCAAAATAAAATGTAAGTGATATTAATAGGTTTTCATCCAAACAGCAAAGCTTCTCAAACACAATGGAAATACTGTCTCTGTAAAAAGAGCCATAGTTATTCCACCACTTATCATAAATATTTAATTATTTGTTTTATCTAGAGAAGATTTAGAGAGGAAAAAGGATTTCCTCATGTCTGCAATATGATTACAGTCCAGGTCAAGTTATAAAAGAAAATATAAAGAAAATAAAAACATCTTTGTACTACTAATTTTAAATGTTGCTTTGTCACATAATTGTGATGACACATTTATAATTAAAACAAAAATACCTAAAAGTCTGACAGGCAAAATTGAATATTCGGAACCGAAAAGATAACAGTGGTGAATTACCAGTAGTAACAAGTAAAGACTATCAAGATACAATTTTCTTAAAACTTTTATTATTTTTATTGTATACATTGAATCACTGGGTCTTCTGTAACATGTTAACTATATTCATTCTTTTTAGGAAATATTCAGTGAATTAAAGCAAAATAAATTCTAGGTTTCCAATCAATTTCCTTATTGTCCTTGATGCATAGCAGTCAGGCATTAATTCTGTGATAGCCAATGAATAACTCAGAAAGGAGTATGAGCTGGAGTATCTAATTTAAGTTCTTTTAAAGGGACTCGGAAAACAGAAAGCTCTTAGGAAAAGCAAAACACCTAAAGCAAAATCCTCGGAAGTGTGCTTGAACAATTGATCAAGTTGCTTCAGAATAATTCCTAAAATTAAGTGAAATTATAGAGGTTTATTTGTACTGCTGGAGTGAAGAAGTGTTCCATTTCTTCCTATTTTCTTAAGTTACACTTTCTAGGTAGGATATTTTGATGGTACCATTTATTTGTCACATTTTTTAAAAAACAACAACAAAAACCCCCACACAACCAACAAACCAACAACTTTTCTGGTAAGTATTAAGCAAAATATTTACTGAAACTTGTTCAAGGACACTGTTTAAGACTTTCTATTTTTGTACATTTTTGTTCAACATCTGTTCAATATTTCCAGTTAAAAAATTCCTGTGGAATTACATCAGCATCATTTTTTTTGAGGCTATTTGATTTTCAATTTCTTTTTCTTATGTTTCTACTAATCTCATTATTACATCTCTACATTTTATAGAAGCTTTGTAAACATTTTGAATCCAGATAAGGTTACCTTACAATATACCTAAGTATATCAACTGAGTTCTGCTGTGCTTGAAGATAGGTAATTTTTAGTTTTCCCTTTTAGGATGTCGAAATTATCATATAAATAAAAAGGCTTTTTTACATACTAAGGGCCAGGTTTTACCACTTCACCCATATGTATAACTGTGGATGTGTGTAATTTTTGTAGATGTATTTGTTAGGGTCCATTATTTGTAAGGATTAAATGTAAGGATCCAAAGTGTTTGTAAGGATCTTCCTTCATCATCTCTTATTGGGAAAATTCAGAATGAAGATGTCGCTCTTATCTTAAGGATCGACAAACTTACCATTTAGGATAAATCGTCACTGTGAATTACTCCATTGAAATACTGGGACAATCAATGGAGTAAGATACTTCGACATCTGAATTATAGAGACAAAAAAATAGCCTGTGGTACATGAGAAAAGGGTTTGTGTGTATATATACATGTGCTACTTTTATAATAATTATACCTGTATTCAGTTTATATGGCAAGGTTTTGGTAGCAGCGTGGCTGCAGGGGTGGCTTCTGTGAGAAGACACAAAAAGCTGACCCCAGATTGGACAGAGACAGTTCCAGCCAGCTCCAAGATGGACCTGCTGCTGGCCAAAGCTGAACCCATCAGCAAAACGCTGGGGGCGCCTCTGTGATAACATATTAAAGAAAGTGTAAAAGGCTGCTGCACAACAGGAAAGAGGAGTCAGAATATGTGAGAAATAACTATGGTCAGAGAAGAGGGAGGGGAAGGAGGTGCTCCAGGCACTGGAGCAAAGACTCCCCTACAGCCGATGGAGAAGACTGTACTGAAGCTTGTTGTTCCCCTGCATCCTATGGAGGTCCATGGTAGAGCAGATCTCCAACCTGCAGCCTGTGGAGGACCACATGCTGGAGCAGGTGGATGTGTCCTGAAGGAAGCTGCAGCCCATAGACATCCCATGCTGGAGCAGACTCCTCGCAGGAGCTGTGGCCTGTGGATAGAGAAGCCCACACTGAAGCAGGTTCCTGGCAGGGTCTGTGACACTGTGGAGGACTCACACTGGTGCACTCTGTTCCTGAAGAACTGCACTCTATGGAAAGGAGCCATGCTAGAGCAGTTCTTGAAGGACTTGGAGGAGTTGGTGAAGGACTGTATCCCATGGGAGGGACTCCATGCTGAAGCATGAGTAGATCATAATGAAGAAGCAGCAGCAGATAAAAACATTATGAACTGACCACAACCCCCATTCTCCACCCTCCTGCAGGGGGGAAGAGGCAGAATAGTCAGGAATGAAGCTGAGCCTGGGAAGAAGGAGAGTTGGTGAGCTGGTTTTGTTTCTCACTGTCTTGCTCTATTTTTAATTGGCAGTAAATGAAATTAATCTTTCCCAGGTCAAGTCTGTTTTGCCTGTGACACCAGTTGGTAAAGGAACTCCCTGTCTTTACCTCAACACAAAAGCTTCATCGTATTTGCTCCCCCTGGCCTGCTGAGGAAGGAGAATGAGAGAGCAACTTGGTGAGCACCTGGCAGCTAGCCAAGGTTAATGCACCATAGCATGTTCCAGTGGAAAGCTGAAAATACCAACAGTTCTCTTTAGCCTGATACAAGAGAAAAGTCCTTCCAGTTTCGGCATCTAGAAACTTGATAATATTGTGAGGAATGAACACTGAAAGCTTTGTATCTGTGTACAGTTTCTATTATTCTCACTTGATTCCAAAACATTTTATTTATTTTTACAAAAAAAACCCATGTCAATTTTAATTCAAACATCTATCAATTAGACATTCAGCAGTAGCCTTTTTTTTCTCATTCCAGTCTTTAGAATTTCAGTCACAACTTCATGATTTTTCCAAGAACGTTGTTTTCCATTCTGAAGTTTTTCCTCAGAGTCATTTTGTACTGTTGAGTAGTCCTACCCAGCCTTAGTGATTTATTTGCTTTGAGCTGCCCCAGACAACTTATCACTTGTGCCTTGCTGACCTGAGGTAATCCAAGATAGTAAATACATGGCCAATAATAGATGCCATTGGTTAATGTCTTTTGTGTTGTGCATTAAGCATTCTCCTTATACTTCATTCTTTTGAATGGATCCCTCAACATTTTAATTGAGCCTAAAACTTTATCTTATTGGTCTCCAAACTTCTAGTTTTCATTTATAAAATTACATGTGTATTTAATGTATTATTTGCTATTTATTTAGTATATATGCGTCTGTTCATTTACTAGACAATATATAGAATGTTTTAGCATGGTATGAAGATTTTATTGACAAGTGTTTATAGCTACAGTACTGACAGGTGGTGAAATTACAATCATATTTTTTTTTATGTTAGCAAAAAAGATGTCAAAAAACTTGTATCAATTCTTAACATTTATTTCCCTTACTTATCAGATAATTTACAAGGGGAAAAGAGTAAGCCCCTCTTTAAAAAAAAAAAAAAACAAAACAAAAAAAAACTACCAATATAAAAGCCAAACGCAGTGTTTTAGAGAAGTTTGTAACAAAAAAAAATAAATCACATCTTTATGTATCTTTATAACACCTTAATGCATAACTGTTATAGTTTGAATGTGAGCTGGAATAGGTTTTTCATACTAAAAGTACTGTGATTGTAAACTGCTTTCTGTAACATCACTGGGACCTCAACAGGCTGGAGAAATGGGCTGGCAGGAACATCATGTAGTTCAGCAAAAGGAAATGCAATGTCCTGCATCACACGTATGAGGAAAGATTGAGAGACCTGGGAATGTTTAGCCAGGAGAAAAGAAGGCTCAGCGGGATCTCATTGATACCTGAAAGTGCAAAGAAGACAGAGAAAGGATCTTGTCAGTGGTGCCCAGTGACAGGGCGGGAACTAACAGGCACAAACCAAAACACAGGAGGCTCCAACTGAACATAAGGAAACAGTTTTATCATTGTGAGAATGACCAAAGAAGTTGTGGAGTCTCCATCCTTGGAGATACTCTAAAGCTGTCTGGAGATGGTCTGAGGCAACCAGCTCTTGGTGACTGTGCTTGAGCCAGGGGGTTGGACCAGATGACCTCCAGAGGTCTCTTCTAATCTCAGCAATTATGTGATTCTATGCTTATAATTTGGGCTGTGAAACAAGTGCCATCATTCCCTATGGAACACATAGAAATATTTTGCTTAGCATGAAGATACCAGATACTAAGCCCACTATTACAGAAGTTTATATTACACTCCCTGAGTTTGTTTTCTTTTGTGTGTAGTAAAAATGGCAAGTGAAGGATTGCGTATCTTACAAGATGTTTAAAACAAAAAGTATCAAGGTGAAGATTTTAAAAGCTATTAGATGTTGGAAGAAGTCTGTAAGAAATAAATGAGTAAGTAAAACATGGATGTTGAAGATGTGAAATGCAGTGTAAAATACGTATTTTGATAACTTTCTATTTGCTTTGAATTAGAAAGTATATATATAAAATCTATATATATGTATAAGTTATGGGTTTT
Organism: Falco naumanni; assembly: GCF_017639655.2. NCBI lineage: Eukaryota > Metazoa > Chordata > Aves > Falconiformes > Falconidae > Falco > Falco naumanni. The sequence goes on from NC_054055.1 coordinate 40,000,470, forward strand.
ACTTAAAGTATCAGTGCAAACACCTGACTTAGATTCTTAAATCTACATGCTGAAAGCCTGAAATTAGACTTTTAAATACACTATTTGTGCACATATATTTTAAGTAGGCTTCAAACACATACACTTCAAATGTCCAGAAACAGTGAAATCTGTTGTAGTGAAGGAGCAGATAGGATATCAATGATATTTGCAGACAAACTTCCCCGCCCTCCCCCTTTTTCTTACACTCTGAATACTGAATTTAGTCTCTGAATATGACAAACATATCCATTTCAGGAAAACTTAATTACTTCAATTGTCATAATTTTTGAGCACATAATTGAGTCTTAAGCCTCCATTGATTATAACCATATTTAGATACCTCAAGCTCAATTCAATTACTAACACAAAAGTCTCCAGTAGCATTTGGAGCAATTTAAAGTTTCTGAAACATTGCCTTGGGATTGATAAATATGACTTATTACTGGTACCTAGTGCCATTTCAAATTGCAGAAGTTCCCACCTGGGCTTCAGTTCCCACAAAAAAAAAAAGCAAAAAGCCATGGCTCTCTAATAGATTCAGTGTCACATCTAAACCTTTGATATGTCAGATGACACTATGGAGCCACGCACAGACATTTGCATGTAACCACAGATAAGTTACTGTTGGTTTGGTCAGCATTACCTCCATTTATTGAATATATGTCTAAATAGTGGATGTATAATGTATCATCATTCTGTAGTTTATGAAGAATTACATATGTCCTGTTGCATTTTCACAGGACAAAATTAATTCTGGAATGTATGCTTGAAAGCTTTACTGCATTACCGTAATAAGAGAAAGCTGGAAAAATTTTTTTGCTTGTGGGAACTCTAATTAAAATGAATGAAAGCAGACATCTGCAATTACCATTGCAGAATAAGGGGATCAGTTTCAGATCTAACAACTTGGTGCTTACTTTTCCCCAGCTGAGTCTTCCTATTTATAATAATTGGATGCTGGTTCCTTGAAGAGCAAAGGTATAAATTACCAGATGTCTTGCAAGCTGACAGAATGGAAGTCATTTTAATTGAATGTAAAAGGTTCTTTTCATACAACCTGAAAAAAGGACCACAAGTAAACTATGAACTTGTTAATATCCAGAAAAAAACATATACATGAAGAAACACAATAATTCTGTTTGTAAAGTTAATTCCTTTCAATGCTATAAAGTAGTGATTTTCCTCCCAAGAAATTTCAGAACTACTATCTGAAATAAACTGATATTCCTAGAATTCTCAACAGTTATCATGTAGATTGGTCTCATAACAACTCTCAAAACCCATTGACTCTCAGCTGAGACTTTGCTCTTTTGAAGAGACCAGATGTCATTCAGCAAGAAAAATATTCTTTCAGATGCACAGCAGTGCCTGAGAGTGCCCACATAATTTGAATGATGAGGCTGAAATTTAAAGAAGGGGTCTTACATGTTAAAAAAAGCTATGGAAAATCTTTACCAACTGTTCTAGACTGATCCCTCCTTTTTCCCCAAGGCTTTTGTGGACAGAAAAGGAGTCTGTAGATAAATACAAGAATATTCTTCAAAAATCATTTAGTTAGCAGTTCATTTTTCCCACATTCTATAATACCAAAAAACTCCATATTGATTTTAAATCCACTGCTTCAATTGCTGAGAAGTTAGATTCAAAGACAAAATAGACTTGAATAGAAAGCCTTTGCCTTATAATCAAAGCCCTTCCTACAACAGTTTGTAGATACCAAGTAACATCTACAATAATTCCAGTGATAAAACTGGTTGATCTATTGAATTGACAAGAAACATTTTCTTCATTAGTCTTGTCCCATTTTTCTGAACACTTATGCAAACTTATTTGTTATTAAAATTATTTGGTGACTTTTTAAATTTATGTGGGGTTTTGGGGTTTTGGTTGTTTTTTTTTTATAAACGCTCTGGACCTCCTGTGTTTAAATGCCTTTGAATCCTATTCAGTGTATTTACAAAACTGGTCTGCAAAAATGCATGACATAATTTCTGTTAGCTGTTATGAAAGCTAAGCAGTTGGCCTCTAGGCATTAGAAATAACTTAAGACAGTAAGAAGTACTTGATGAGAAGACTTGATAGAAGATAAGCAGTCCTAAAAATTTTCTGTATTCATTGTTGCATGCTGGTCTGAGACTGGAGCGTGGTTCTGTTTATATTCTAGGAACAGAATTAAGACTCAAAACAGAGTCAAGAGCCAAGGAACCTTATTTACCCAACAATAAATCTGTGAATGCAAAGGGAGAGAGAGTGAGAGATAAAGAGATAAAGGAGGGAAAGAAAGGAAAGAGTTCAGAGCAATAGCTACCACCCCAGAGCTGCGGCTTCCCAACAGTCCGATTCGTTTCCAAGTCTGGTGGGGGAACATTCCGTCCCATGTTAGTTGGTTCCATTTTTTATAGAGTTGTTACAAGCTGTTCTGCTTAACCACACCTTCCATCTGACAATGGTGTACGTGCCCAACATTCCTCAGGGGCCTCCAGGCACCTTGACCCCCCTGACCCCAAGTCTGGGCACATGCACAGGGGTTTGGTTAAGTTTTGCAGGATCAGCCTCCCCTGTTGCTCCATGGCATCAGTCGGTTTCTTCCTTTAACAATGTATAGATAAATCTCTGCGGTAGCAGTGGTGTTACTGCCTTAAATCTCTTCTGTGGCAGTGGTGCTGTCCTCCTGCCTTAACAACGTACAGATAATTCACTGTGGTGATGGCATGAGTTTCCTGCCATAGCAATGTTGAGACAACACATCTACTCTGGCGATAATGAGCCTCACTGGAGCAGTCTCTTGCATTCACCTAGATTTTTATTTTTTTTTTTACTATTTTATAATACTACCTAAAATAATTTTTCAGATATCAGTATGATCCCTTTTTCCTCATGTTATTTTAATAAAACAAGGGAGTGCTTTTTTCCGCATTTTGCAAATAAAGAATTTAAGTCACCAAATCTTAGTGCCAAGAAGAAGCTTGGACATTAATAAGGGTATTGAGTGTGTAAATTTTATCTAAACCACAATTAAAAGTCTGAAATCAAATGCTTAGTTGTTACTGAATCTTGGAAACATCAAAATAGGTGAATGGAATAGAATAGAATAGTATGGAATGGAATAGAATGGAATGGAGTGGAATAGAATAGAATAGAATAGAATAGAATAGAATAGAATAGAATAGAATAGAATAGAATAGAATAGAATAGAATAGAATAGAATAGAATAGAATAGAATAGAATAGAATAGAATAGAATAGAATAGAATAGAATAGAATAGAATAGAATAGAATAGAATAGAATAGAATAGAATAGAATAGAATAGAATAGAATAGAATAGAATAATTTCACTTGGAAGGAACCTACAATGATTATCCAGTTCAACTGCCTGATGTATTCAGGGTTGACCAAAAGTTAATTATTTGCATGTTATTAGGGCAGTGTCCAAATACCTCTTAAACACTGACACAGGCTTAGGACATTGACCACCTTCCTAGGAAGCCTGTTCGAGTGTTTGACCACCCTCTTGGTAAAGAAATCCTTCCTAACGTCCAGTCTAAACCTCCCCTGGCACAGCTTTGAACCATTCCCACTCATTACTGAATCCCAGGGAGAAGAGGTCAGCACCTCCCTCCCTACTTCGCCTCCTCAGGAAGCTGTAGAGAGCAATGAGGTTGTCCCTCAGCTTCCTTTTCTCCAAACTACACAAGCTCAAAGTCCTTAGCTGCTCCTGATAGGACATGTCTTCCAGAAGGTGGATCACCTTTATGAAATGAAGTACATTTATAGTCTTTTATTTCATGCAGCTACACCACATCTAAAGCTGCTAAGCTGCTGGGTGTCAAACTTAAGTAAACACTTGTAAGGGTTCACAAGATACGCTTTTCTTTCATTGTCTTGGATCAGTGGACTGGGTTTTTTTAGGTATTTCTGGAGAAAGTGTAGCCATGTTGCCTTTCAATACAGTATTGTCTTCGCTAGTAGCAGGCCACAGGTTTTATATTGAGTTTGCAAGTTTGATTGAGGCTTGTCAGGCCTGCTCTGTTTGGGCTATTTTTGACCTCCCTGCAGGTGAGTTCTACTTGGCTTACCTGTAACAGTGGGTTTTCTAATTGGCCAGATAGCTATGGTTAACTTGTTTTACTTCTGTTATGTAGCAACATATTTTGCAACTCTACTCAATGAAGGACTTCAATGTTAATGACTCACTATAACACTCAACTATTACCACCAGAATGAAACTACCAATCTCAGGACCCCTGAAGCAGATAAAGGGAGAGTATAACATCAGGAAAAGGGGTGGAAAACAAATGTTCTTCCTGATCACAGTGTCTTCTCTTTGAGGGTAACGATTGGCAAGATTGGCTGGGCATTGATCTGATTGTGGAAGGTGCTGACTGACTGCCTGTCTTTGCATCACTTGCTTCTTTTCCTCTTTCATAGATTCATAGAATGGTTTGGGTTGGAGAGAACCTTTGAAGATCACCTACTCCAGCCCCCCTCCTATGGGCAGGGACGTCTTCTACTAAATCAGGTTGCTGAAAGACTTGTCCAACTGGACCTTGTCTAACACGACACCTCAAATGATGGGGCATCCACAACTTCTCTGGGAAACATATTCCAGTGCTTCACCCTCAAAATGAATAATTTTTCCTTACAACCAGTCTAAACTTACCATCTTTCAGTTTAAAACCATTGCTGCTTGTCCTCTCACTACACGCCTGGTAAAAGTCTTTCTCCATCTGCCTTATAAGACCCCTTTAAGTATTGAAAGGCTGCAGTAACTCCTCCCTAGAATCTTCTCATCTGCAGGCTGAGCAACCACAGCTCTCTCAGCCTTTCGTCATAGGAGAGGTATTCCATCCCTCTGATCATTTTTGTGGCCCTCCTCTGGACACTCTGGACATGCTTTAAGAGGTCCATATCTTTGTCATACCAGGGACCCCAGAGCTGAATGCAGTGCTCTAGGTGAGGTCTCACAAGAGCAGAGTAAAGGAAGAATTACCTCACTCAACTTATAGCCATTTTTTTTTTTTCCATGCAGACAAGGATATGATGGGCTTTCTGGGCTGCAAGCATACCTTGCTGACTTGTGAGCAATTTTTTATCCATATTCCCATGTCCTTTTCCACAGGGCTGCTTGCAATCCATTTGTCCATCAGTCCACACTGAGACTAGGAATTTCCTTGACCCAGATGTAGGATCATACACTTGCCCTTGTTGAACTTCATGAGTTTCACTTGGGCCCACTCGTGAAGCCTGTCAAGGGCCCTCTGGACGGCATCCTTTCCCTCCAGTGTATCACCTGCTTCACTCACTGTTGTATCATCTGCAGACTTGCTGAGGGTGCGCTCAATCCCACTTTCTGTTGTCATTGATGAAGATATTAAATAGTATTGGTCCCTGCATGGACTCCTGAGGGACACCACTCATTACTGGTTTCCACATGGATACTGAGCCATTGACTGCAACTCTTTGAGAGTGAATATCATCCAGTTCCTTGTCCATCTAACAGTCTACCTATCAAACTCAAATATCTCTAGTTTAGCAGCTGGAATGTTATGTGGGACTGTGTCAAAGACCTTACAGAAGTCCAAGTAGATGATATCCATAGGTCTTTGCTTGTCCACTGGTGCAGTCACTCCATGATAGAAGGTCACAAGATTAGTGAAGCATGATTTTCCCTTGGTGAAGCCAGCTGTTATCTGTTATGGTTCCAAATGTTCTAACACCTAACACTACATTCTTAGCTTTATATATAAGGTATGTTGTCCCTTTGTCCACAAAAAAAAAAAAAAAAAAAAAAAAAAAAAAAAGTGTAAAAAATGTGCAGTACATGCACATATTAAGGCCTGTGCCTTAATTTGGTGTCATATTATAAATAAGATTGTGTAAACATAAGATCAAATAAGTGTTAAAGAAAGATATTGGAATATAATTTTTCATAAAGAGGCCAGTCAGAGGGGATAGTGATCGAATAATAGTGCTACAGAAGAATCTTTTAGTATAGGACATTTTCAGTATGACATCAAGGCAGTGCAAATGTAATGTTCAAGCATAGCAGAAATAATCTGTACAGGCAAGAGCTGAGGTAAGTAGTATAGGGAGCTAGAAGAGCAACTTAAGAAAAAGAAGTGGTAGTATGAGGCTGGAAGACAGAAATCTACGTCTTGGTAAGGGAGAGGCAGAAAGAAGCTAAAAATAGAACACTCATTGTGTATGTGTTTGGTAATGGCATTTTGATGCAGCTGTATTCTCAGCAATGGATGAATTAGACTGCAGGGAAAAAAAAAAAAAAAAAAAGAAAAAGAAAAAGCCATTCATCCTCAGCAGTTATATGACTTTTAGCTGCTGAATTTAGGAAGAATCTCTGCCAATTTTGACTTTAGATAAAAATAAAGTTTTTGCAGTGACTTAGAAAGTATTTTTTTTCTGTGCTGACCACCATCAATGTGGCCCTATACAAATTCTTTCAAAGACCCATAAGGCAATAACAGCCTGCAGAAACTACAGATAAGGTCATCTGACTGAACTATGCAAAGAAGAAATACATGGTACTTTCATAAGTACCAAATGTTCAAATCAATGTCTGACATGCATAATGATCAGAAAAGCAAAGCATAAAACAGAGTGGATTGGAAGGATGTTCCTCCCCCACATAGATGATAACATTTTTTTCTTTTTAAAAATGGAAGGATATAAAGAAAAATGAGAGACAACAGGTGAGATAACAGAAAATGTGCTTCAAGTAAAAGGTAGTGTAACAGGTAAAGCAAACTTCCATTTTGAATGAAATAAATGCCACTGTCTGCTAGATATTTTTGATCTTGGGTCCAACCTGTGCCCAGTCAATTAACAAATTATCCAGCTGAAGGCATGTATTTTTCTGCATTCTCAAATACATACATGTGGTAGCCATATCTAGCAAAAAAAAACAAACCAAAACACATAACCTAAACAAAAAAAACCCAAAACAAACCAACCACCCCCCAAAAAAAATCCTCCAAATTCACCACCTCTTTCTGGAGGCAAAATTGGTTGCATGAATTTCCATGATGAAATGAGTGAAATTATACATTAGTGATTGATTTTAAGTATGAATGAACTATTAAAAAAATATAATTGCAAATATGTTTTCTTTTTATTAGTTATGCTGTTGCATTTCTCTTTTCAAAATGTCAGATGTTTGTGGAATACACATTTTCATAATGATATAAACTATGACTACATTCATAAAATAGGATTTTTAAGATTCTTGTCATTTTAAAGGTACTTAACTTTTCTGTATTCAAGAAAAGAGAAAGCTCAACAAACATATCTCTAAGGAAATTGCAAAAGTTTAGGAGAAAATTAATTTCTTAGAACTTAATCCAGTTATTCAAAATGCCCCTGTCTTAATCCAGTAATAAATAAATGTGAATTAATTAGTTTTAAATAAGTTTATTGCATATAATTAGATTTTATCATAATTAAATAATATATTTTCAGATTCTTGTCAACTTAGCGCTGTGTTTATTATAAACACACTGAACTAATTTCCTGACCCACATAAAGCTGTACAGTAATGTTAAAGTCATCACAAAGGGCTTCACATAGAAATAGTCACGATGCTAACAGGTTACCAAAAGTGTGATGAATTTTATTTTACAAGCAGCAGCGATTAATATATTTTGATATATATGAGATATATATATACACACACATATATATATATAATTTTATGCTTTTTTCTTATATGTGCTTTAGTAGAACAATACAAAGCTATTGTTATTAAAAGACTAAATAGTGAAAAGTGTCCATTTTTTGATCTTAATTTGACTCTTTTGTCCTTTTTTGTTTAAAGATGAGTCAGAGTTAAATATACAAATTTGAGATGTTAGAACTCTTGTTTAGCAATACTTGTTTCTCATAACCTATTGATATATGCTATATATTGTTATCCACTCTTGCATACTCACATTATTTATACAGCCAATCAAAATTCAAGAAATTTAACTATGTATTAGAGTTAAATATTCACAGTTCACATTAAAGGCTTTCTCAATTAGATCATGCAGGCAACAGTCTTAACTGAAAGATTAAATTATGCAAAATATGTATTTGCTATATAGTATACTACAATTGTCACAAAGTACAGTCTCGAGTACAAAACTATTGACTGACTTGGGGAACAAATAAGCATAATTAGAGACAAGGGTTACTTGAACAGTCAAGAACCTAGCTAGGTTGACATGATAACTCCACAAAGACCTTCAGAAACATGTTTATTTTCCTTGCTTACATAGAGGCTACAGTTGTTCATCTTAATGGCTAGGTGATTCAGATTTGTGCCTGGTTTAGACATCTTGTGTAGTCACACTGAATAAAGTGTCATGTTAGTCAGAATTAAACCAGGTCATCCAAGAATTTCCACCAAGTTCCAGCAGTTAACAACTCATTGACCTTTCCAATGTAGGAACTGATAAATAGGGCATGAATCTTTACTAGTATTTTGGTTTAGCTCAGAAGTGTACTTCTGAGGCAAATCTTGCCGTATTCCCACTAACCATGCATTTGTACACCTTGTGGGGTGATCTTCAGTGTTTGAACTGGATTCCTTCCCAAAGTAAAAAGTTGTGCTAGCTACTAATTAGCGCTTAGCTCAGGAGATCATTCTTGAGCCAGTTAGAATTAACTCCCTTGAAACACATACACTGTACAAGTCAAGTTCTCAGCACTAGCTCTTTCACCTTAACGATCTTAATTTGGCTGAATTATTTCCTGATAGACATAACCACACCTGTGCAGTTTGTAATTGTTCCAAGGTTAGATAAATTACATCGATGTTAGTTACTGTGTTTCTGATTCTTATGTAGGTGCCCTAAAATTTAAAGACAAATGAAATTTCCATTCTCTGAGATTTCCATTATGGGTTTCCAGATAATGGGTTTGAGCAATGTGTGAGTATAGAATGAGTGTGTTGGAGCTTGCCCTGTGGTAAATTTTC